>NW_008340356.1:1239366-1274856 GCF_000622305.1 Nannospalax galili | reverse complement strand
GCTGTTAATCTCTTCTTGGTTTAGTTTTGATGGTTCCTATGCTTTTAGATACCTGTCCATTTCTTTTAGGTTTTCAAATTTATTAGCGTATAGGCTTTTAAAGTATTCCCTTACAATGTTCTGGATATTTTGGGGCTCTGTTGTGATATTTCCCCTTTCATCTCTGATTTTGTTGATTTGGAGGTGCTCTTTCTTTCTTTTGGTTAACTGGGCAAGTGGTCTGTCAATCTTGTTTATTTTTTCAAAGAACCAGCTTTTACATTCGTTGATTCTTTGTATTGTTTTCTTTGTTTCTATTTCATTAATTTCTGCTCTGATTTTTGTTATTTCTTCTCTGCTGGGTTTTGGTTTCATTTGTTGTTGCTTTTCAAGTGTCTTGAGTTGCAATGTTAAGTCATTTATTTCTGTTCTTTTGGATATTTATAATGTAGGCACTGAGAGTTATAAACTTCCCTCTAAGGACTGCTTTCAACCTGTCCCAGAGGTTTTGTTGTGTTGTATTTTCCTTTTCATTTAGTTCCAGAAATACTTTTATTTCTTTCTTAATTTCTCTTTTGACCCATTCATCATTCAGGAGTGTGTTGTTTTATCTCCATGTGTTCATGTAGATACTACAGTCTCTTCCAGTGTTGATTTTAAGCTTTATTACATTGTGGTCTGATAGAATTCATGGCATTATTTCAATCTTTTTGTATTTGTTGAGGTTTTTTTTGTACCCCAGTATACAGTCAGTTTTGGAGAAAGTTCCATGTGGTGCTGAATAGAATATATTCTTTGGTGCTTGGGTGGAATATTCGGTAGATGTCTGTTATGTCCATTTGATTTATGGTATTGTTTAATTCAGATGGCTCTCTGTTAATTCTCTGTCCTGTTTACCTATTTAATGGAGACAGTTGAAGTCCCCTACTATTAATGAATTGGGATTAATCTGGGTCTTAAAGTCCTGTAGTACTGTTTTTATGAAGTTGGGTGCACCAGAGTTTGGTGAATATATGTTCATGATTGTAATATCTTCTTGATTGATTGTTCCTTTGATCAGAATGAAGTGGCCATCTTTATCTCTTCTGATTAGTTTTAGTTTAAAGTCTATTTTGTCAGATATTAGAAATGCAACAACTGCTTTTTTCTTAGTACCATTTGCTTGGAACATTTATTTTTCTATACTTTCACCTTAAGGTAGTGCCTGTCCTTGAAAGTGAGATGAGTTTCTTACAAGCAAAAAAAAGATGGATTTTGTTTTTTAATCCATTCAACTAGTCTGTGTCTTTTGACTGGGGAGTTCAGTCCATTGATATTTAACTTTATTAATGAAAGATGTGTATTGAATCCTGTCACTTTTATTTCTGTTCACATTCTTGATATAGCTGTGCATTTTCACAGTTATACCTTCATTGAGTTTCTTTCCGTAACTCCTTGAGTATAATTGTTCTTTTCTTCAGCTCTTTGCATTGCTTCAAGAACTCTCTGAGGGGCTGGTTTTGTGGACATGACTTCTTTCAGCCTATTTATGGCATGGAAGATGTTTCTTTCCTCTTCGACTATAATAGATTTTGACTGGGTAAAGTAATCTGGATTGGCATGTGTGGTCATTTAGGACTGGGAAGACTTTGGTCCAGGCTCTTCTGGCTTACATAGTTTGCAATGGAAAGTCCTCTGCAATTCTGATGGATTTTCCTTTATATGTGACTTGTTTCTCTTTTGCAGCTTTCAGTATTCTCTTTTGTTATGTACGGTTAGTGTTTTTACTATGATGTACCATGGAGAGTTTCTTTTCTGGTCCTGTCTACTTGGTGTTCTATAGGCTTCTTGTATTTGCATGGGCATGTCTTTCTTTTATTTTGGGAAATTTCTTCTACAATCCTGTTGAAGATCTGGTCCATACCATTATCTGGAGATTCTTCTCCTCCCTATATGCCTATGATTCATAAGTTTGATCTTTTTATGGTGTCACACAATTCCTGCATATTCCTTTCTTGTGTTTTCTTAAATTTGTCATAATCTTTGCTTGAGTGGTCTAGTTTGTCCACTTTATCTTCCAGTCTTGATATTCTGTTTTCCATTTCATTCATCCTGTTGGTGAGCCTTTCCCCTGTCATTTCTAATTGGCTTACTGAGTGTTTCACTTCCTTCTTCACGTCAACCTGAGTATTCCTCAGTATTTCTAACTCTTTTCTGAATTCATTCAGAACTTTATCCCTATCTTCTATCAGTTCATTGATTTGTGTGTTCTTAAATTCACTGAATTCTTTTATCACGTTTATAATTGTTTTTTTGAGTTCCACGTCCTGTGTTATCTCATTGTGCTCCTCTAGAGGATTACTGGTATTTGGTGGGGATATGTTATTTTAGTTTTTCATGTTATTATTTTTTCTCTGTGATTTTGACATGTGAATTTCTTTTGTAGTTTCTGACTCTTGTGTGACACTCGGGCCTTCAAGTTTGGTTCTGCTTCTTTTTTTGAGCTTATTTTTTCATTGTGATTTTTTGCAGGTGGATTTCTTTTGTAGTTTCTGATTCTTGTGTGAGACTCAAGTCTTCCTTTGTTGAGTTTAGATCTGCTTCTTTTGTAAACTTTTTGTGCTGTTGTGGTTTACATGTTGGGCATGAAAAGCTGGTTGGTCTAGGGTTCAGATTCCATCTTTTGATTTTTTATTGGAGTGGCCAAACTGCTTTCATCTTCAGGAGTTCCCACAGAGGCCCAAGTTGGATGAGGATCAGATGTTCTCAGGCTTTCTCCTAAGGTCTGGATCCCTCCAGGAAAATGCTGACCTCAGGAATTTGGGGGCTGGGCTGGTCTGGGAGCAGGGCCCAGGAAAGATGCTGGTCTCAGGAAGCTGGTGGCTGTGCCATCCAGGGATGTAAAGGGATGTGGGGGAAGGAAGAGGCCCCAAGGGCTCCAGGGGACTACTGGGAGGAACTGGATTAGTCTGGATGCAAAGGATCAGGAAGCAGTGGGGATTCTGGGCCAAGAGGTCAGTCCAGGGGTCTGGGGTGCCAAGACAAGAAATGGGCCAAAACCCAAACTAGGAGGAGAGATAGGTCGCAGGAGCTGGAAGGGTGAATGAGGATAGAGGAGTCAAGGCATGGTGGGCATTGCTGGACCCACCCAGAAAAGGTACTAGTGTCAGGAAGCTGGTGGCTAAGCTGCCCAGGGACACAAAGGTAGGTGGTGGGACCAGGCCCAGAGGGCTCCTGGGGACCACAGGGAAGAACTGGGTTGGTCTGGATGCAAAGGATCAGGAAGCAGTGGGGACTCTGGGCCGAGAGGTCAGTCCCGGTGCCTGGAGTGCCAAGACAAGAAATGCACCAGTACTCAGGAGGATAGATGGGATGGGGGAGTTGGAAGGGTGAAAGAGGCTGGAGGAGTCAAGGTACAGTGGGTGCTGCTGGACTTACTCAGGAAAGATGCTGGCACAGGAAGCCAACAGCTGTGCAGCCCAGGGAAGGAAAGGGAGGTGGGGGCAGTACCAGGCCCAGAGGGCTCCTGGGCACTGCCATAATCCTAATATTTTTGAAGGATTAGATAAAAGCTCCCAAATATTTTCAACATTTTTTCCCTTTGGAACAGAGTATGTAGCTAAGAGGCCCAAGGACATTGTGATTTTTAGCCAAGAAACTGGCTACTTTTCTTTGAAGTCTTTTTCCCCTAACTGCCTAGTCAATTCCTACCTCTTATTCTTATCACACCATCCTCTGAAGAGGTTACCCAAATTGCCAATAGGGAATTGGGACACAGACCACTCTGGCTTCTTCCATGCTGAACAGGGACATAGGGTGAGGCAATTGAAGTACCCCTTCAGTAGGTCTATCTAAAAGACTCCCAAATTGTATAACTCTTATCTCTAAGGGGAAAAGAAAGTCCTCAAATCGTGACTAGGAGATGTGAAGGAGAAATAAAGGCAAGAGTAATTAGCATTACAAGTTCTAGAGAGAGAACTAGGAAAAAGTTAGAACAGGGCAATTTTCAAATGTGCACCTGAGAGTCCATTGGAATTTCAGACAAGGGCTTCCAAAAGCATCCCTCTATTGGGCTCCTCCTCATTTTTCTTTTGTCTTCCAAGGCTGGACTCTAGAGTGATGGATTAAGAATTTGCTTTCAGATATTTTGATAGCTATTGGAGTGGTTGGAATCAGTGTCAGTTTCCTCTCAAAGGCTTCCAGATATGGGGAGAAAACAAATTTATCCATCATTTTAGAACAATAGCTGGTTGTCTCCCCTAGCTACAGGTGGGAACTATAGTATTAGAGACCAAGATTTGAAGTCTTACATCTGAGCAGCACTTTCTGGTTAGGGGCAAAATCACCAATGAGAAATAATTGCCAAAATAACTTTTTATGTAGACTTAAGCCTAATGTCTGGGAAGCATAATCCCTTGAACTCTTAAAGAAATATACTCATGACTTTACTCTTTGGTTATACATTCCTTTGGGGTGTTTAAGACCATAAAGTTGGCCCAAATAAATCAATTTATTTCTATACTTAAGGTCATTTGAGGATCTGTTCCTCAGTGGTCACAAGGGCTTGGGAGGAGATCCTGGCTCCTTTCTTTTACCAGTTCCATTTATGTGAAGGTAAGTCAAAGGTCCTGCTCAACTATGGCTGGCTTCACTTGGAAGCATGGAGGAAATGCTTCCTCTGAGTTGACCCTCCTCTTTGTAGACGGGACACTGGTTCAAGTCCATCTCATGGGGTCTCCATATCCTCCCTGAACAAGAGGACAGGTGACTCACCACAGTTAGAGAACGTTTTGAGAGATGTTCCATAGTCCCCTGGAACTTAGTTGACCTTGGAGGGCAAGGAGCAAATACTGTCCTTTAAGCCCCTCTGACCAGATTAGTATAGACCTCAAACTATGGCTGTTAAACATCCAAGAAGGTTAGTTCCACCAGTCTGGTACTTTTAATTATCATGTGCCATGTAGATAAGGCTTGGGTAAAAAACCAAATATTCACAGATAAACCTTGACTAGGTGTATATTTTCTTCCTTAAACTAGTTGACTAAGTTATGACCACACAAATTTTAAGATTATGTGTATGTTATTTTTGTCTCATACTTTATATATCATAACAAACCTAAACAGACCTTCATCACTTGCTTAGGCTTTCTCATGTTTTCTATTTTTGAAAATATCTCAATTTTATATCCTCTTAACATCTTTTACATTCTCAATTTCTTTTTTTAAAATAATTACGAGACATAGTAGCATTAATGAATAAATTTTCCACCTGTTGTGAGGCTTCTTTTCCTGGGGATGCTAAGTAATGCTTATTCCCTTTTAAGGTTCAAGTGTCAAGCCAATGTTTGATTAAACTTTTACTGGGGAACAAATGAATTTATTGACCTTACTTGCCAAGATAACTGAGAGGTTGCTGAGGTGTATGTATGACCTGAGCATATGCCCACTGGAAAGCCTTTACCCAGCATGAGTCAGTCATGCCTACTCTTCCTAGCCTTCTCCAGATTATATTCTTTAGCCCTCCCAAATCTAGGAAGCCATGTGTGATTAGGGCCAAATTACATACAGTTGGCTGGGAAGAGTGGCTGGATAATGTGGTGAAGGTCCAATGACCCTGCTTGGCCCTCCTTTAATGAATGAGCATAACCGTCAACAAACAAATTATGACGATGTTTTGCTATCAGGTTCAGCTGAAGTCGTGATGATGGTAGCTATTCCATGCAGAAGGGACTGCTGTACAGCATCATCTTATTAAAAGGACCTGGACTATAAAAGGATTTGATGCTAGGATCCACATATGGGGAAGAACATGCATCATTTACTTTTCTGAGTCTGTGATACTTAACTTAGTATAACACTTTCTAGTTCCATCCATTTACCTACAAATTTCATTATTTCATCTTTCTTTACTGCTGAATAGAACTCCATTCTGTAAATACACAACATTCTTGTTAACCATTCGTCAGTTGAGGGGCACTTAGGTTGCTTCCACCTCTTAGCTATTGTGAAAAGAGCAGCAACAAACATGGTTGTACAAGTGTCTCTACAATAGGATGAGTCCTTTGGGTATATGCCAAGGAGTGGTATAACCGGGTCATATGGTAGGTTCATTTTTAGTTTTTTAAGAGTTATCTGCACTGCTTTCCATAGAGATTGCATGAGTTTGCAATCCCACCAGCAGTGAATGAGCATTCCCCTTTCTCCACATCCTCACCATCATTTGGTGTCATTTGTTCTCTTGATCCTAGCCAGTCTGATTTGGGTAAGGTGAAATGTTAGGGTGGTTTTAATTTTCATTTCCCTAATTACTAACGATGTTGAAGACTTTTTAAGATGTTTCTGAGCCATCTTTATTTCTTTCTTTGAAAACTCTGTTTAGATCTTTAGCCCATGTTTTAATTGGGTCATTTGGTTTCTCAATTATTTGGTTTTTGAGTTCTTTATATATTCTGGATGTTAAACCTCTGTCAGAGGTGTCACTGGTGAAGATTTTTTCCCATTCTGTGGGTTTTCTCTTCACTTTTTTTGTTTCTTTTGCTGTACAGAAGCTTTTTAGTTTAATGAGGTCCCGACTTGTTGATAACTGACCTTAATATCTGAGCAACTTCTGTCCGATTTAGAAAGTCTTTTCCTACACCTATATCTTGTAAATTATTGCCAATATTTTCTTCTAATATTTTCAGGATTTCCAGTTTCACATTGAAGTCTTTGATCCATTTGGAGTTGACTTTTCTCCAAGGTAAGAGATAAGGCTCTAGTTTCATTCTTCTACAGATGGAGATCCAGTTTCTTCAGCACCATTTGTTGAAGATGCTGTTTTTCCTCTACTGTGTATTCTTGGCACCTTTGTCAAATATCAGGTGGCTGAAATTGTGTGTACTCAGATTTGGGTTTTCAATGATGTTCCATTGATCTATGTGTCTATTTTTGTGCTAGTGCCATGCTGTTTTTATGACTATAGCTCTGTAGTATATTTTGAGATCTGGTATAATCCTCCAGCTTTGCTCTTTGTGCTCAGGGTTGCTTTGACTATACTGGGTCTTTTGGGGTTCCATATGAATTTAAAGATTTTTTTTTCTGATTCTATGAAGTATGTCATGGGGATTTTTATTGGAATTGCATTGAATCTACATATTGCTTTTGGTAATATATCCATGAACATGGGAGGTCTGTCCATCTCCTGGTGCATTTTTCAAACTCTTTCTTTAATGATTTAAATTTTTTATTGTAGAGATCGTTGGTGTCTTTGGTCAAATTTATTCCAAGATATTTTTAATACATCTGGGTCTGGGCTTTTTTCAGTTGGGAGGCTTTGTATTACTGTTTCAATTTTCTTATATGTTATGGGTCTGTTTAAACTGTTGATCTCTTTTTTCATTTAATTTTGGTGATTCACATTATTTCAGATATCCATCCATTTCTCTTAGTTTTTCAAATTTAGTAGCATATAGGTTTTTAAATATCCCCTTATAGTGGCCTGGATCTTTTGGGTGTCTGTTGTGATGTTTCCCCCTTCATCTCTGATTTTGTTGATTTGGATTTGCTCTTTCTTTCTTTTGATTAACTGGGCTAAGGGTCTGTCTATCTTTTTAAAGGACTAGTTCTTAGATTAATTGATTCTTTGTATTGTTTACTTTGCTTCTATTTCATTAATTTCTGCTCTGATTTTGGTATTTCTCTTCTGCTGGGTTTGGGTTTCATTTGTTCTTGCCTTTCCAGTGCCTTGAGTTGCAGTGTTAAATCATTTATTTGGGCTCTTTCTAATTTTTTAATGTGGGCATTTAGAGCTATAAACTTCCCTCTTAGGACTACTTCTAATGTGTCCCAGAGGTTGTGTTATGTTGTATTTTCTTTTCATTGAATTCCAGGAATTCTTTTATTTCTTTCTTAATTTCTCCATTGACCCATTCATTGTTTAGGAGTGTGTTGTTCAATTAACAGGAGTTCATGTAGTGACTAGGGCTTTGTCCAGTGTTGATTTTGAGCTTTATTGCATTATGGTCCAATAGAATGCATGGAATTATTTCAATATTTTTGTATTTGTTGAGGTTTGTCTTGTGGCCCACTATGTGGTCAATTTTTGAAAAAGTTCCATTGGGTGCTGAATAGAAAATGTATTCTTTGGTGTTTGGGTGGAATATTCAAAATATGTCTGTTAGGTCCATTTGATGTATGGTATCATTTAATTCAGACATCTCTCTGTTTATTCTTTGTCCAGTTGACCTGTCTAATGGAGACAGTGGGGTATTTAAGTTCCCTACTCTTACTGAGTTGGGATTAATCTGTGTCTTAAAGTCCTGTAGTGTTGTTTTTATGAATTTGAGTGCAACCCCTGCTTGTTTCTTAGTGTCACTTGGAATATTCTTTTCCATCCTTTTACCTTAAGGTAGTGCCTGTCCTTGAAGGTGAGATGGGTTTCTTGCAGACAGCAAAGACATGGATTTTGTTTCTTAATCCATTCACTTTTACTGAGTTCAGTCCATTGATATTTAAGATTATTATTGAAAGATGTGTATTGGTTGCTGTCATTTTGATTGCTGTTTGTGTTCTCTGTCTAATTTTGTATTTCCTTGATTATACCTTTATTTATTTTCTTTCATTGCCCCTACGGTATAGTTGTTTCTCTCTCTTCTTTGCATTGCTTCAAGTATTCTTTGAAGGGCTGGTTTTGTGGACACGTATTCTTTCAGGCTATTCATATCATGGAAGAATTTTCTTTCCCCCTCAACAATAATAGACATTTTTGCTATGTAAAGTATTCTGGGCTGGCATCTATTGTCATGTAAAACCCACTGGGAATACTTTGGTCCAGGCTCTTCTGGCTTTTATAGTTTGCACTGAAAAGTCAGCTGGAATCCTAATGGGTTTTCCTTTATATTTGACTTGTTTCTCTTTTGCAGCTTTCAGAATTGTCTTTTTGTTTTGTAGGTGCAGTGTTTTTACTATGATGTGCTGTGGAGAGGTTCTGATCTTCATCCTGTTTTGTGGTGTTCTATATGCTTCTTGTATTTGTATTATGGGGATGTCTTTCCTTAATTTTGGGAAATTCTCTTCTACAATCCTGTTCAAGATCTAGTCAATACCATTAACCTGAAATTCATCTCCTTCCTCTAATGATCCATAGATTTGATCTTTTCATGGTGTCCCCCATCTCTTGCATATTCCATTCCTGTGCTTTTTTAAATTTTCCATAATCTTTGCTTGAGTGGTCCAATTCTTCAACTTTATCCTCCAGTGTTTATATTCTGTTTTCCATTTCATTCCTTCCTTCTTCATTTCTACCCGAGTTTTCTTCAGTGTTTCTATCTCTTTCATGAATTCATTCAGAAGTTTATCCCTATGTTTTTCTAGTTCTTTGATTTGTTTGTGGGTGTGTTCTTTAAATTCATTGAATTTCTTGATCATGTTTATGATTGTTCTTTTAAATTCAGTGTCCTGGGTTATCTCTAGGGGGTTCTCCTTGTCGAACTCTTCTACAGGATTGGTGGAGTTTGCTGGGAACATAGTGTTGGATGGCTTTCCATTTTATTATTCTTTCGTTGTGATTTTGGCAAGTGAATTTCTTTTGTTGTTTATGATCCTGATATGACAATTAAGTTGAAGTATGCTTCTGTTTGTATTATTGAGATGCCTAGATCCTTTCTTTATTGGTTATGTAAAGCTGGTTGATACATGGCTCAGGTTCTCTCAGGTTTAATTTGGAGGGAACTGATGGCTTCAGATCAGCTATTCAGGAGTACCCACAGAAGCCCAATTCAGGTTCCAGTCAGGTACACTCAGGCTTCCTTCACCATGTAGAGGCAGGATCTGGGTGCTCTCAGACAGTTCCCTGTGTTCTCAGCCCTTATGCCAGAGGGAGACCAGAGGGAGGCCAGAACTCAGCACTCTCTGGAGGTCTCCTGAGATCAGAGCCGCTACACTGTTGGAGGTCTGAACCCACCCTCTCAGGCTGTCTGCTAGGATCTCAGCCTTAGCCTTCCAAAGCCAGATCTACCCTGGATCCTTGAGAGGGGCCTCAGGAAATCCCAGGTAGTGGGATGGGTATGGTGCAATTAGGGGAAGCTCACCACCACAAGAAGGCAGGATCTGGGCTCTCAGGCAGTCCCCTGCATTCTCAGGCCCTCTGCCAGAGGGAGACCAGAGGGAGGCCAGAATTTGGCACTCTCTGGCAGTCTGCTGAGATCAGAGCCGCTATACTCTCCTGTGTAAATTTTTATGTGTTTATAGGTCATTACATTTCTTCTTTAGTAAGGCATATTGTTTTGAGTGAAATAGCTCCTGAAGTCTCTTTTTTAAAAAAATATGCTAATTAAAACAAAGTTTAGGAAAATATTAGTTCATATAGTTGAAAAAGAATTTACTCAGATTATGCAAATAACATCTGGGTCTCAACAACAAAAATATGTATTTGAATCAAAAGAGGTAAAATTCTTGAACATGTATGTCAAAAGAGAAAGTATGTAAATGACCAATAAATATATTAAAAATTTTCAACGGGGGAGAATCTTCACATGAACAACACTATTACCATAGTACTTATATCCAAATAGATAAAAATGAGTTATTTTTAAAAAATAACACTCATTAGCACAAAATGATGAATTTCACTGTGACATTTGTCACACACACGTCACTGTACTCACTCACATTTGTCCCATCACCTTCCTTGTCCCCATGTATCTCCATGTGTTGCATTTTTATTATTTCTAAAGTTATTCTTTTATTTCTTGTATTTTCTCCTTTCTGTAAGCTATTTATAGCACAAGTTTAATGTTTAATATGTTTTGGGTACCATGTCATTGGTGAGTTTTAATTATCTCATCATATATATGAGGATGAGACCTCTGTGAATTCCATCACTTGAAATTTCCTAAGTCTTATTTGATGGGCAACTTGTGGAGTAAGCAGTGACTCACACACTAGGGAAAGGAGGGTGCTTTTAGCATTTGCTGAATAAAAACGTTAATTAAATTGAATTGCTTCCTGTGTCCTCAGTGACTCTAATGTCTAATTTTTCAACGAATTCCTGAGATGTAGGGATTAGATTCATAATTATGGATTTGCATATTTATCCATTTTCTTGATTCACTTTTGCTTCATAAATTCTGAGATTTTTCCATTAGGTTGTTGTTTACTCTGAGGAAATCAGCCTATTATTGAGAATCCTTCTCTCTGTTGCTGAAATATTTGATTTCCTTGTAGCTGTCTAATTATATCATGGACCTAGATTTTGTTTTTGCTGATAAGCATTGACTTTTCACTTGGGCCCACAGATAGTTAAGGTAGGGTGGAAGCCTGGCATCTCTGCTTTTGTGTTTGTCCCCTGGACATGTGTGTTGTTCCCAGGGTGTCTGTCTATAACATGGTGATTCCTTAAAACTTCATCTCCTTTCAAGGCTGAACATGTGAAGATAAGAATAAACAGGGCATTTAACAGTCAGCTTTTACAATGTCCTGTCCAGGCTCCCAAAGCATCCCAAATTAGTGTCTGCACTCATTTGTCCTAAGCCTGCAGTTACCATGGGTCCAGGTACAGCAGATCACCCTAGACTCCTCCACAATGAGATCTCCCCTGCAAACAGGGTTAATCATCTCCTGGAACCAGATTGTCCCCACAGCAATAAGAACTTCTCTGAAGACAACCATGTAGAACCAGGACTCAGATGAGAACCAACCAAATGACAGTTTGGTGGCTCAGCTGTGTAAACTATTCCCTTTCACACTACTTTGCCTACGTGCTCAGAGTCTGCAGCTCATGCCAGGCACCAGGATGACTAGGATTCTTGATCCACCACCCCCCGCTTCCCAACACCACGTTGGATTAAATTCTCTTCCTGCCTTCCCACTATTACTTTTCCATTTGATTCCTGGGGCAAGTAGCTGAATCTAAATCTGGGGTCCCTCAGAGTTGTGCCTCTGGGCCAGGACTCCAGTAAAATAACCTGTTATTAGCTCACCTGCTAAACTTTATGGTTGGTGATGAGAACTATATGTTTGCCCATCTGTTGCTGTGGACCTATCTGCACCTTTTTTTTTAAATCTGTTTCTTTTTAAAAGCATGCATTGAGGCCTTCTTTCTCATCCACTTTGATAGTCTCTTTAAATTGCAGCCTTGGCTTATTTATATAATTTATTGGTTGATCCAGCTAGGTTTAAGTCTGCCATCTGGCATTGATTTGTTTTCCATTTCTCCCATCTCGTCTTATTTCCTGTCTTCTTTTGGATTATTTTAGCTTTCTTTGCTTGTTTGTTTTATAGGTTCCTTTTGTTTATTTTGGGAATCATTTTGTTATTTATATAATTTTCTTTTTGGTCTTTTTGAGACAGGGTCTCCCTGTAGCCCCAGCTGTCCTGGAACTCACTATGTAGACCAGGCTGGCCTTGAACTCATAGAGATCCACCTGCCTCTGCCTCCCAGGTGCTGGGATTAAAGGCATGCGCCACCATGCCTGGTCTTTATATAATTTTTAAGTTAAGATTTATTTTTTAGTTTCCTTCCAAATGAACTCGTTAGTATGTATAATTATATTAGTGTATTAAATACCTATTATAACTCTGCATGCAACATAAAAACCCTACCTCATTCTCTGCTTCCTCTCATCTTTTGTGTTATTATTGTGGAAGGTTTCATTTCTAAAAATGCACTAGCTCCCAGAGGATACCATCTATTTTCATTTTAAACATTCAGTGGTTTTATAAACATTAGAGAAAATAAAATACAGACCCCACAGCAATCCCCAATACTTGTTATGCTTTGGCACCACTTTAATCTTTGCTGCAAATCTGAAATTTCAATCTTTCTCATCTTCCTTTGTCCTGAGCATCTTTGTTTTGCATTTCTGTAGCATGGATCTGGTGGCAACATATTCCTTCAACTCTTGCTTAATTGAAAGTGCATTCTTGCTGTTATCAATCATTTGGTTTAGGTGTTTCTGCACTACCTATGAATTGTGGGTAGGTGAGAAGCCCCACTGGTGCTGGTCCTTGGCAGCTCTTGTAGCCCTCAGTTTCTGGCAGTAGCAAGCTACAGAGGCAGACAGTTGTGAGCAGCAGCAGGTGGCACTTCTGGTGTTACAGATCACCTGCAGCCCCGGAGTGCTGGGATGCTTAGCTCTGCAATGAAGAATCATAGCTGGCTTGCAGACCTGGGAAGTTGGGATGCCTCAGGCCTTGACAATGGCTATTGTGACAGCCCCCAGGCCTAGGATCTCGGAGGCTCCTATAACTTGTCAGTTCTCTGGAATTTTATCAGTGAACTAGGCCTACAGTGTTTCTTCTCTGACTCTTCACAGCCTTCTACCCTTCCACAGCCTCAGCTCTACACTGTTGGCATCTCATTCCCACCATCCCTTGTTGTTTTGGTGACCTCTGCTTCCTGTTGTTTCTGGCCCAGCCATGCTCTAGGACTCCTTGGGTGCCTTTCATCACTATGGCCACCTCCGCTGATGCTGATACTGGGGCAGCTGCTACCACTGCCTTGCAATGGCTAATCCTCTACCCTAGATGTCCTCCCAACGGCTGCCACCACTGTCTCTGGTATCACTATAGACACTGTCCACTGCTGTTGTTACTGTCTGAGTCCACTGGTGTGGACACTGTCTCTCTGCTGCTCTGGGCATTGTCCATCTCCACTGCTGTTGTTACTGTCTGTCTCTGTTGCTGTGGACATTGTCTCCACTACTATGGACACTGTGTCTCTAATGATGACATGGTTACCATTGCTGCTTCTCTCTTCATGCTATCAGCTCAGCCCAGTTCAATAATAATGGAGAGTGAAAGCAGACCCAAAAGAGACTACTCTAGAGAAGCCTTTTATTTGGATGTAATAAAACCTGGGGAGAGGCAGCAAACCAGACTGTTTCCTAAGTCTCACAAACTAAGGCAAACACTGTGCTTACATAGCCAGAAAAGGAGTGCATGCACCAATTCTAGCAGACTTTCATGTAATTGAAGGGCTATGTTCATTCTAATCATGATACTGTACCAGTCACAACAGTCCCTCTACTAGACTACCAGGGAAAGGGTTTCCCCTCTACCCAGGGTGAAAATAATTTCAGGGTCATCTAGAGTTTACTGAGACTGAAACAAGCTATGTGAAATATGTGTATCTAGGGCTGTACTTTCAGGAATAGAACCATGCTTTGGCAGCAAGCAGCTGTGATTGTGGTGTAGCTTGCTCAGGCCATCTATTGAGTGTTCAAAGTGACCAGTGCTGGCATCAGGTAGTTTGACTGGATGCTTTCCTCAAGGTAGCCAAGACACCAGGGAAGAGCCTAACATCTATCCATTGGGAAATCAAACTGCCCCAACACCCAATATCTTAGCCTACTTAAGGTAAAGATAAGCATCAAAGGAAACACTTAATATAAAGATTTATAACCAGCATTAACAGAAATTTTGACAGCCTTTAACAGTGTTTTGCAGTACCTAGCTTCTGCCCAGTGTTCCAGAGAAAGGTGGACCTCCTCATCTACCTTTTTCTTTCCTTGATCTCTGAAGGCCTATGGGTTGCAACATAGGTTACCTTTTCTATGGTTTCTGACAGTTTTCAGCTCTGAGAGGCTCTGGCAGGATGGAAGAGCAGAGTAAAGCTAGGTGGCCCTCCACTCTGAGTATTCTTCTCTCTTGATCTCTGGGTTCTAAATGCTGACTCTGTAACCTTCATAGCACTAATGTGGTGGTGCTACCTCTCTTGGGACTTTCCTTAACTGCACTCGTTCTTTCTGAAAACAGAATTTCCCAGGCTAAGCACCTCTACTACCTTGCTAGCAAAATTTAGAAGAGAAAATTGGATCTATTGTCTTCAAGGAAGTAAGCACAATATACTATTACCCTCTACGGAGAACGTCAGATAAGCATAGAAATAGATAAATGCCATTTTGATTTCCAAAAGAGAAATGAAATTAGTTTGTAATTCCAATGAACTTGGCAGATCTTGGACCTGAAATGAACAATAGGAGCCCAGAGGAGATCAGGAGCACAGAGGCTTCATGAGGGGCTTGCCAGCATACCCTCAAGAAAGATAGGATACTTTAACTGGGGAATGAATATGGAAGTCTACACAGGGTGGGGAGAGAGAAGAAAGATAAATAATGCTTAGATGGTGTGATAAAAGAGGGAAATCTATTAGTTCAAAAGTGTACTGAAAAATACACATACACATACATTTTCAGTAGGATTTTGAACTTATACATATACATATACACACATATGTGGGTACACATGTATAGTATATATACACACACATATATGATAGTATATATACACACATATGTGATAGTATATATACACATATATGTATAGTATATATACATACATATAGATGTATACATGAGTCCAGGTGTATAGCTAAAGTCTATATAACACAGTGCCAGGAAGAGGCAACTTCCCTTCAAGTTGTTATCCAGAGTAGTCCAAGAGACTCCCCAAATAACACAGGCTATTGTCACAGTCCACGATTGCCTCCCAGAACTTGAAGGCAAGACCCTATTGCTGAAGACAGGGCATACTTCACATACTTCAGACACAGGACTTAAAGCAACTGAGCTGGAACTGATCTGGCCTCTCTGAAGAGTAACTTCCATAGCATCAGAAGAAACTATGCAAACAGCTAAGGGAGAAAACCAATCAATGATCCTATCTAGCTATAAAGTCTGTGAACCACAACAATGACCAGTCCAGCAAATAATCTCTACCAGTGTAGTAGTGGCACTTCTGTCTTGGCGGTAATCAACAGCTGTCTAATTGGGCATAAGGCCTGCTCAGTAGGAGGGAACACATGTGTGATACTGTAAACAGCCAAAAACATACGACCTGAGAGGTTATCAATCTTACAGAAACACTTATTTTGTCACATCCCTAGACCAATGTAATTTCTTACTGCATTTTAAATATGTATCCTTACTTTTACAGACAAGTATATCTCTCACCACTCAACAAAGAAGTTTCTTTTTGCAATAAATGGAGACTATTACAAAGTCTCGCAACAGACCAAAAGCAGAGAATAAGTGTCTATGAGATGCCCAGGCCTAAGTGACACATCTACGGTGCTCAGGGAACAGAGTGGAACATGGAGTAGAGAGAATATTAATGCATCTCTCAACTCTCACTAGCAAAGCTTCCTCATGCAACAGATAGTAATTAACCCAGAAAGCCACACTGGTCAAAGTGCAGCAAATAAGGGACTACAGAGTGTTTAACCCCGGAATATGACACCTCTATCAAACCTCAGCCACCTAAAGCTTAGGGACCATTGAAGAAGAGAGGCCAGAAAGAAAGATTTGAAGAGCCAGAGGTGGTAGATGACCACAAGGAAACAGTTTTCCAGACAACTTGCCAGTTACATGAATTCATAGCAATGATAACAGCATGAATAAGATGCATGCAAGCTTAAGCCAGACAAAACTCCCAGCATAGAAGTGGGGAAGTGGGGAAGAAGCCCTAACCTTAGCTGAGGAACTATTGGCAACCGATAACTACTGGAAGAGGGGAGTCTTTAAGGATATGACACTAGATAGGTTAACCAGGCTCCAGTGCAAGGATGCACACCGAAGGACATTTGGGGCCCAAACGAGTTGATATGCCTTAATATATATGACAGAGTACATGAAATCCAGTGTAGGGGCTTTAAGGGGTGCAGATAGCATTGGGGGTCTAAACGTGATCAAAATTTTGTATAAAATTTGCAAAAATTCAATTTAAAAAATGGAAAAAAAGACAAGCTGCATGGGACAGCTGTGACCAGGTTGCATGGGAAACTCAAGTACAGGACAACAGGGTATAACTGCTAGCTAGTGTTTTCTATTGCAGAGAGTCAGCATCCAGAAGAGGTAACCGGAAACTGAGATCCTGCCCTAGGATACTGCCTGAGATTCCAGGGAGACAATCAGTAGGATCCACTAAGAGTGGTGGTTAGGAGACTACCTTAGGTAATTATGACATTGCAGAGTCCCACAACAGGTAGCTGTAGGCAGGAGACTATGGGATGAAGATAGTGTGGCTCAGTCCAGGGGCCTCAGAACCAGGGGAACCAATGGTACAACTCTATCCCAGGTGAGGAGCGGAGACTTGGGATGTCAAAGTAAAGCAGGTATAGGCATGCCCTAGCTCCAGGTGGATACCAACTCACCCTCTCTCACTGCCATACTGAGGCATCATCCCTTTCTGTTTTCCACAGACTCATAGGCTCTCCAGGAAGCACTCTCACAGAATGCTCAAAATTGCTTTTCCAGGTTTCTAGTACTCCTTAATCCAGCCATGCTGACATCTGAAATTACCCTTCATGGTAGCTATAATGGAGGTAAATTATACCTGTGACTCTTTGCTCAGATTTGGATGGTGTGCTTTAAAAATGGAAGTATAAAATGGAATGTGTCCTAAGAACACAGGCAACAGAACATGCTTATAGGACCATGGGGAGCTTCCCTGCTTCCAGTGAGGGAACTCAGGGGCCAGAGAAATAGCTCAGACAGGGCAGAGCACTGACCTGAGGAAGCAGATCAAACCCACTGGTGAAAGATGAGAGGCGCTGGTGCATGCAGTAAAGGTAGAAACAACTCACATGTCTACCCTTAAACTGAACACTTATGCAGGATAAACATGAGCAATGTCCACAACTGGCCACTACTGAGCCTCAGCCTCCAAATTCCATACACTTCTACAAACACCCTGACCAGAAAGCAAGAAATTAAACCATTAAACAAGGGCCACTGCTGAAAAAGATTGTACATAATAATGTGAATATTTACACTGAGCCACTGGTTCAGAGCACAGAGTACAGAAATGTATCCATGGAGCCCAGAGTGATAGCATCGAGCTGAGAACTCAGCACACAGCACCTCTTCATGTAGTGTGACTGATTCTGGTCTGGGTTCAGTCACAATTTTCATACCTGTTGACACAGATGATTGTTTGCACACACCTACTTCCATAACCTTACAGGAATGCCAGTGGGTCTTTAAATCCTGTTTCCTCTTCTATAGGTACCTACCTCATTGCAGGAGAGGAGAGAAGAAATGGATGCCTTGTCCCAGCACTGCAATGCATTCGGAGTCTAATTTTCTAATTGTCTGACCCCTGTTCCCCAACACTTCTGGGTACAGAGCCCTTTGCTCTGGACCCTCAGCACATACTTGCCACATGCTAAGTAATCCCATGACCTACATGTTTGGGTGACCTGAATGTATGATGGCCAAATGTATTTACATTCTCTTAGAAATGGAGAGTAGGAACCAACTCCAGAGCTTATCTCTAAAACTGGAGATGACTGGTAAGATCTTGGAACACAGAAGCTATGAAAATTCCATGAATGAAAATTAGCGTATTGGGACGCAGACATGGCCAAGGACTCTGACACTGTAGCCTCTCTGGAATCCCACTCAGGACAGAGCACCATCAAGTTACTGGCACCCTCATGAGCAAGAACCCTAGGAGGACCCTTGCCTTCTGCCCATCAACTAGCTTGTCCAAGTCTGGAGCCTCCCATAGTTACATGGGATCCACTGGGACTTTGATTCTGTAAGCTGAACAAAAGCCCCGGCTGCTTCTGCATCCGTGCCCTCCACAAGGCAAACTCGAATCCTTTTCTCATCAGCTTCAGAACACCTCTGGCTTCACTGGTTTGGGCCCAGAGATGGCCTCACTGGAGAACTGCTTCTTGTCTGGTTCAGATTTTGTGAAGATTTGGCATCTGCTACAAATGCCCAACTGTACCACATAATTTCTTCAAAACAGGAATCAGCACAGTGTGCCTTGTTTCAACTGTAACCAAAATAAAGGCCTTCACTGCCAAACACGGACGTGTTTTCCACAACAGCAGGACTATGCTCCCTGTTAGGAGCATTGAAAGGGGTTGTCTGTGTGGGGTGACGGTTGCAGCAAGGACACACAGATTACCCCAGTTTTGCCATTGTTGTCCCAGTTACAATGGGCAGCAGATCCAGGACTTAGCCTCCTTATCTGAAAAATTGAAATAACCTGATTCCACAGTGTGGTCATGAGCTTTGTAAAGTGTGATATAATTTTTTTGACAGAAAAAGTTCTATAATATCAACATATCCCCCCAAAGGATAAAACTGGCATTTCTGCACTCTCATAGGACACTGAGCCCCTCCAGACTGTTGCTAGTAGCAGATGACTCTGTTCCTGACAGAAGGGATTCCCCAGGGACCAAGAACAATAGTGAAAAGCTCCATTTTCTGTGTATTCCAGATTAAGCCTTAGAGTCAGAGATGCAGCCTTCCAGGATTAACACCTGGCAATTCATTTCCTGGGTACTTTGCCAGAGATAATGCTCATTAAATGTCCAGTTTTCATGGATCTTTGGCAAAATGTGTGTGGTGTGTGTAGGGAAGTGGGCTCGGGATGGAAATTAGAATCTATAGACCATATTAGAAGTCTTTAGAGGTGAGCTCCACGTGTGTGGTTAGACTGAGAAGTACATCCATTCACCCAAGAACCGTGTGTATTGTCCTGGCCATTGTCAAGTTTAGCCTCAGAACAGTGAGGCCTCCTACTCTAGCTCCCAGGATGGGGCCAAGAGTTGTCTAATTGGCCCAGGATTTTAATTAAGAGTGTTTTAAAATGACAGAAGTTTGGAGCCTGTTCATGATTTATTTTGAAAAATCTCCATTTCTTTGCACATCAGAGCCAGAAATAATCATCTCTACTGTTTTGAGATTCTGGGAAACATGTAAAAGAATGCAGCGTACATGCTTCCTGACAACATGTGGGGTCAACCTGACAAGCTATTGTCCCAGAGGTGCTATGGCTCCCATTGCTTGTGATAGAAAATCTTTTCTTGTTTTTTGTTTTGTTTTGTTTGTGTGTAGTTGTTGTTGTGTGTTTCTTTGCTAAAGAGCATCTTGTTAAAATACAAGTCACTTTGCACATGCTAATCCCATCAAGACTGTTTACTGGAGAACAGCCCTAGAAAGAGGCTTGGACATGTCTCATCAGTGCAGACCTCGGAACCAAAAGCAGTGACAGACTTGGGGACTGATGACATCTCACGGTCCTTGAGTATTGGGATGGCACAGAATCTGGCCAGTGGGAGCAGTAAGAGGGGAACCTTGGAAATGCCATAGCCTGAAGGAAGCTGTGTCTGCCTCCACCGGGGCCTAGGGGACGAGAGGCCCCCATGACTTTGCTGTCTTGAGGATCATCATTGTGAGGATGTTTTGTTTTTTGTTTTGTTTTATGGGTTGGTTGTCATAGCAAGCTAGAAAGGAAGATGACTGGAGTTTCTGGCAGAAATGAGGCAGAAGGCCTAGTCCTCTACTGAGCCAACACTAGGAAAAGGCAAGAAGAGGAGAAAAGAGTTTCATGAGGTTGAAAAGTGTACAGGCAGCTTGGTTGCTGGTTCCATGTGATTCTGTCAGTTTGGACTTTCACAGAGCGAGAAATCCACAGGTTAATCACAGGGAATCTCACCAGCACCCACTCTGAACTCTTGGACAGGCACCTAGCCAAGATGTACATTTGAGGGCTCTTTCCCAGACAGGGCCTCTGTCTGAGTCTGCTTGCAATTGGAGAAGGAGCTTACAACCAGGACAGGCCTTCCTTCCAAATCCCCATACTGCTCTTCAGCTCCCACATCTTGTTTAAGGAGCATAGACTCCCTTGAACTTTAGGCTTTATAGACGTATCTCTAGGGGTGCAACCCAGGCTCCTCCAGGCTCCAGCTTGCAGCTCCTGGTATTTCTGTCTTATCTGGTTTGACTAATGGCTTTGGAAGAAAAAAAGAAAAAGAACAGCTAATAAGGCAAGACTGAAAACGGTCTGCTCATCCCACCTTGGACACACTAAGAAAAGTCAGAGGACTCAGTGAGTTCAAATCTGACATTCTCTCCCCGGCTCTGCAAAATAGCAGTGTCTACCTGCCATAAAAAGTCATTTTCTCATGCTGGAGAGATGGCTCAGCGGTTAAAAACACTGGCTGCTCTTACAGAGGACCTGGACTTGATTCCCAGCACCCACATGGCAGCTACGAACCATCCTTAACTCCAGTTCCAGGGGAATCCAAAGCCCTCTTCTGACCTCCACGGCACTGCATGACACCAGTGCACTCACATACATGCAGGCGATACACTCATACACATAAAATAAAAATTTTTTTAAAAGTCTTTTTCTCTTTCCTGAACCAGCAGTGGATGAGTTGAAGGTTAAATCATGTGGCTTAGACATATGAAGATGCTTGTAATTACATAGCACAAGTCTAATAGTCAACCAAAATTTGCAGTCTGCAGTTAGCATGCAATCAGCCACAGGGTATATACTGGTACAGTTCCCTCTTTTTAAATTTTCATTCAAATCTAAAATAAAACCTACTTACAATAAATGGAATTTAATTGATCCCATGCCTTTTATCAAGAAGACAGATGTCCAGGGTACCATGGGGCGGAACCCAGGTAGTAATCCAGAAAAGCAGGTGCAGCTCTATAGAACAGTATCCAGCAAAAAGGTTAAGACCCGCCCTGGTTGGCATCTCTGAATATGGTGCAGAACCATGGAAAAAAGTCTAAACTGTTTGTCATTTCAAGAACTAAACGTGTGGTCCACACTGATAGGTGCTGAGGGTGCCAGGGTAAATAAAACAGTGCTATCCTGAAGGGCCTTGTGATCTGCTAGTACACACGTGGGTAGGTCCTGTAGTCATCTGTACAGAGACCTCCTTCCTCTCCAAGGAGAAAGGCTACCATTCTCAGTCCCAAGAGACAACTAGGAGACAGGGAAATTCCCTTTCTGGAAAGGACACTTACCCTAAATGTGAGAGGAACAGCTGAAATTGTTCAGGGGAAGAACAGTATCAATGGTCGAGAAGAACGCCCTGGCAGGTAGCTGAGTGAGATGCTCCCATTGGGACTACACAGCAGAACTAACCCAAGAAAGTTAAAGCATGGAAGATGGTTTGACTGGGGCTGGGTGATCCTAGTCAGAAGGCACAAAGTTTTCTTTAGAACAAGTTCTGAGATCTACTGGGCAGCATGGTGACCACTGTTATTACATTGTATATTTCAAAATTGCTGAATTAAGCCATGGGTGATGGTGCAGGACCAGGCATTTAATCTCAGCACTTGGAGGCAGAGGCAGGTGGATCTCTGTAAGATCAAGGTCAGCTGGCCTACATAGCGAGTTCCAGACCAGCTGGGGCAGGGAGACCCTGTCTCAAAACTCCAAAAGAAAAGCTTTCTGAATGAATTTCTAGTTCTTTACTACAAAAACATGAATTATATGTGACTTACTTTGATTTAATCATTGTATTCACACATGATAATGATTGTAATTTGTCAAAATTTTAAAAATATAAATAGAAATGAAACTAAACCCGGTAGCTATAATCTGTGAGTCATTATAAGAATGCCAAATGAAGCCACAGGATGGTGAAGACTGCAAATGATGCAAGAGCCTACAGAGTCCCGGAGCAAACTTCAGAGAGACCCGCGGAGCAAAAAGAAAAGACAGCCTTGCTTAAAGTAAAAATTCAAAAGTCATGAATAGGGCTTCAAAAAGATAGCCTCTAAGTAATACTTCAAGATAAATAAGAAATTAGCCAACTAACAGGTAAACCAGTGCATTGGATCCCATCAATCATGGGGAAGGGTAAATAAAATCACAGTATCCTTCTTGCTAAAAAGGCACTGAAGTCAGCTAAGTGAGAGACCAGAGTGGCACCATGGGAACAGCACACTGGCACTTTCACCCCTCAGTACTCCCCAACACCAGGAGTACTCAACTCTATCACGAAGATAAAGTGGCCACTCAAATGTTCATAAAACCATGCATGTCAGGGTTCAATCTCCTCACACCTGAAGGAACACAAGAACCTAATAGTAGAATTGTTTAAATGTTTCAAAATAATAGCATAAGAAAACAAACTTATTGAAATGTTAACACAATGAAAGGATGTTTTATAAAATTACATTTGAACAAAAGAGAAAAGACAAGACTTGATAACATTGAAATTTCAAAAATCAGTCAAAATTTATAGAAAACAGATTCATAATATATGCATACATCAAAAATATGTTATATACCATAAATATACATAATTGTTAGTTGTCAGAAAACAAAATTGGATCAAGAAAGTAAATGGCCAAATTAGCAACTAAGATAATGCCCCCACCCCTGGCTTCTTAGAAAAATGTTTCTGCCCTGTTCTGTGAAAGTCAAGGATGGAAGAACCCAGGAGAGGCATTCAAGATCCCGTGCCACGTTAACCATGGGGGCTCTTGACCTTGGTTCTGGACTCCTTCCACATCTCTAGTAGCCAACATGGGGCACTTGGGAGGCCAGTGGACTCCAGAGCCAGCTGGGTACTCATGGGAAGGGCAGCCTCTCTGCACAGCCTCTCCTCAAATTTCTGGATTGGATTGGTTTGTTTACCACCATGACTCTGAGAGTAATTACAAATATTAGAAGGTGCAGTGTCTATCACGAAAATTCCTGGGAAACTGATCACAAAATAAAATTAAGAATAAATTCTGGTATATTAAGCTTCTACAACTTTTCAAGTAAGTATATAACTATAATATAAGTATAATAGAAATAATTTAATTGATTAGTGTTACATTATTGCCAAATTTAAACTAACCGGTGGACCAAATACTAAAGTGCTCAGTGTTATGACATCTGCTCGCATCTCTTAGTCTGCTGATGTGGAAAATGGGAGCATAGGATTCACAAGCCACTAACACATACTCAACAACTCAGGAAAATTACAAATGTCCATTCAAGATAAAAGTTGTTATAAGACCAGCAAGAGGACAAACATGACTCAGGAACGATGAACTGGCATATGCATGTCCTGTCTCACTTCCACCCAAGCCCCATGTGCTGATCCAAAAAACATGGATCCAATTAGCAACTTATTCCCAAGCGCTGATAAGTGGAAGGCAAAGAAGCAAACCAAAGGGGCAGGAAAAAAAAAAAACTTGACAAGGGTGAGAACACACTGACTATCCTTCCCCTGCTTGCTGAGTAAACAGGGCAGGATTCCAGAACACAGTGCTTGGCTCCAGAGTACTGTTGTGACTGTTCACTCACAATAGATTCTTTCCATCCTTGCCAAAAAAGGCATTTAGGAATGGTGTCCATTTCACTGTAATAGAAGATGATGTATCTGTAGTTCTTTCTCAGCATTATGAGAACCATCTTCCCATTTGCTGTCACACAGTTCTTAGGACACTAACCAGGATATCGTGTTGGTGATGTCTTGGCCAAGAAGGTGAGATGACTTGGGCCCCGCTGTTGTTCACACTCCAGACTCCAGGGGCCTGGTGCCATGGGAATGTTACTGGGACGAGCTCTGGAAAGGAGAGGACAAGGTGATGCAGCCATGCTTCACACTGAGACCTCCATGGCTCATGTAGCTGCTTACAGAGATGACATTCTCTGTGACAGAGAGGAAGGCAAGGCTAGTCCCTATCATAGAATATCCCCAGAAAGGCCAACTTTCCATGAAGATCAGAACTATATTGGGAGGGACAGGGATACACCCCAATAGAGACAGAAGCAAGCCATGATATAGGTCTATGGTTCCCACCCTGGGGGCTTGACAGCACCATGTGTAAGAGTTCACAGGAACCTTCAAATGCTAGAACCAGGTCATGATACTAGATCAGTCCATGGCCAAGAGGTGTCAGGAGGGCATAGGATGCTAGATCACAGTGCACTGGTCACAGGACTCACTCATCTCCTAGAAGCTACAGACCCAACAACAGGTACAAAGTCAGGGCAGGACCTCCTGAGGGCAATGCAGTGCCCAGGTAAATCTATCCCCTTTCCTGTCCCTTCATCTAATAGGCAGAGCACATGGTGCACAGAGATGATTGACCTATACCTTTTACAGTCCTGCCAACTAACCCACTGGGCATCTTGTATTTCCATCTGTACCTCTGGGGCTGCCAGCACCCCAAACAGGTTCAAGGTAGCATGAGCTATGGGTGATATAACATCAGCTTCTGTGCCAGCTGAAAGACTCATCTCATTAAGACTGCATTCTTCACCAGGCAGGCTTTGCCAGTGATTGCCCAAGGCAGAATTTCTAAACGTTTAACATCTCTGAAAAGTTGCTTTACCTCCTAAGCTTTTCATGGGACTCACAGGGTTTCTATGGAAACTAAGTTACACTCTGCTATTTTCTATGACTTTGGTTCTGAGAGCTTCCTACACAACCTCTTGCAGGTAACTGCACCTCAGTTAGCAGCCGAACTGTGAAGCACAGATGTGGTATGTAGACGCATGCACAGTCCACTGTGTATTGTCACCACTGCAGCTATGAATCCACTAACGTGTCACTTCCTTCAGGAGGTAAGGTCTGACCACACAGGCAGGGAAAAGATGGCAAGGATGGGAACTAGAACAACAGGTAGCAGATGTGATGGGCAAGGGCAAGTTTTGGGAAACTTTATGGGAATTACCATGGCTTGAGGGGCTCGCCACCACAGGCCTGGGGCAGAGAGTAGAGTACCATATATTCTGTAGTCAGTGAAATCAGTTTGTGCTAGAAGACTGTGGGGAACTTGGTAGAGATGCTGAGCATGAGCAGAGTTCAAAAGAGGATCCTTCACAATTCCTGGTTGCTAGATGAGGCACTGCAGGGGAGACGGTATTGTCCTTGACAGGCTGCTGGAGCAGTGCTATATCCACTATAATCATGCATGGCAATTAGAGACACAAATGTTAATTAATAAGAATCACCTCCTCATACACAGAAATGAGAAAGACTCTCTTTCCCTTACCATAGAGCAAAACAACACAGTCTTACAGCAAAGGCCCTTTCTCATCATTCATACACCCCTAACCATAGTACCAATGCCACCTGAGTGTGAACACAGAGCACCTCTCCATTCAGTTTTCAGGGAAATCTTCCAGCAGTGTTGAGTGGATGAGAAGTCCAGTGAAACCTCTAGTCTTCTTGCCTGGGACACTCATCTGTGATACTCACTGATGAAGAAAGCCAGGGAATTAACATTCATAGTATGTGGCAGAATGCCAGACTGAAGCAGGTGATCATCCTCCCAGGCTTAGAGCCACACTTGAAAAGATTCACAATAAATGAAAATTTCTCAGGAAGCACAATTCCAAAAGTATTAACTCTAGCCCTGGGAGTTTTATGAACTGCCTCTGCCTCACATCCTGGAGCTGAACATGAGATAAGTTCACACTCCAATAGTGGGACTGCTACTGAAGAACTCTCCATTACCTTCTCTAGCAGGTGCAGAGACTTTCTTACTTCCTGCCAAGAGAGGAGCTTGAGCCAGAGACAGAAGGCTGCCAGGGTACTGACCTTGGTTAAACAGCCCCTCCTCCAACCTGAGCCCACCAGGACCTCTGCATTATCTCAATGGTGGGTTGTTTTATTAATTTTTAAAGCTAGCATACAAAGCAATAGGTTTTATTATAACATTTTCAGACACAAGTGTCATTGTAATTTGTTCTTATTCTTCCCTCCTTCCTCTTCTTGCTGGTCCCCTGAATCCCTCTCCCAGTTACTGCCTACTTCTGATTTCATGTTGTATACATCTCATTACCTTCTCTTGCCCCCACCGTTAGTATCTTTCCATCCCCTCTAGTACTTAGTTCCCTTTCTGTCTTCATATCCTACACATAAATTTAAATCTAGATTTGAGCGAAGACATGTCATATTTGTCTTTCTGGGTCTGTCTTATTTCACTTAACATAATGATCTTAAATCTGAACAAATGCAAATTGGTAAGCGTAGGAACCATATTTCTTTTTCTAAATGATATAAATATGTGTTGGAAGAGGCATATACTTGCAGGGAGTGCCAAGGCCACAGAGGGCTGAGCACAGACCAGGCCAGAGGGGCAGTTGTGTACACTCTGTGACCAAGAAATTCTATTCTTTGCAATGGTTACAGGCTAGAAGACTTTAACAGCTGGACACGGTGTCTGTAATCTGCCTGGGCACTCTGGACAGTTCCTAGGGTTGAGGGCAAGTACTCAGCAGCTACTAAGAGACAGAGAGAACAAGCAATCATCTGAGGGTTGGTGCTCATGGTGATCACAATTTCTGAGGCACCGATACCATGGAAGATTTATGAAGTTTAGAAGGGGTATAAGGACAATGACTGGGTTTGGGCATCATTGTGGTGTAGGGCCACAACATACAGCAATGGAATTCATGTGATAAGCCTGTAAAGCTGTTTATTCTGATGGTAGGGGAGGGCATTTCAACTGCATAGAGTCTGTAGGAGATGTATGTTCAACACAAAGGCATGAAAATAAAAAGGTGTGGACACACATGCCAGGTCAGTCAGTCTGAGGTCACAGCATAGCACAGAGCATGACCACAGATGAAGGTGATGCTCACCAAAGGCAGAGTGCAAGCCACAAAGATCACACCTCAATCCTAAGCCCTTCTGCTCACAGTACGTCGCAGGCAGTGACAGGCAAAAGGCAGGTGGTTATTCTGCAGCTTCACTATGTGGATTTAAGACACATCCCTCAGTAACTAACACAAAAGGCATAGAATTCAGTCCGGATATGAAAGAGTAGAGTATTCTAAGAAAAATTGGTGTAAGTTGCCAGAGCAACAAAATAAAGAAAAATTATATGCATTGATACAGGAAAGAGTATTTGCTAAAGTGCAACAGCTAATCATAATTAATGACACAAGAAAGAAATCTAGCAAGCTAGGAATAAAAGAATTGTTAAGCCTAAAATCATCAAGTCATGATTCGTGCATGTCCAACACATCCACCCCTGGAAGGACCACTCCACTACCTGTGATTGACATTACCTGGAGATCCTACCAGAAGCATGAAATCAGAACAAAGAATGATTAATTAATGACACAAGAAAGAAATCTAGCAAGCTAGGAATAAAAGAATTGTTAAGCCTAAAATCATCAAGTCATGATTCGTGCATGTCCAACACATCCACCCCTGGAAGGACCACTCCACTACCTGTGATTGACATTACCTGGAGATCCTACCAGAAGCATGAAATCAGAACAAAGAATGATAAAAGAGAATCAGAAAGGAGTCTAACAAACATACCTTTAGGTAGAGATGACATGACTAGACAAATTAAAAATCAGTAATTGAGTTCAGCAAGACACTGGATAATCAACTATTGACTTCATAAATACTAGCAACATTAAACAAAAGCAAAATCTGAAAGATACCATCACGGTGGCATAAAAATTCAAATCTTAGAAATTTGTTCAATAATACATAATACGTTTATGGAAAAATCCATAATACATTATAAATATTTCACAAAGAACTAAAGAAGACCTTGGATTGAAAGTTTTCTGCAAAGTGTTCTATGGAATAAATGTAAACCCCTAACAAAACTCATAAAGATACGTTTCTGTCGGAAAGCAAATTGGAAATGATTGCAGATTTGACTGAAAAACCAGCTCCAGGACAGACATGGAACCAGAGCACTGAGCATGTCACTGGAAAACAAGCCCATGAATGCCATAGGGAGTAACAGGGCACTGCAGAGCTAGGTGGCAGCTGTGGCCTTCTCAATAAGTGGGTCCAGAGTTCTTGCAATGTCTGCATGGCAGAATGTGGCTTGATTCCTAGCCAGGTTAAGCTCCGGGAGACAGGTCATTCAGCCACAGTAATATAAAACATAATAGGGATGATGTGACAGCAGATCATTAACCTACAAATGCCTACCCAATAATTATGGGGCTGGGAGGAGTGGAGAGAGGGCCAAGATTTCCTAAAAGCTATTGCATGTCTGGATTCCTTGCAAATGTGTCAGCCTAATCTCATCCAAATTCAGGACAGGAGAGGAACAGGACACCCAGCTGTGCTTGCTATGGATGGTTGGTCAGGGGCTAAGAGGCAGGTGGGGATAGGAGGGCATAGGGATGTGCAGTGCATGCATGGGCTGCCCCAAGTCAGACTGGTCAGGGAGACATTAATAGCATGGGGTCAAGACTCTGGTAGAGCTAAATTCTGACAGCATTGGAGGTAGGTTTTGTGCAAACCCAAAAGTTGAATTTGGGGCAAGGAACCACACTGGAAGCCAGGATCAAATGTGAAAAACCTGAAAGAGTTCCTTGCTGAGTGGCCCTAGAATCCACTAAGCATATGAGATATCCAAGGGCTAGGCTTCTTCTGCTGTCTGCTGCTATAACAGCATATCACAAGCTGGATAATCTGTGAAGGAAAGAGTTCTATCTAGTGAATGGTGCTGGAGGTCAGTAAGTTCAAAAGCGCAGTGCAGACCTCTGGTGAGACCTTTGTATGGCATCTTCAGGGCCACAGATATCTTACAGGGAGATAGAGTAAATGTACCTGCTAAGTTCTCTCCTCTTCATATAAAGCCACCAGTGCCACCATAGGGGATCTACACTCATGACTCCATCTAATCTTAATATTTTCCAAAAGTCTTACTTCAAAATACATTCAGCATGAGTTTGAGAACTTATTTTCCCACATGCTAGTTCCAGGAGTACACTTAGACTTCCGCAGGGCTGCTGATCGGCTGCTGATCCCTGGCAGAGCAACTACTAAGCATCTCCAGGTGTGGAGGAGACTGGACTGGAGACTCACAGAATCTCATCTACAGTGCAGGGTGCAGGTATGTGAGTCAAGGGCCTGTGTGTGCATAGTGTAGGGTAGGTGTGTACATGTGTCACATGTGTGATGTGTACCTATATGTTATACATGTGTGCAGTGTGTGGCGTGTGTGCATATGTGCAGTGTTACCTAGGTGATTCTGAACTTAGAATCACCTAGGAGGTAAACCTCTAGCCAGGTCTGCACACTGGAGAAGCTGATACCATGGTAATTGCTCAGTCCATGTGGCTGGGTGCTTCAGCAGTCCCAGTCTGGCACTGAAGGCCTGGGGAATCTCTGAAGAGCTACAGGTCTTCAGTCCATTGTGGAAGGCCAAAGAAGGTGAGTTCTGATGTCAGCAAAGGATGGCAGCAATGGCAGTGACAGAGTAGACTGGGCTTATCAACAAGGAATTAAGGTAGGTAGGTGACGAGGAGCACCACGTTCATATCAGTCCTCTTTAAACTGGTCTACCTCCAGAAGGTGCTGCCCACTTTGGGGGAAGGTCTTCCTCTCTTACTTAATCTTTATAGGAAATACCCTCGCACATCCATCCAGAAGCAGGTCTTTTAGTTGATCCCAGATCCAATAGAGTTCACAGCCAAGATTAACCACCACATCCACCATCCCTTCCTGCCATGATAGGCTGCATTTCCTGAAACTGTAAGCCAAAACAAACCCTTCCTTCCTTTCATTGATTATGTCAGGTATTTTGTCACAGTGATAAGAAAAATAACTATTTCAGTGTCTGAGTAGTACGATGTGCTTATATTATCCTCTGTGGGATGTGCATTCACAGAACCCTCATAGGGTCTACCCAGGACCCTGTAGTGAGTGGTACCATGCAGGCCTCAGACTAGTATGCTTTTTAGGGTCCAGCTAGATCCTGAGCCCTGGGGAAAACTTCCTGTAACCCTTTACTGAGCCTCCTCACTCTGCTCAGCAGATCCCGGTGGTCACTGCATTAACCCTACTACACAGTGATCCTAGGGTCCTGATACAGTGTGCTCCGGAAACATTTTTGAGGGGTAAAGAAATATATATAATTCGATTTAAACTCTCTTTAAATAATTAGGGTCAGCTTATCTTGTGAATGAAGATTCTGCAGTTTCCTACTTTGTTTTTTGATGTTTTGATACATTATTGTATAAATAGCTTGCCTGTTATTTTAAGATGAGGTGAATTTTTGTATCAAGGGGACAACAGGAGAATGAGATATAAGATACTGATGTCTCTTAAAATGCTTATTATCCCACTAAAGTTGTCTGTGGTGAGGCCCTTCAGAAACAAGACAGCTCTGGATGTGGGGTCTTGACTGGACTGTGCAGTTGGAACCTTCTGATGGGAAAATCTGCAGGTTACTGCCTGGGCACAGAAGAGGCTAGAAGACCCCACTGTTCTGAAGGAGAATGGCCATAACCCCCTTAGTAGTAAAGGCAAGAAAGCCTTCTATTCCAGATGCCTGCCACAGAAGGGTGGAATTTCATACCAAGAAAATCGATGATGTAGTTGAAAGCTATGAGCAAATATGATCTCTCTGCCTCTATCTCTGCCTTTGCTTCTGCCACTGCCGCTGTCTCTGTCTCTGTCTCCGTCTTTCTACACACACACACACATTAAGCTGAAACAAAGGAGCTTAACTTCTGCAAATTGACAGAGACTTCAAAAACTACCTACCCTACAAGTCAGGAGTATTACCATAGTAACTCACTGCGTGGGTAGATGAGAGTGGGTCCAAAGAACTTTGTCTCTTGAGCTTGTTTGGGAGGCAGTCTGCTTGAGAGGTAGCCTAGTGCTTTGTCCCCCAACCCAAATGACCATGTGGCTCTGCTATGAGCCACTAAGTCAACAACAGGGTGAGCACTGCTCATTTCTGAACTGGATGGTAATGGTGCAGAGTCACTGAACACAGAGCACCTTCAGACAGTTCTTTTTTATTAGTTTATGATTGAATTTGAGTTTATTTGGTTACCAAGCACATGGCATTATCCATATTGCATGAAAACATACTTTTCTAGCTTTGCTTGGAGTCAGTAGATGAATCAGCACAACGATTCAGTCTTCTTATCTTGCAAAGTGTATCATATCCTGAAAGAATCATACTTGCATATTGATAGAAAACCTTTGCAATCTTAAGACATTTGTTTTATAAAAATAAGGTCATTGTTTTCCTCTAATACCTGACCTCAGAAATGTCTGTATTTTGAAATCTAAATGTGATGGAGTTATCACCTGGCATTTTTCTGCAGTGTGCCTTGGAGATAGGCCAGCTATGGTTGTATATGAAGATTTTGTGGCTGTGGGATTTAGAAGGACTCAGTTATGTAGTTGAACAGCAATCATGTTTCCAGGCCTGTCTCCTTTGTGACACAGTAGAGATGTGGCACTATTTCTGCATAGGCAGAAATAGATAGAATACTCCTAGATAGAGACACATGTGGCCCATTTCTCAGGCACCTGCCGTCAGCTCTGAAGCCTGTTAGCAGTGATGAGAATGGTCTTGGCTTGGCTTGCTCAGGAGTAGAATGGTAAAGTGGGTGTGACATTAGCCCTTTCCATTTTTGACATGGATTATGGCAGCTAACAGCTTGATACCAGAACTACCTTCCTGTGTTTAGAAGGCCAGAAAAGCCTAGCCTGGAGGCTAAGGCAGGAATATCTCCAATTCAAGGCCTTTCTGAGCTACAGAGTAAGTTCAAGTCTAGGTTAGGCAACTTAATGAGACCCTGTCTCAAAATTAAAAGTTAAAAAGAGAGCTGGGGATATGGCTCAGTGGTAGACTGCTGGCCTGACATGTGTGAGGCCCTGGACTCAGTCCCCAGTACTACATTAACAATAACAAAAAGACTAGAAACAGAACTTCAGGAGCAGTTTGCACTCCTATTGAATAAGGCCAGCAAGGCAGACACAAAGCATGCTTTGGTTAGTCAAGTGGTATGGTTTCACTAACAGGATACTCAGTTTCAGCAGAAACAGGAATTCACTGGAAGGAGGAGGGAAAGAGAACCGAGCAGGAAGGTGAAGTTCCTGAGGTGAGGTTGCTGCCTGTTGAGGACTGAGGACCTGCTTCTACCAGGCTTGGGTCACCACTGTGTTTGAGGTAAATGGGCTTCAGCACAGCACTCAGGCCTCGCCCAGGATGCGGGTGCCCATCTTTCAGCTTTGCATCACCTAAGAGCACCCACAGATCCATCCTAGGGGAGGCCTGGAAAGTAGTCAAGCAGGTAAGTCAGACTAATTCAGCCCACCTCAGTGTTTGCCACCTTCCACTTGGGGCAGCATTCCTACATATTTAGGATGGACAATATCCACTGTAATACACATGGTGTGTTGATATACTAAGGGCTCAGTGGGAGACACTGGGTACACTTCAGACCATGATAGATATTTAGTTATCATGAGAGGAACTATGTACAGAAAATTCCCCATATCACACTCACCAGTCAGGCTCTATAAGAATTGCAATGCTCAAAACCTTCTTGGAGGTCGTGAAGTAAGGACAAAGGAGAAAGCGCAAAGATGTCAGGTCAGGTTTTATGTGTCAGGTAGCCTGGACTACAGAAAATGGGATTTGTGGTCATGCTTTATGGGGGTGTTTCCAGAGGTACTTACATTTCAGTAGGTAGACTGGGTAGGGGGGATGCCCTTCCACTGTGAGAGCCCCCATCCCTGCAGTGAAGCCTGAATGAGAAAGGCCAGCCCTCCCTCTCTTGTCTCTGGGCCTGGGCACTTGGCCTTCACAGCCTCCACCTGTGCTGCTGCTCTCAGGACTTCTCATTTCCGCAGTCCTATGAACCTGTTCCCTATAATGCATCTCCTCCCCCTACTAACACACACCTATCAGGTCTGCTTCCCTACAGAGCCTAACAAAGATGGTAGACACATGATGTCTTAGTTTGTTCTTCATTGCTGTGACAAAACACTCTGACCAGTACCAACTTGGGGAGGAAAGGGTTTGTCTTACATCTCCCAGGTCACATCAGTTCATCAGGGAGCCCAAGGTAGGAACTCAGGGCAGGAACCTGGAGGCAGGAGCTGGAGCACAGGCCATGGAGGAACGCTGCTTACTGGCTTGCTCCCCTGGCCCCTGCTCAGCCTGCTTTCTTATGCAACACAGGCCAACCTGCCCAAGGGTGGTACCACCCACAGTGGGCTGGGCCCTCCCACATCACTCATCAAGAAGATGCCCCTCAGACATGGCCACAGGCCAGTCCAATAGAGGCAATTTCCCGATTGAGGCTCCCTCAACCCAGGTGTGTCAAGTTGACACTAAAGCTATCCAGCACACATGAGAAGGGCAGCCAAAGGTGGAGGGAACACAGCACCAAGACAATGTTAACCCCAGAGCCATAAGAATCTAAATAACTATGAACCCGGCACTCAAGAAGCAAGCACATATTTTGTACCTGTTGCATCCAGGGACTGAGCCATTGCAGGGTATATGTGGGTGCCATTAAAGAGCCCTGATTTCCACTAGAATAGGCTCAGCAAGATCTCCTAAGGGTTGAGTAAGGCACAACCATGGTCCTCATGTCAGTTTGATCACAAATGCCTATTCCATCAGCAAAAACAACAAGAAACGCCACAACAAATATTCCAATATGGCAGTGACAGGGTTAAATATCTCTATTGTAAAAGACGCTGTGAGTTAGAGATCATCTCACAGGAAGTATGCTTTTCTCCCTAGCAGTGTGGAATGTTCCAAACATCCCTGCTTCCAACTCTAATTAGCAGCCCAGAGCATCAAAGCATGCTGACACTGATTTCAGGGGAGCGGACTGATCTGCTAGAGCCAACCCAGACGCAGATGTCATCTTCAAAGGAGTCAACCAGAAGTGTACAACATCTCCATTTGCTATTCCTAGGAACTGTGATGTGCTGGAGTCTCTCGTAGCCCTGGTGGACATCACATCCTCCTCTGCAGGTATGGGAATCCTGCCTCACACCTATAAGAGGGAGTCAGTATTGATGCCTGGACAACTGCTAAGTGCAGCATTATCTATTTCATAATCTAACACTCCTTAAGAACCAAGTAATAGGCTAGAGAGTTGGCTCAGTGATTAAGATCCCTGACTGCTCTTGCAGAGGACCTGGGTTCAATTCCCACCACCCACATAGTGGCTAACAACCATCCTAACTCCAGTTCCAGGGGATCTGATGCCCTCTTCTAACCTCCGTGGGCATTGCACAACACAGGTGCACTCACATCCATGAAGGCAATACACTCATATACATAAAACAAAAATGATAAATAAAAAAAAAATTTAAAAGAACCCAAGTAACATGCTAAGTAAAATGCATGAAGATTTGGGAAGGAAGACCCCCCCCCAAGGCACACTATAAGAGGGTATAGGGGTGGGACTGGAGAAATGACTCAATGGTTAAAAGCACTTGTTCTTTCAGAGAACCAGAATTCAGTTCCCAGCACCTGCACTGGAGGGCTCACCACTGCCTGCAAGTCCAGCTCCAGGGAATCCAGTGCCCTCTTCTGACCTACTAGGCAACCACGCACAAATGTGCATCTATACACATACAAACAAATAATAAAAATAAATAAATAAATATAAAACTCAAATAAATAAAAGTAGACAGTCTAATCCAGCAGATCCTTCCTGAACTCTTGCCAACCTTGTGTCTGACACCCAACATCAATGCCTCCTGGTGGTTAAGGAGATGACACAGCAACCATACAACACACTCTGGTACTTACACATCATTTTCACTTAGTGCCCACAACCTACCTTGTGTTAGTGTGAAATGAACACAGGTTAGAGAACAAGACCATGTTCTGCTCGGAACTTAAACTTTTGCCTTTCCAAAGAAATTCAATTCATATGCTTGGTCCTGATCCCAGGGTGCACTATACAGGGAAACAAGATGGTAACCCAGGGGAATCCTGAGGACATACTGCCCTTTTTAGAAACGGTTTCTCCAAAACTTAAGGGATAACTGAGCCTCTCATCCCCTCCCCACCCTAGACTGTCTCT
>NW_008340356.1:1218489-1239206 GCF_000622305.1 Nannospalax galili | reverse complement strand
AGAGAGAGAGAGAGAGAGGAACTTAGGTCAGGTCTGGGGATGTAGCTCACTTGGTAGAGTCCCTACCTAGTTTTGATCCTCAGTACCACATAAACCAAAGAGGGTGGTAGTGAATACCTATAACCCCAGTGTGATGGTTTGAATGAGGATGTCCCCCATAGGCTCCAAGTATTTGGACATTTCATCCCCAGTTGGTGGCACTGTTTTGGGAGGTCTTAGAAGGTGTGGCTATGCTAGGAAAGCATGTCAGTGGGGACAGGCTTAGAATGGCCTTAAGCCTTGCCAGATCTTGAGTCACTCTCTTGCTTCTTGTGCCTGCTTGAAGATATAGCGTTTAGCTTCCGCTCCTCCTCCAGCCACCTCTGCCACCATGCCTCCCTGCCATGATGGACTCTTGCCCCTTTGGAACTGTAAGCTAAATAAACTCTTCCTTTTATAAGTTTCCATGGTTATGGTGTTTCTATCACAGCAACAGAAAAGTGACTAATACACCCAGCATTCAGGTGGTTTAAAGAGAAGGATTAGAAGTTCAAGGTCATCCTCTTCTACATAGCAAGTTTAAGGTCAGTCAGGGCTACAGGAGACCTTGTCTCAAAAGCCAAAACAGAAATGAAACTATAACTAAATACGTCAGTCAATAACAGATTCTGTCTGATAGAAGTTTTAAAATAAGCAGACCAAAAGGAAGATGGGATACTGTGTATATCCAATATATTTTCATTTGTTGTTCTGATGGGTTAAACTTCGAAAGTACATATATAGGGCAGAGAGCAACCTGGAGCTGAATGGAAAGGGTGGGAGAAAGCAACAATATGGATTAGTCCACTATCACCTGCAGAAGCCTTTTCAAGATCAGCTCAGAGGCAGGAGGCTGACTATGCACACCTAGGTAGAAAGAGTCTACCAACTCTGACCCACCCAGGACAAGAGTGACCTTGATATGGTTTCTTAGTGTCAGAGAGCAAGCTGTTTGATAACAGATGGTTCTTCTCATCAAAGGCCTTCCAGGGCCTCATGAATGCTAGGCAAACGTTCTACTACTGAGCCATATCCCTCCCCAGACTCATTTTCCTACTTTTGAAATAAGCAGTACGTAGTTACGGGTTTCTATGTGAGGGTAGATTGTTTTGTATATGCTCACTAGGAGGAGGGCAGGTGCAGTGGCTTGCTGAGTGGCTAAGGCCCTTCTGGTATTCACCGCCTGTCTTTGGGCTGAGCTTCGAACATCTGCTTAGGAGTATGAAGGGAACCCACAGTAACGTGTCCTCTGCCAAGAACAGTCACAGCGCTCTTCTGCTTCATTCTTGGACTTGGGCAAATGACCCCAGTGCAGTTTCCCCAATCTGGCCATCGCTTACATGCTGGAGCCCTTTAGACACGTGCTCCCTAACAAGACCATTTCGGCCCTCTCATCAATGTCATATCTGCTGACTCAAAGCCACTAAATGGATCTCCCCACTTTGTCCGACACCACCATGTTCATTTGTGCGTTGTCTGCAGACATTGTTCTAGTGCATGTGGTCACATTATTTATAAAAGCCCGGCAGATAAAGCAAAAGTACTGGGACTATGTTGACAAGAGGTTTATTCCCTGCATCCTTGGCTGGTGCAGTGTGAGAGGGAGTGAAACGGTCTGAAGAGACAGCATTGGACAGAGGTGCAGCCCCAGACTCTGTGGACGCCAGCCTTTCTGTGGCACCAGGAAAGAACTGGCATATGCTGTCCTGGCAGCTGCACTCTCCTGGCCCAGTCCACCTTTGTAATTGCATGATCTTGAAGAAGATGAAGGTGAAGTAAACAAGTCTGGGAAAAGACAAAAGCTAAAGGGTGCTCATCTCTCACAACTGGGAAGTCTCACAATAAGGGACCTCTGGTCAGCTGACAGCATCACCTCAAGGCTCCGTTTCTCCTGCCTGGTTACCTACCTATTTTGACGTCTTTGGTACATAGCTCACCTTCACAATGCATGTTTCTTACTGTCCTGTTTCTATTCTGACTGGTGCACAATGACCATGCACCATCAGAGCTTTCCCTACCTGCCTCCACCCTGCCCTCACCCCATGTGACCTAAATGCTCATCACTGTTCCAGGGTGGGGAGAACGAGTGCATCACAGGATATAGAGGACACTGAGATTCTGTACAGAATGAGTGATGGGATGTGAAGGTTCTGCTGTCCAGTGTCTGCGCTGTCACCACTATCTTTTTGTCTGCCTGCCATGGCATCTATGTGGGAAACTCATCAACTACTTGACAAAGACCAGAGTCCTGACTGATTCTACAGATATGTGCCAACTGCTTGCAGTCTCCTGAGCTTCTCAGGTACTACCAAGGAAGGTAGCACTACCACAGAGTCAGGACTCCTAGGGGTTCTTGGCACAGGTACTGTGGGATCCCCTATAAAATTTTCAGGCAGATCAAACCAAGCAACTAGCCAAAGGGATAGTTTTCAGGACTTAGCCCCAGTGTCTTATAGTTGCCCAACCTCCTAAGCAAGCTGCTTTATGAAGGCTAAGTTAGTCTTCTGACTGCAGACTAGACAGAAGGATAGGGACTTAATTATCTTTAGTTCTTTCCTGGCCTCTAAGGGGGTCACTAGGGCAACATGTAACTAAACACTTCCTGGGGGTTATGGCTAAGGCCACTTTTTCTTTCTTTCTCTCTCTCCCTTCCTTCTTTCTTTCATATCTATCTACCATCTATTTACTTTGGCCTTTTTTTTAAATTGAGAGCTGGTCTTCAGGGAAGCGGCTTCCTGGTCAGTTTCAGCTCGATTAGGGCAACATGTAACTAAACACTTCCTGGGGGTTATGGCTAAGGCCACTTTTTCTTTCTTTCTCTCTCTCTTCCTTCCTTCTTTCTTTCATATCTATCTATCTATCATCTATTTATTTTGGCCTTTTTTTTAAATTGAGAGCTAGTCTTCAGGGAAGCGGCTTCCTGGTCAGTTTCAGCTCGATCGCTCCAAGTCCTGTGTCTGAAGTGTGGCCTGTCTTCAGCAATAGTGTCTAACCTTCAAGTTCTGGGTGACAATCACAGGCTGTGGCAATAGTCTGTGTTATTTTGGGAGTCTCTTGGCAGTCTTTTTGAGGTAGAGTATCCTCGTAGCCCCAGTTACCCCGAAACTACTATGTAGACCAAGTTTGCCTCAATCTCACAGAAATCTGTTTACCTCTGCTTCCCAACTACTGGTATTAAAGGCATGCACCATCACACTCAGCGTATGATAACACTTTGAGCAGAGATAGTCTCCCTTGGGGACATCCCCTCACCCATTCTGAGGAGGATGTCACTGCCTCCCTGGCCTTCCTGAGTCCATCTTGTTCTGCCTCTTGGGAACATCTAGCCTCAGATGACCTGCAACTCACTCTATGCAGGAAAGGTGGTTTTGGTGGCTCCAAGGTGAATGTTTCCATAGATATCCCAAGACCTTGGGGCTATAATGTTTCTGGGCCCACTGCCCCTCTGCCCTCTGTAGTGAATTTGGAACTGCATACTTGACTTTTAGAGTCTTGGTCTACCCTGACCAACAACTTGAAGGGAGGTTTCTCCTGTCTGGCACTCTTTCTTGTTATACAGCCTCAGCTATACACATGGACACAAGTAGAGACATTGTATGTGTAATTTTTCAGTAGGTTTTTGGACTAATAGGATTTCTTCCAGTTAGGCATTATTTATCTCTCCTCTCTCTCCCTATCTAACTCTCCCTCCTCCCTCCCCAGTTAAAGTACCCCCATTTTCCCCATTTCTCCCTCATAATCCCTATCTACTATGGTCCCCCCTCTCTTGAGCTCCTCCTTCCCCTTTACTCCCATAGTTCCTTATATAACCTCCTTCCCCCATCCCATTTAAATACCCCTTATTTTACCCATCTCCTCCTTCGTAACACCTGTCACCTACTGTTCTCTCTCAGGTTCCTCCTTTTCCTTTCCCTCCCTGATTCCTTTCCATTTCCCTGGATCCTGCAGTTACATCAGGATATACACTCATATATAAGGATTCGGTGCTAACATCCACAAATGAGGGAGACATACATCATTGTTTTTCTGAGCCTGTGTTACTTCACTCAGTATAATAGTTCTAGTCCTATTCATTTACCTGCAAATTTCATGATCTCGTCTTTCTCTACTGCTGAGTAGGACTCCATTGTGTAATTGAACCACATTTTCATTATCCACTTGTTAGTTGAGGGGCACTTATGTTGCTTCCATTTCTCAGCTATTGTGAAAAAAGCAGCGACAAATGTGGATGTATATGTATCTCTTCAGTAAGATGAGTCTTTTGGTTCTATGCTGAGGAATGGTATAACCAGTCCATATGGTAGGTTCATTTAGTTTTTAAAAGTTTCTCGACACTGCTTTAGTGGTTGCATGAGATTGCAGTCCCACCAGCAGTGGATGAGTGTTCCCCTTTCCCCATATCCTCTCCAGCATTTAGTATCATTTGTCCTCTTGATCTTAGCCAATCTGACTGGGGTAAGATGAAATCTCAAAGGGGTTTTAATTTGCATTTCCCTGATTACTAACAATACTGAACATTTTTTAAGATATTTCCTAGTCATCTTTATTCCTTCTTTTGAGAACACTCTGTTCAGATCCATACCCTATCTTTGAATTGGGGCATTTGCTTTCTTGGTTCTTTGTTTTTTTAGTTCTTTATATATTATGGATGTTAAAACATTATGAAATGTATTGGTGGTGAATATTTTCTCCCATTCTGTGGGTTTTTCTCTTTACTTCCTTGGTTGTTTCTTTTGCTGTACAGAGCTTTTTAGTTTAATGAGGTCCCACTTGTTGAATGTTGACCTTAGTTCCTGAGTCACTGATGTCCGATTTAGAACGTCCTTTCCTATACCTATATCTTGTAAGTTACTACCAATGTTTTCTCCTAACAGTTTCAGAGTTTCAGGCTTCACATTGAGATTTTTGATCCATTTGGAGTTGACTTTTGTGCAAGGTGAAAGGTTTAGTTTCATTTTTTCTACAGGTGGAGATCTAGTTTTTCCAGCACTATTTTAATACGACACTGCAAAGGGTAGAACTAGGTAGAAGATGTATCCCTCACAGAGGAGTCTGGAGAATGGAGGAAGAAACGGACGACCACATCTGCAGCAATTGCAATTGCCATATAACCTGAGAGGGGAGACTATACTCAGAATGCCAAGATCCAAGACACAAAAGCAGGCTGTCATGGCATAGGAGAGCCCCACAAGGAAGTACAGAGTTCGGTCACCCCAAAGTCCACAGGTGAGTGGGCGACAACATACTGGGTACACAGTCCCTACAGAAGAAAGGGCCTGGGACTCATGTTCTTTCCTCATTCTCTTTTTTTAAAGTAATAGTATTCCTCCTATGCCAAAAATCTAGAGTTTATGATTCTGGAAATAATCATGATCTGTAAGATCTGCATTTTATCAAGCATGCTGTGTTCTGCCTTCATGAAAACTATTAGAAACTTTGCATTTGATGAAAGGCTTAAAAGACTCACATAAATAGAAGACATTAAATTTGAATAATATGTAGAGGAAATTTTTGCTCTCAAAAAGGTGGATGGGATTTGTAATTATGGTCCTTTAGGTTACGGAATACTGTTCATTCTGTTAAAAGGAGGAAATCGCAACCTTTACATCTTGAGGCTTCAGCTGTTCTTGAGAGGGGCAAGCAGAGCTGAGCTCTGTGGTACTGGACCCTAGTCCACTGGCCACTGTGTGAACATGGGGGGCTGCAGAGTCAATGTTGTGAGGAAAACAGAGGCTTTCCCTCAGCCTAATCAGCCACATTCATTCCTAATGTGAGCTGAAAGCTACCCTGGCCTGCAGTTGTCCAGTGTCATCGTCGTCGTTGTCGGTCCCCCCCGCCCCCCCGCTCTGGTATTCAAGGTGTGACTCAGGGGCCTAATTGCTGTGCATACAGGAAATGAAGACTCTCCCATAAAACCCTGCTGAAGACACACAACTCCTTGTTCCCCTCCACCTCCTTGTCATTTGCCTGACATTCATGTCTACTTTGGGAATGTGTGCAAGGACGTTAATAAATGTCTCTCTTTTTTAAATTTGGCAAAACGTGGATTTCTTGAAAAATTCCTAGAAAGATTGCTAAGGCAGGGAAGAGTCCATCATCCCCCCTGAGGGTAGTTTTGTTTTGTTTGTTTACTTCCTTCTTGAATATTTTTAAACTAATCTGGGGAAACCATTCCATTTCGTCTCTTAGAATACTCTGTGGAGCTTTCTTCCTGTGCCCAGTGACTCTGACTCAAAAAATATGGCTCTGTTGTCAGGTTTGTCTGTGCACAAAAGTGGTATCTAGAGAAGCATTGGTCCTACACAGCTTCAGGGAGGCTTGGTAGCCAAGGCTGCGAGGTGACCAGTACCACTCTTCGTCAGAGATACTAGTGTAGGACCCGGAGATCCCCTTCATTCAACCCCTCCTCACACCCCACTGATTGCTCTTTTCAGCTTCTGTGTAATGCTTGAAATGCACACCTGCTGCTACTCCTCCCCTGCTGTTCCCCTTCCAGGAATCTATAGATTAGATAAGCCGGGGTATGAACACTGCCCTATAGAGTAAAAATGAAGACTCCTGACCACACAGATGGCCAGCGCATTCCACAACCCTGAGAACAGCACCCACCAATAAAAAATCTCCACGACCATATCCTGTACAACCGATCGGTTTGAAAGTGTGTTGGCACACGCAGGATTCTTGGACCAACCATAAAGTGACACTGTTATTCCCCTCCTCCCTTTGTCTCTAACCTATAAAGAGCCCCTTCTTCCCCGACCTGGAGCTCTCGGCACCGATCCGTTATATTGGTGCGGTCTGAGAGCCCAAGCTTAAGCCCGAATAAACCATAACCTTGCTTTTGCATTTGGTGTGTTGGGTCCTCAGTGGTTTTCTTGGGGTCCCGTGAATGAGGTATAACACTAGGCTAGCCACTAACTTCACATTAAGTACCACAGGCCAGCTGATCTCTCCAGCCTCCTATTGCCATTAGCTTTCCATGCTGAGGGTGGCATTTTTCCTTTTTAAGAGTTTTAAAATATAATTATGTCTGTCTTCCTGTTGTTAGGGAAAGAGGAATTTACTGCTTGTTTGAATTTACTGCTTGTAACCAATTAACTCAACTGGAGACACAGGCATCCAGAGATAGGGGAAAGTGCTACAGCCCCCGGAGCCTGACCTGTCTGATCTGTGTCATGTCACGTAGGCATGTCTGCTTACACAAGATAACAGGGAAGGGTAGTGCCAGGTACATACCACCCATCCCTCCCCGATTGAGACACCTGAAGGGAGCTGTAACATTTTTCTTGTTTTGAAGTTATTGGTTTGTGAAATGCTTGCTTTGAAACTATTGGTTGTATAAACGCGGGCTTTTGTGTAACGGTTGTGGGAGCCTATATAATCTTTACCTAAAATTGCCTCAGGGTCAATCGCTCTAACCATACCTGCATGTCTTGGAAGGACGGTCGGCCCCAGCTAGCTGGTTTAATAAAACTCTGCTTGATTTTTGGATCTCCATACTGGTACATTTGTTCTCCTGAAGAGACCCACCGAGTCATGGACCCTAACACTGTCTCCATTTTTTCTTTGAAAAAGGTAAGACATTAATAGTTAAAGATAAACTATAGATAAGCAAGAGGCCAAAAAGCACTGTGTATCTGCAGAATCTCAGCTAACCCACCCCAGGATTAGGCCCCTCCCCTCATCTGAAGTCAGAGGATAGAAAGACACAGGGCTGAGCTGGTCTGCCAGGCTCCAAGTCCACATAACGACACCACATAACCCTACCCGCCTGGCAATCTCTTATCTCAAAACACCTGTTCTAGTTAAAAACAACTGTTCTGGTTTACTGGCAGGAATGTTAATTTGAGCCCCGAGTCAATACAGATACCAGCATTGATGGCTTCCAGAGGTGAGGAAGCCCCAAGCTGTTTTGTTCTGGGCGATGCTCTCTTTGTTCCCAGTTCCACTGGCTACTGGCATCACTGGGCAAACGTCTCAAGGAGACAGAAAACCACCACTTTATTAGGTTAAAGAATATGTTAATGGAAGTGCCTATGTCTTGCAGCAGATAAATTATCTGCTCATAATGACTAAGTTCAACTTGTTCAGATCAATCTGCTAATGAGGAAAAAAAAGAAGAGCTCCATCTTCCTTACCCCCAGGGCACAGGACATCCACCCATTAAATGTCAGGTGCCCAAGCTGGACAAGAGGAGGCTCTGTACCTCAAAACATCCTGAACTGAGAACTCAGAGCTCAATTCATTGGGAAGAAGTCTCACATTCCACACTTTCTCACTTTGGATTTTCTTTGAAGGACACTGAAAGTGATAGGGTTGAATCCTCTCTGGGCATTTACCTCCCTGAAAACCTGAGGTGTGGAAATTACATTCCAGAGTGGGCTGAAGACATACTGCTTCTGGAGAGATCTCCTTGGACTTGGGTACAGAAGCTGGTCCTGGCACACACAAGGTAGGTTGGAGGGCCCTCTGTTCCTGGGCTGTTTGATCTTCACTCCTGCACCCTGTGATGTATGGGGTAGTGTAGGCCCTAGCTGGAACTCACTGACTCCCAGCACACCTCCACACAGAATTTCAGAGCAGAACTATAGGGCTTGTAAGAGTCGTTATACTGCATCCATGGTTAGAGTGAGGAATGAAGGACACAGACCTTCAGACCACACTGGACAGAGAGTGGCAATTGCTCTGTCAAGTATCTGATGGTTTGACCCTGATTTCGTCTAAGAAAATTCTGGAGGCTATTGTGTCACCCCCATGTCCAAAGAGTCTAGAAGCCATGCAGATGTATTGACCTTCACAAAGGCCAGAGAACACTGCAGGCCTTCAGCTGGCCCTGCATCCATGACCTGGGGCACAGCAAAGGTGCTGGAGAAACTTCCAGACCAGCAAAAGATAGCACACCTGCCTCTAGAACCTCTAACCACCAGGAGCCAGAGTGAGCAGGCAATAATCAACCAGGTGTTATAGGAATGTTCCAGAGATCCCAAGCATACACAAGAACACTCTTAAATTTTTCTAAGTTTTAATTTTGCAAAATTAACCACAATAAAGTCAGAAAGTTTCAGGTGTGTCGAATCTTAACACTGTGACGTGACTGTCACCATCTACAAAGTCCAAGCTTGAGAATGATGCTACAATAAATAAATCATACAAAAATTTCATAATGTTAAGTAAGTTTGTGATTGGGGAGTCACATTCATAGCCGTCCTGGGGTATACGTGGCATAGGAGCCACAGGACGGACACATCCGTGTCTTAAATAAATAAATTAGCACAGAGCTCCCTGTAGAGACCAGTACACCCAACCACCTAGCAGGGGAAGTCAGAGAAACACTCCAAATCTAATCAATCCAGTGCAACCTAAATTCCTTGGGCATATTGGGTACTGTTGTATCCAGTGACAACTTCAGGGAAGAAGGGTTCATCTTGCTCTCTGTTTCACCTGTGACACCACTGTGTAAAACATCCTGTTTTCATAGGAAGACTTGGATATCATTTTTCCCATTGTGTGGATATTTGCACAGAAACAGAATCAGGCAGAAACCAACCAACCAAAAAGGGATGGATGGAATCGCTGGTCCCGGGGACATATGAAGACAGCAGCTCCAGCCGTACCCAGAGCTGCTGACCAAAGTCCTGAGTCAGCCTCATGGTGCTAAATCAAGGAGGTCCTGATGAAGCAGTGTTTTTACTCTGTTAGAAAGCCTGGGTACATGTGGAAAATAAAGTGGTGTGGGATGCACACAGGAAGTCTCAGCTGCATACAGAAGTTAAACGGTCACCAAGGCAGAAACATTTGTGTCTTTCTAGTTAGAGCCAAATCCTTCACCTTCCCAAGAACATTATCCTGCCTATGGGAAGGACTCACAGGGCAACTCCTCAGCCTACACACAATGAATACATTCAAGGAAGGACTGCCTGTTCAATGCTTGCTTAATTTAGTTGTATTTCTAAAAAATATGGTGCTTATGTTAATATTTAATGTGTTTTTGTTTGTACATTTGAAAATAATATTTTTTAAAGTTTCTCTTTCAGTTTCTAACATAGTAACTAATAGTATGATCCATACAAACAAAATTTCTTTGGAGCCTCAACAATTTTTGGAATACAAAAATCAAGAACTATCAAGTGGCGTGCAGTTTGTCTGCAGTATGACTCAGTGCAGAGCTTCGGCTTTCTTAAACACTGAAGGGAAACCCAGTAACACTGGTTGAATATTGTGTATTATTATGTTAGAATAACAAGACAAATGAAAATAAAGAATAAAACTTGGGAAGGAAGGGGTAAGATTGCGTCTACTGTGGCTGAGGTGATTATATAGCTGACAAGCCCATTACAATCAATAAATAGGTTCAATAAAGTAAAAGTCTGCTAAATCATTTCATGCTACACAGTCCATGCATATGAAAAAAACTGGTTAAGAGAACTGAACAGACTCCACTTTGGGTAGAATAAAAGTAAGCTCAGCTTCAGAAATATTCAGTCTCTGGCCAAGTGGACTGACTTAAGGGTAGAGTGGATAAAATGGGAAGGAGGACAAGGCAGTGGGAGCAACTGTGAGCAAGTTCCAGAAATACATGGGGATGGAAATGTTGCCATAAAACCAAGTATTTGTACATTAAGAAAAATAATAAAAATATGTAAAAAATGGAAAAGACTTGCTACCATGATTTTTCTGTGGACACTGAACTTATAGGAAGATTTTCAAAGGTGGCACATTGTTAGATCTCAAAGACAGAATGGAGCAGTCCAAGTAAGGAACCAAGAGAAATCTCTACCATGCCACAATGTGTGGAAAACTGAAGGACAGTGTGCAAAGTTGCTGCAAGGCTTCACACAGCAGAATCGTTGATGAGGTTAGGGAAGGACACAAAGAGGGAGAGAGGAAAATCTGATGATGTCGAGGAGAAAAAGGAGAAGAGAATGCTTACACCAAAAGCCAATAATTACATGCACTGTGAACTCAGAGGAGATTGCTCACTCTTTCCCTGGAGGCATAACTTGGCAAAACAGAACAAAACAGAACGTCAGAGCAAGACAGAGACTGCTGGGTAATTTTTATCAAAAGCACTTCTGAAAACTTCTTTTCATTATTCGTGTTTTTCTTAATTTATATAATCTTAGTCTTGATCTTAAGTCAACACTCTTCAGCACCACAGTATATTACTAAATAATAACTATCCAAAAGGGAAAAGTCATACACGATGTAAATAAAATGGCACAAACATGTACAAGTGTTTGCACATGAAGGTTTATATCTTGATGTTTTGTGTTACGCTTCTCTCCCCTTCCTAAGGATCATATTTTTCACATGGGGGAATTTCGATTGATTTTACTTTATTTCAGTAAAGGACCCTGCACTGAATGCTAAGCTCAGGATGCAACCATCTAGTTCCAATAATTAACTGTCCCTGAGAAAACATCTCCTCTATATAAACATCAGATCTTTAGCATGTGTACTTTGTTGACTGGCTGCTGGAAACGAACACTTCTGATTTGTACTGGAAGTCAAACTGTGGAAACCCACAGTGGGGAGGCCCTGTCTCAATCAGGCTGTGCTCCTGAGGGATCAGAGTGGAGCAGCATTGCTGGTGGGAAGGCAGCTCCTGCAGACAGTGTAAGAGGCAGGACACATACACCGTGGATACTCAGCTGTGGCCTTTGCAAACTTTCTTTTCACCTATAATTTTATTTTTCTTCATATTTTATTTATTATTTTTATTTTATGTGTATGCGTGTATTGCCTGCATGTAGGTAAGTGCACCCATGTCGTGCAATGCCCGCGGAGGACAGAAGAGGCTGTCGGATCCCCTGGGACTGGAGTTACAGACAGTTGTTAGCTGCCTTGTGGGTGCTGGGATTTGAACCCAGGTCTTCTGCAAGAGCAGCCAGTGTTCTTAACCACTGAGCCATCTCCCCAGCCCCTCACCTATAGAGTTTAAAAAATGGAAAAAAAAATCAACATTCCTCTAGGGATATGGACTGGTAGAAAGATTGTGCCAGGAAGAGAGACTACAGGTATGTATGCGCCTTACCACAGAGCCCCAGATTCTACAGTGAGAAGAATCTCTGGAGACCTGGCGTGTGACTGAGGATATTCCTCAGAATTGCCCCAGAATTGGTTTCAAAATCATCAACAATCTGAAGAAGGAGGTCACCAAACCCAATCATGTGTCAACTTGGCTGGCACTCAAGGACTACGGACCAATGAACTCACAAGATATAAATGCTTCAGGAAAGAGAGAATTATTAAACTGAAATTACAAGTAACCTGGAGAAAAATAAAACAGAAGTTCTTAAAAATAAATACCACTATTGAGTGTAAATAAGAAATTGCTCATTTATCTTGGAAACCTTGATTGTTATGTAAAGACTCAAACATTCATATTTACGGAGGACAGCAAAAAATGTTAGTTGCCCAATGTATCTCCCACTCTGACCCAGAGGGGGGTGTGGGTGAAAGTTGGGTGGATCCAGAGAGGCTCCCAGATACCAGGGAGGATGTTTGCAGTGCTGAGTTTCTGCAAGTGCATAGACCTTTTGGGATTCACGGTCCCTCGGCTAATCAAACTAGGAGAACAGGCTGTCCTTGACCTGTTTCTACCTGGGCAATGAGGCAGTACAAGGCTAAGTCTGGGGCTACTGCAGTCCCCAAACTGTAATGAAAACCCTATTTTAGTCTCAGAGTTTCTTGGTGTGGATATGAAATTATCTTAAACTCAGCAGTTAAAAACCAGGACTCTGGAATCAAGTGGCTGGAGTCCTATCCCTGCCCTTCAGCTGTGATGGTTGATGGTCATTAACTGTTACCACCTCCCCAGCATGAGGCCAGACCTACCTACACTGCAGATCACCATGCAGATTCACTCTGGAACACAGATACCCATGCCTAGGATATAGTAAACATTATATAAATGCTCTAGTCAGGAGTATGTGGAGTCACATATGCCATATCTGTCTGCCAGGCCTCCTTCTCTCCATGGCTAAGTGTGCATCCCACCAGGCCCAGCAGATTCCAGGCTGCAAGACTGAAACTTGTATACACCAAGAACATGTCTGCTGATGTGATAAGGAGGCTATGTGTCCCACAAATTGGTGTCCCCACCCAGATGTACATACCACACTCATCAAGAAAGAGGCTCTCACCTAACCCAGAGTTTTTAGAGACTTCCAGAGAAGAAGGCTCCCATTGGGAGGGAAGAGGACCAGAGCAGAGTGAGTGGGAGAAATGGGTCCCACGTAGACTGTTTTGATCCTACCATCTCATGGCAATCCTTCCTCCCCTGCAGATGAAGCTCAACTGAATGAGATAAAGCAGCTGTCACTAAGAACCAGAGCGACCCAGGAACACCACCACAGTGCCACAGGGCCCCTGAAATGTCCCTGGCCAGCCTAGAGTCACTGTGGTACTAGAAGTCTCTTGGCTTCTGAGGATGGACTATAGAAAGAATGTCTATAGCCAAAACAAGAGAGGAGAAGCAGCACCCACTTCCACAGGTTACTGCTGCATCATAACTAGATGGATTCATAAAAATGCACAGTGTCCCCCACACAAGGTAAGCATCATCGTCTCTTCACAGTGCTCTCAAATTCGGGCTCCCAGAGCATATGAAAACCAGTAAAGGGAACAGCAACCCCAGTCAACATGACACAGATTTTTAGCAGCATTTGCTATCAAACATATTAATTTGATTTTGCTATCAAAATCATCAAAGGATGATTTTAAAGATCATTTCATCATTTCAGAATAAAGAATAATGTTGCCTGCAAACAAAAACTCAATTTGCTTTGGCTCTGAATAAATCTCACAAAGCTAACTTGCATCTTTTCATGAGAGTGACTTTTATGGTGTCAGCAATGATACTTAACCATTAATATGACACTAAATAGCTACAAGATTCAGGACTATCAGAAATGTCGCTTCCAATTTTAATTTATTTGGATTAGCATTATATAAGCCATTGGCAGCAGCCTGGTCTTTAAGGAATTGTTCCATCTTCCTGGCAGTCTCCCTCCCATGGCTGAGGATGATGCCTCAAGCCTCATGTGGCTCAGTGGGGACAGAGGCTGAGTCTCAGCTCACTGACCACCCAGCCACCAAGGTCAAGTCATTGCCCTTTGAGTCAGTCTCTGTAGCCATGGTCATCAGGCCTTCAGGCTGCTGAAGTCTATGCTCAATCTAAGACTGAAATATAATCTGTGTCTCTGCTTTATTCTGTTCTCAATTTTGCTTTTATTAGATCTGTGGTTCCCTGTACAGCAATTGAGAGAGGTCACTTTCTACTCCTACCCTTCACCATCCAAATCAAAACCAAATTAGAAATATGTTGGAGGAGAAATACATTGTGATACATTTATAATGTTAGGAGAAAATTAACCTTGGGTTGTATTTGAATCATTAAATAAAACTGAACATTGGTAGACACATATGAGATGACCAAGTAACAAGTTATCCTAGAATACCTTCACAGAACTAGCTCTGGTGAAGTTAGCTAGTTCACATTTATGCTTAGTAATAATCTAAAATTAAAGGCTGTTTTGTGTACATCCCTAACAGTCTTTAGGTCCTTGGCAACCTGAAGATGCCTTTACATAAGAAAACATTCCAGAGAAAAGATACAGAAAGGAAATGCATCTGAAGCTGTTGATCTGTGTGAGGGCTTCACTAACAGCAGCACATCCATGAGAGAGGCGTCACCACTGAGCTTCATGAAAGAAAACTAGCTGAAAGACCCCGGGGAAGGCTGAGAACAGCCTCCCCTGCCGTCTGCACTTCCATGCTGTGGATTCTAACCCCCAAGGCATCCTGCTCTTCAGGAAGCATCTCTATCAACAGAGAAAACGAAAAAAGCCTTTCAGTGCTTAGCATGGAGTCTGGCCTCACCTTCCTCTTGGAATCTGGACCCAGTAACAAACCTTTCTCAGCTCCCAGCTGAATCTCAGAGATCCTGTGTTGGATCCTCACTTTCTCCTTGGCAAGAAGACCTGTGGTAGTGTATTCTCGCTTCCAGTGTCACAGTAAAGTTTGCTGGGCTGGTGAACAGTTCTGTTATGATCCAGGAGTCTTGATTGGATCCATTTTCTCTGCCAATTAAAGAATTACAAGGCAGGAAAAAAATCATACACAACAGGTAACGAACTTTATTAAAGAAACTCACACATATACACACTCATACCAAAAGGAAAACTCTCCACAAGTGGTGGTGGGGGTGGGGCTCAGAAACTGAAAAACCCAAATCCCCTAGGAGAGCTTGGGCCTTTTAAAGTGTTTTCACTGTGTAGAGGCAGGTCTCCCGGCCCTAATTTTTTGGATGGGTCAACTTACACAAAGAAGAGACAGCCCATAAGTCACAGCTCAAAGCTGCCAGGTCCAAACTTGATGTTATCTAAACTGGTCTGGACCCATCGGCCAGAAAAGGTCCAGGAAGGAAGTGCGCAATCTTTATGACTCATCAGTGGCCTGTTTGCTTACCAGGGACTTAGTCCCTCACAGTTCTGGGTGTACTTTGGCCACACAGTGGGTAACTGTTGGTACCAGGGAGAATGGTCTGTGTAATGATGGATGAGTGGCTTTCAGCATATCCGTGGCTTTCGGCAGCTTCCTGAGTCCTAGGTAACCCTCCTGCAGGCTTCTGGTGTTCTAACAGAGACTTGGTGTTATAAACTGTTATGGAGCCTAGATGGACAGCTTAAGCTAAATATTTTATTTTCTTTTTCTAAAAAGTACATTTTTATCAGATCACACAGCCCACCCATTCTCCCTGAAATGCCATGAGGAAGAGCAGTGCACACATTTCCAAAGACAAGCCTGGGATGGACAACTTCCTGCAGCTTAGGAAGACCCTACATCCCAGGCCAGCAGTCAGGTATACCGTGGAAAACACCATGTCAGCACCCAGGGGACTTGCAGGTACACCATGCCTGGCCCTTAATATCTCCCAGTCACATCCTGAGCCACTGTGAACTCGCCTTCCTGATTCTGTTCCTCCAATTAACCAGAGCCTGGGGCCTTTTCTAGGACTAAGATTCCTCCATAAACCTTTAATAATTAGTTTTATTTATTTTTTTCATTTCATTTGGTGTATTAATATATTATGCTCAGAAATTCTAAAGAGCACAGCAAATGGAATTACTCAGAAGCACAGAACACAGGGAAATCAGGTTCCCAGAAGCCTAGAGAATTAATTGAATTTAGCTATTTACCAGTTAAATGCTGAAAGTCTTGGTGATTAGGAAGATGAATGATGTTGTCAAAGGTCCTGGTAACTGTGCAGCAGTAGAAGGATCAGGCTGTGAACCCCACAGGGGCAGGCTGGCAGCCCCTAACTCAGCAGCAATTTGGGAAATGTGTCACAGCACAGGAAGAAATTCCACCAGGGGTGTCAAAACCTACAACTGCCCTTTCCTGGGCTCAGCTTGCAGGTCAGATCCCCAGTGCAACTGGGAGACTGACCGAGAGTAGCTCATATTTGTTCAGCCTTTATCCCACGTCCCCACACTTTCCTTATAGGAATGTTCCCTGCTTCCTTGTGTCACTATAACAAATCCCCAGTAAAACTGCATACTGTCCCTCCTCCAGGATTCTGCTTTCCTCATAAACATCCAGTGCTAGCCCTGCATGTGCTGGTGCCCTGGCATCCCAGAACTCTCTCCTGTACTTCGCCACACCAGGGCACAAATGCCCCTGCAGGGCAGTGTCCTGACAGGACTAGCCACACAGCTCCACCATGCAACAGAGAGCAATGAACACAAAAGGTCACAAATGGCCAAAGCATAGAGAATAAGAGTCTGCAGAGTGTGTGCTCCTAGACAGGACTCCTATATTAAACTTCTTTTACCCAGGGCTCAGGACCATTGCAGAAGAGGGAGCAGAGAGATTGTAAGAGCCAGGGGAAGAGGTGTATGACCATATGGAAATAGATTCTTACAGATTCCTGGGACCCTGTTCATATGAACCCACAGCAATAGTGTCAGCATGCACAAGACCCACGCAAACTCAAGCAGACAAAAACCCAGCATAGAACCGGGGAAATGGGCAGCAGGCCCCAGTGTTAGCCAAAGAATGATTGGCAGCTAGCTGATTACTTCTAAGTGAGGGAAAGTTTATATTCGGGAGAGAGACTCTAGATAGGCTAACCCAACCCCAGAGGATGAACTTGCATTGATGGACATCTGGGTACACTAACTTGACTTTACAGACCTTAACATAAATGACAGAATGCATGAAGTCAGTTGGGAGGGGTAGCAGATGAGGAAGGGGTATAAAGATGATCAAGATGTCTCTGTATGAAATACACAAAAATTCAATAAAAATTATACAAAAATTGTATATATTGGCTTTCAGATTGCCCATATGGGTGCATAAAAAGGCTAACCATGTGAGAGTTGGGAAAGACATGAATTTTTGAAATATGTGTCAGTAGTAGCAGGTTATGTTCATGTCTTCATGAGCTATTCCAAAATCAACCACATTTATAGATGCAATCAATATGAAAACTAGATGATTTTCATATAGTTTTAATTCACACTGGCTAGAAGCTAGATGAAGACACTGCAGTCTAGTTTGTGCATTCTTATCCCTGGGGCCTTCAAGAGAAGATGTGACCTTGCTTGAGCTTCTACCACCTTCATGTGACCCAGCTCCTAGTGTGGTGATCATCTAAACCCTGAGGGAGGCCATCAGAGGCAGGCCAGGAAGGCATAGGCTTCTTCACAGAGCCCCATTTAGAACAAAGCTAAATGGGGTTCCTGAGTCTCATTTTATCCAGCAAATGACCTAACAAAGGACACTAACAAAACAAAGTGGAACCCGTTTCAACATCCTCTGCCTACACTTCATTCTGTAGGCAGGAAAACTGAGACCCGGGAGAAGTGGCACATTAAGGAAAGAGCCAGAGAGAACATCGAGGTCCTGGGCAAGCTCTGAAGCCTCCCAACCAAGTGCCACTGACACTGTCTCTAATCTCATAATTGTGTTGTCAGAACTTCAAAACACTCATGGAAGTACCTTATAACAGCGTGTACATTACTCTGTTTCCAAGTGCTATCTGTCATCTTCTCATTTCTGTTGTCATGGCAGGCACTGAAATGCCACTTTCCCTGATTTTGCAATGGTGAAAGAATATAAGTTTTTGTCTTTCAGCCCAGATAAGGGCAAGAGGACAGGTGACTACCATGTCTTTGTGGAGCCAGATGGGAGGCTTCACTCCTCCCATGAAGCCATGTCACTAGAGGGTCTTAGGAAAGCTCACACACACACACAAAGCAGTAAATGTAACCACTTTCCTGAAGGATTTCCCTCTGTGGCATTTTATATTTAAAATTTTGTTCATTTTTATTATGTATTACTGACTTTCATACAAAGATATTATGCATGTTTGGAAATAGATGGCTGATTATTAAATAAAACAAATTCTGCTATGTTCTTGGTGTTCCTGTGTCTTTGCAGCTACTCCTTGAAGCACAGGCTCAGTGAGGTGGATGATAGAGTAGGAGATATTTCTTTGGCGGAAACTCCATGACCAAACATTTGAAGACAAGAAAGGCCAGGATGGATGTTGGTAAGTTTAGAGCGGGGAGATACTGCTGTCATTGTTTGGATCATAAACTAAGCTTTGACCATGAGTTTAAATTTCTGATCAGAAGTCTTGTTATACCTGAGGATTAATTCCTTGAAAGCTGAGAAAGTAACCTTCATAGTTACAACATAGTAGAGACTATGGAAAAACATCTGGCCAAAGTTCCATGGGGCCCTGCTTCAGGAAACGCATGTGAATCCCTACTTGGCAGTGCTGCTCACAACTCACTGATTGTTTCCAAGAGTCTCAGATGCTTCATTTCAGCCACACCTGACAATGCCCATAATGATAGTTTAGGAGAAGACAATTTGTGGCACAATCAAAAAGAATTAAGATCAAGCCTCCAGAACTGATATGGAATTACGGAGTAATCCGCAGACAGAGGTAGGGATGAGTGAAGTGCAGAGCCTCTTCGTCTGCCGGTTACTCTCAAAGACATTTTTTTATTGAGTATATTAAAAAGGAGCAGGTAAAACACTTTGAGAACTCTTCTTCAGAGGACTGAGTATATTTCCTATGACCTAATTTATTCCTACAACATGATTCTGGAAATTCTGATCAACCCAACTAAACATGAAGCAGAACTCTCTTATGCAAGAATTATTCAAAATTTCCTCACTGCATATTGCACATTCAGCGAGCATTTGCTAAATGCTAAATAACTAACTAAAACCATGAATAAGTGGTGCTGTTTTGCATCCAATCACTGTAATGCAGCCTCACTGCCACCTCCTCTGAGGCCCTGAGTTCTGAAATCTTCTCAAGAAGAGTTTGCTCCAAATTATATTTGGCAGCAGAGGTTTGTTCTTCTGTGAAATTAGAACATAACTCTTCTCACAGGTTTGCTGGGGCTCCAGTCCTGGGACTCTTATCACAAATCTGTCTTTAAATGTGAGGACAGTGTCAGGGGACTCGCGCCTCAGGATGAGTCCTGCTCAAGAGTCACCTAAACAAGGACACACCGGGGACTGCATGCAGACCACACTCCACAGATCCTGAGGAATGCCAGCTCCTGAGTCCCCAGATGAAAGACAAGTGGCATGAGTGGGACTCGCACTGAAAGTGGGTGAGAAGAGTACCCTGGAAGACTGGCCAGGGCAGAAGAGGGCCCAGAAACTCTCAGCAGCTAGGTGTGTCTCTGTGGAGGGCAACGCAAATGCAGGAAGGACATACAAGGAAGGATGAGCTCTCTGCAGTGCTGAGGAAGACTCATGCACTCAAGGACAAGTACATGGACCACAAGAGAACTTGAAGAGGCATTCCAGATCTTTCCAGCCACAAGGCATTAAGATTTTCATGCAATTTCACAGCCGCCCCATCCGGTTCTCTCTGAGGCAGCCAAACCTCAACAAAGATGAGAAGCAAACAAACACACAGCCCAGAATGCTGCAGAAAGCCAATGTTGGGGTAAGGGTGGTTGCGGTGGCTGGGAGGGAAAGGCAGCAGCAGCTTTGTCCCAAGAACCTGAAAATCAGAAAATTGGAGGCCATGTGAAGAGAAAGCCTCTGCCACCCCCTGCTGCTCTGAGTCTGCGTAGCACATCACAGCTCGGTTCAGAGAAGGAAAACAGATCTGGACTTACGTGGGAAAGCTGGAATGTGTTGCACAGTGACAAATCTCGAGACACAAATCCTGCTTGCCTTTGCACTTGTGCTAGGAGGTGGCTGGGCACATTCATATCACAGCATCAGATAAGCACATCATCTCCGTAATAGAGAGTCACTGTAAACAGGAGAAACTCAACTGCTCCTGGGACATTGGTGCACCCTGGAGAAAATCCTCACCTGTGGACCATGCTGCCTGGTGTCTTTCTAGAGAGGAGAAAGCCCTTCCTGCTCTGGGAGCAGCTGGAGCTTTTCTCCTTTGACAGCCAGAAGCGTCAGAACAGGTGAAGTTACTGAGCAGTGGTGGTGAGGTGAAGTCTGAGACACGGAGGGTCTGAGTCTGGCTCTGAGTCACATCTGATACCCACGGAGAAGAGGGTGTTATTGACAAGGAGATGTTCTTCAAACACAGAGTGGGGGGGGGGGGCCCTAAACTGTCTCTGTTCCCAAGGGGACAGGGCCCAGGGGGGGGGGGGAAAAGGAAGATAAGGGCTGGGGATGTGGGCATGGGAGAGTGT
>NW_008340356.1:1210438-1218275 GCF_000622305.1 Nannospalax galili | reverse complement strand
CGGGGGGGGGGGGGGGGGTCCTCAACTGTCTCTGTTCCCAAGTGGACAGCGCTCAGGGGGAGGAGGGCAAATGCAGATACAGGGCTGTGATGTGTGCCATGGAGAATGCTACGGGGAGGTATGCAATGCAGTCACACGTGTTTGACCATCTGGCGTCTCTCCAATGGCATCCTTTTCACATTAGAAAGGGGAAATCTCAAGTTTAAAAGAACCCCACCTTTTGCCCTAAATAAGGAAGAATAGGTTAATTAAGACTTTTGCATTTGCCTCTGAGCAGACATTCTAAGGCCTTGAAGAAAAGAAAGCATGAGAAACACATGTTGCAATTTCATCAGTGCACATGGTTCAAGAAAGATGGATACTGAGCAGAAGCTGCCAGCAACCCTCTCCCAGGCCCTCTCTCAACCCGATCTGGAAGCTACAGAAACCACCAGTTTGATATCTAAGCCTCCATGTCTAAATTCAAACTACATACATCAAAACTGTGAAGTTCTGGCAATCTCACACATTGATTTTTCAAAATAAGTGATTATCTTCTTTGCTGGTCACCACCAGAGTGCCCAGCAGTGTCCAGGCTGAAGCAGCCAAAGTAGAGGAGTTGAATCTTTCTGGACTTGGCCCGCTGAATGTTCCATCGTTTGTAAGGTATACTCGCTGAAGCCAGTGTCCAAGCAGGAATAACAGTGCTCCATTTCAGAGGAGGAGGAGAAGCATGTGGAGACAGCTGACCAAATCCAGATCTCTTCTCCAGAAGCTGGAATCTCAAGGGTGCTCTGGACATGGTTTTAAAATTCTAGTAACTGAAGAGGCTCTAGTCCCCGTGCTTCATCAAGGAATTCAAAGTGTGGCTGAGAGGCTTCATTGTACTGGAAGGGCCAATAGACAGGAATGCAGCTGGTTATTAATATAGCAAAAGTCCTCAAACAATTCAGTGTCAGGCACCTTCTGTTCCACCACATGCAAACCAACTTTAGGATCAGACTTCCCCATGATACTCAGGCAGTCTTAAACAATTTCAAAGTGGCTGTAGCCCAAGACCCCTGAGCCTATGAAGCATCTTTTAAAGATTTTTGTGCCAGCCACTTTATAACATATTGTTCTGTGGTAATTCAGAGATTGGTATTTAAGTTGTACCCTCAAAAAGTGTCTAAGGAGCTGGGCATTGTGATGCACACCTTCAATCCCAGCACTTGGGAGACAGAGACAGGCAGATCTCTGTGAGATTGAGGCCAGTCTGGTCATACCTAAGACACTTGTGTGCAAAACCATGTGTATGTTTATATACACCTTTACATGCATGTGCAGCATTTACACAGATGTACACATGCATGTATGTACTCACACCAGACTAGGATGTGAATTGGCTTGTTCACACTGTGCATATATGTACATGTGTACACATTTGACACACACATGCATGTGTGTGTATGTACACACATCAAACTGGAATGGGTTTACTGATCCCATGAGGCCCACTTTCACTGTGCCAGGAGCTGTGCTATGTCCTGCATGCAGGGCAAGGACCACTGTGATTCATCCTTGAAAGGGTTAACATGACAAAGAGGGCTTGATCAGTGGTATCAGACACAAGCAGGGAACCTATCAGCACTTCCATGTGCACATAACCACAGGAAAGAGCTGAATTCCAGAAACCTGGAAAGCAGCACACAAAACATTCTGCCAGTTGCGTAGGCATCTATGCGAAGTACTTGTCCCTAACAGGACTGTGTTGACAACAGCACTCAGGCTCTTCAGGTGTACAGCACACTTAGAGAAACCAACAAAACCACACCACCCTTCAATCAGAACCTATTAGAAATGTGAGGAACAGCCTCAGGAGCTTCTGGGGAAAGCTGAGGACTGCTGGGTCTGACTGAAGGATGGAGAGAGACCTCAGCAGGTACGTGTAAAAATGGCATTTGCCCAACTGTAACACAGTGTGGGTGTTTAGCAATGCCCTGGGCCTTGAGAATCACTGCTATTGGTTTTAACACAAAACAGGCCATAAGCACTCATAAGCACTCTATAATTCACCCAGGATTTGCTCTCAATTCATTCTAACAAGAAACATTTCATGAATTTGTATCCTGTTGGAATTTGCATTGCCAGAGGTACTACTGAGAATCACTGAAGCCCATGTATAAGGAATGAGCATCTGTAGGCTACCTAGCAACACAACCAGGTGTGCCAGTTTGACCTTCGGGACATGGGTGTGCATCTTCAATGGGCACTCCGAGAAAGTGCTGGGTTGAGGTTAATTCTTCCCATACACAGTGGGTCACATTCTCTACCACTCATACTAAAGCCATCTACCTTGAGATTTGTGTCCTCACCCTTCGGTCTCCAGCATACTAATGCCTTCTACTGCTTTGAGATCCATTTTCTCAACCCTTCAGTCTGCCTTAACCAGGGAAGGGTCACTCTTGAAGGAGGGGATCCCTTCTGGAGGCTTGTGAGGAAGATAACTGAAGAGTTCACCTGCCATGTCTCATGACCCTGTGTGGGCCATGTAATCATGTTACTCATCAGAGCATGTGGTCTTGCAGCAGAGAGGGCAGTATAGTGTCATTCTAGGTGACCCAGTGAGTCACCTGACCCCAGCATGGAGACTGTTAGGGCTCAATCACAGGTCTAAAACATGCCTGAGAAGACAGTAGGCCTCAGGCCAACCTTCCCCACAGGGCAGCAGGCCTGAAGCCGGGAAGTGTGTAACGTGTGTCCTGCACCTAGGGTTATCCAAGGAGTATGCATAGAACTCAGGCTGAAATCTACTGGCCTGCTAGATTGAAGCTTTAGTTTGTGAATTCTATTAGCCAGTAATTATCACTGCAAAGGGTAAGCATTCACTCTAGTGAAACAATCTAAAGGTCGTCATGAGATCTGAGTCTGAACTTAACTCCTGCCCGGGCTCCTCCTCTGCAAAGCCAGTCCAGAGGACTCAAGAGTGAAACTAACATGGTTTGAAGAACCTTATCTTTGGAAAAGAGCATGAAGTTGTAAATCAAAATTATCTACATGGCTGTGAAGAACTTGTGAAACTGTGCAGACCTTGGACTCATTAATTCCAGGATGAGCTTGGTAACTATGTGAGTAGCCTCAAAAATGGACAATTAATGTCTTTTGCCCCAAGCATAGGCCACTTGGTTTAACTGGGACCATTGAAATGTGCTGTTTAGGGGCCCAAAGAAGGTCTGGGTGGGCAGGCAGGTCCTGAGAAGACATAACCAAAAACAAACACAGGACACCTTGGACACAAGTGTAACACATGTCACTCAGTATAAGCACTGACTTGCCAAGTCCTCCAAGTAGAACACTTCCAAATATTTCCATTGCCTGCGCCTTGGCTGTCAGGCTTGGACTGGTGGATCAGCCTTGTATTCTTGGCTAATGTAGTATCACTACTTGCACAGCACAGAGCAGTTACCCAGTTTGAATCCCCTAATGATCCAAGAAGAAGATTCATTCTAATTCCAGGAGTGGTACCTGCTGGGAGAACCTTCATCTTCTTTAGGTCACAAGGACAACCCTCAGAAACACAGAAGCCTCAAGAGCCAGAATGAGGCTCACCTGTGCTAAGAAACAATACAAATTTTACATTTTCTTTACTAGAACTCATTGTAAAAATCTACCTTCTCACCTTATCTGGACTGAGCGCTAGTCCCCTTTACAGGTCTCAACCAGTGCTAGATCAGGAGTAAGCAATCAGAGGACAGACCATGCTTTAAAACATAGGTTTGGGTGGATAAAAATCTTGGGAGCAGAACTACTTTTAAAACCTTAAGGAAGCCACATTTAACCAGCCTACTTCTACTGTGGCCCATGTCAGTCTTTACCTATAAAGACACAGGAGAAAGCTGCCCTGGTTGAAGATGAGAGCTGCTGGGATGTAAACGGTAAGAAGGTGCAGACCCAGGACAGAGAGGGAGGGATAATTGCAGGCCCTGTGCATTGAGGGCAGATGGGAGGTATGAACAGAGACTGTAATTTGGGGAGGTACATCTTGTTTCCACACATCAGAAGTGCAATGGTAACTGGTACCTGCTGTCTGCCCTCAGATGATCTCTGATTTCTTCTAGGTCTTGGGGGATGAGGGGGTCCACATAGCCCAAAGACTTAGAGTTGATTCAGTGTTCCAGGATAAGTGCGCTGAGTGTCCCTGACCAGAGTGTATCTCCACTGCAGGCCTACAAGGTAGCTGTAGGACTTTGGTCTGCATGGTACTCCTGAGATAAACCCCATTCTTTCTGACCCCTCCATGATGGGATCAAAATGGTGAAATGAGTTTATACATGTCACTTCCAGACATGCTGTGAGGAAAGGAACTCATTATCCATCAGCTCCAGTAGCTAGCATCTTACTTACATGCGTTGGTAACCAGTGTGAGGTTTGTAGATTACCATGTTGAGGCTCCATGCCCACAGTCAGAGCCTGATTATCACTCCTGTTTATTTTGGGTAAGTTATAAAAGCATACCGATAAAGTCTCTGAAGTTTCTGTGACAAAGCTGCTGAAAATGCCTCCACGCCATTTTGGACCCTTAAGGTCTTCCCTGTAAGTTTCTCACATCCTAAGTCTTATCACCTATAAAATGCATCCTGGTTCCTTACTTTGTCTTTCTTTTGGGATGCAATTGAGCAGGATCCTCCTTGAAGACATCAAGAACACACAATGGATCCCAGAGTCTGAGGGGAGCATATGACTACAGGTCATTCAGATTTCAGAATGACTTAGAGCACATGTTAAATCTGTGTACTTACCAGGCTTGAAGACAAGCAGAATTCGTAGTGCACTAAGCCCTGATATTTTAAAGATAATGACAACTTGATTTTTTAACATAATAGTATATATTATGTACAAATATGACTTTGCCATAAGAGAAAAGATGCAATTTCCCTGGCTTCCAAGTATTTGCATATACAATACATGTTTCACTATGAATATGTAAAACAAGGTTTATGATGCAAACTCTGGGGCTGTGTTTTGGTAGAACTTACGACTGCTTGGCCTGAGCCATTTTCTCTGGGCACTCATTGGCCAAGGGCCTTCCCAGCCAAGCCCCACAACCTGACTGGGCCATAGACTGACCTGGGCTGGGGAGAAGAAGACAGAAGTAACTGCACCGCTTACAGACCTGTGGCCTATCACTTCCAGAACCTTCCTGTCGGTCTTGCTCCTCCCCTGCAGCAAGGGTGGAGGATCCTGGCAGAAGGCTGCCTGAGGACTGAGGATTCTGCAACCAAAATCACCTGCCTGCTCTTGGCCCTGGGATGAGCTCTGCTTGAGCTGAGCTGGGCAAACTTTGGGTGAGTTGATGAAGTCATTCACTGCCTGTGAGTCATCCTGTCACAAGTTCCTACAGGAAGGGAAGTGGATTGCACATTGTTAACTGTGCAAATAAGAAAAGCACTGCTCAGGAAGTGAAATGACTTTCTAAAACTAAATCTTAGAAGCATTAATATGCTGCATATTCATATGATAATGTGAGCTTTGGTAATGATTTGAAGCACTTCATATCCCAGTAATATTTGCATTTTATTCTGAATTTCTTAAAACATTAAGACATTTCTATTCACAGAACAGACTTATGTTGCAGCCAGTGGCAGTTAATCTAGGGCAGAATCCTCTAGAGCTCACTTTCTTCCTGAGGAGTTGCCACAGCATGCTCAGATCTCACAAAAAAATAATAAAGTAAAATTTGAAAATCTGAAATGTTCCAGATTGCCCATCAATTGATCCTTCATAAATATGAAACTCAAATCAGATTTAAATGTTTAGAATATTTTTCTCTATATGAAATATTTGGCCATGTGGAATACAACACGTGCATTTGTTTGTACAATTTTGTGTTTATAGTGGTGGCGTTCTCTGATCTAGATTTGGCCAAAAGGAAAAGCAGCAGAATCCATGCTGAGCATTGACCTCAGCACAGCAGAGGGCCTTCCAACAGTCCTGTCCAGTGAGCCCAAAGCCCAGCTCAAGGTCTGCTGAAGGGTGGCCATTCATATCACAGAGCCCTTAATGAATTAAGTGCTGCACACCTGCAGACCTTGAGGGGCTACACGCCTTAGCTTAATCCCAAGCTCTCAAAAACCACAGAATTGTTGGGCACTCAATGTCCCTGTCATTCCAGATTCCCGAAACTCAGACTTTGTGCCAAGTGCATCTGTCCTAGGGGAGAGAAGCCACTTTCCCAGCTCTCACTCAGGACTGCCGGAAGGCTGGTAGACTAGCAGGTCTGGGAAGCTGTGGCTCTGCTGTGTCATCTGTAGGCTGCTGGTAGACTAGCAGGTCTGGGAAGCTGTGGCTCTGCTGTGTCGTCTGTAGGCTGCTTCCTCCTTCCACACAACATCCGAAGAGGACGTCAAAGTTGCTCTGGTTCTCAGGGAATGTTCATTCTCCCAGTTCTGTGCTGTGTGCTGTCTGGGAGTCTCTTGGGCCACCCTGGTCAACAACTGAAAGGAAGGAATCTCCTGTCTGGCATTGTTTCTTGTTCTGTAGCCTTTAGCTATACACATGGACTCTTAGAGAATAGGAAGGAATCTCCTGTCTGGCATTGTTTCTTGTTCTGTAGCCTTTAGCTATGCACATGGACTCTTAGAGAATTATACTAATCACCAATTTATTTTTACTCTGAAGGCTGTTTGAGGATCTGTTCCTCAGGGGTCACATGGGCTTTGGAGGAGCCCCTGGCTCCTTTCTTTAATCAATTTCATCTATGTGAAGATAAGTCAAAGGTCCTGCTCAACCATGGCTGACTTCACTTGGAAACTTGGTGGAAATATTTCCTCTGCTCCAGTTCCATCTATGTGAAGATAAATCAAAGGTCCTGCTCAACCATGGCTGACTTCACTTGGAAACGTGGTGGAAATGTTTCCTCTGTGTTGATGCTCCTCTTTGTAGACTGGACACTGGTTCAAGTCCATCTGATGGGGTCTCCATGGCCTCCTTGATAAAGAGGACAGGTGACTCACCACAGTTACAGGACATTTTGAGAGATTCTCCATAGTCCCCTGGAACTTAGTCCACCTTGGAGGGCAAGGAGCAAAATCTGTCCTTATGTCCCTCTGACCAGATTAGTATAGGTCTCAAATATGGCTGTTATTCATCCAAGAAGGTTAGTTCCACCAGTCTGGTACTTTTAGTTACCATGTGCTATCTAGATAAAGCTTGGGCAAAGACCAAAGATTCTCAGAGAAATGTTGACTAGACATGTATCATGTTCCTTGGGTGAGTTGTCAGCAGGTTGTTGGACTAATATGGTTTCCTCTGGTTTTTTAAAACTAGCTAGGCATTATTTATCTCTCACGTTGTCTAACCCTTCCACCATGGTTTCCCCATTTAAAGTGCCCCCATTTTCCCTATTTCTCCCTTAATCATACCCTTCTCCTATGGTCCCACCTCTCTTGAGCTCCTTCTCTCCCTTTATCCCGTTTCCTTGTATAACCATCCCTTTCCCCTCCCTTAAACTAACCCAATTTTTATCCATATCTCCCTTATTAACAAGTATTTCTTACTGTTCTTCTCTTTAACATTCTTTCTTTTCCTTTACCTCCCTGTTTCCTTTCCATTATCCTGGTTCCTGTAGTTTTTTTCTGGATACATACTCACTTATCAGGGTTTGGTTCTAGGATCTACATGTGAGGGGGGAACATACATCAGTTTTTTTTTCTGAATCTCTGTTACTTCACTTAGTATAACAGTTTCTGCTTCTATCCATTTACCTGCAAATTTCATGATTTCATCTTTCTTTGCTGCTGAGTAAAACGCCATTGTATAAATGAACCACATTTTCATTATCCACTCATCAACTGAGGGACACTTAGGTTGCTTCCATCTC
>NW_008340356.1:1208032-1210217 GCF_000622305.1 Nannospalax galili | reverse complement strand
GAATCGTTTGTTCTCTTGATTTTAGCCAGTCTGACTGGGGTAAGACGGAATCTTAAAGTGGTTTTAATTTGCATTTCCCTAGTTACTAGTGATGTCGAACACCTTTTAAGATGCTTCTTAGCTATCTTTATTTCTTCTTTCGAGAACTCTGTGTTCAGCTCCTTAGCCCATCTTTTAATTGAGTTACTTCCTTTCTTGATTCTGTTTTTTTTTAGTTCATTATATATTCTCTATGTTAAACCTCTGTCAGATGTGTTGCTAGTGAAGATTTTCTCCCATTCTGTGGGTTTTCTCTTCTCTTCCTTGGTTGCTTCTTTTGTTATAAAGAAGCTTTTTAGTTTAATGAGGTCCCATTTATTGATCCTTGCCCTTGTTTCCTGAGCAATTGATGTCCGGTTTAGAAAATCCTTTCCTACACCTGTATCTTGTGGGGTTTTGCCAATGTTTTCTTCTAACAGTTTCAGAGTTTCAGGCTTCACATTGAGGTCTTTGATCCATTTGGAGTTGACTTTTGTGCAGGGTGAAAGATAAGGGTGTAGTTTCATTCTTCTACAGGTGGAGATCCAATTTTGCCAGCACCATATGCTGAACATGTGGTCTTTCCTCCAGTGAATGTTCTTGGCCCCTTTGTCAAATATCAGGTGGCTGAAATTGCATGTACTCATATTTGGGTCTTCAATTTTGTTTTATTGATCTACGGGTATATTTTTGTGCCAGTACCGAGTTGTTTTTATGATTACAGCTCTGTAATAGAGTTTAAAATCTGGTATAGTAATCCCCCCCAACATTGCTCTTAGTGATCAGAGTTGCTTTGGCTATCCGACGTCTTTTGGGCTTCCATATGAATCTTTGGATGGTTTTTTCCAATTCTTTAAAGAATGTCATGGGGATTTTGATTGGCATTGCATTGAATCTTAAATGGCTTTTGGTAGCATGGTCATTTTCACAATATTAATTCTTCCAATCCATGAGCATGGGAGGTCCTTCCATCTTCTGATGTCTTCCTCAATCTCTTTATGTAAAGATTTAAATTTTTCATTGTAGAGCTCTTAATGTCTTTGGTCAGGTTTATTCTGAGATTTTTTTTTTGCAGCTATTGCAAAAGGGAGTGTTTCCATGTGCTCTTTCTCTGATTGTTTGTTATTGGTATATAGAAAGGCTACAGACTTTTGAAGATTAATATTGTAACCTGCCACTTTACTGAGAGTGTTAATCATTTCTAGGAATTTTCTGGTGGAATTTTTGGTGCCTCTTTGATATAATATCATGTCGTCTGCAAAAAAGGGATAATTTGATCTCTTCTTTTCCAATTATTACTCCTTTAATTTCCTTCTCTTGTTTTATTGCTCTTGCAAGACTTTCAATCTCTGTGTTAAAAAGGACAGCCTGGTCTGTCCCTGATTTTAGTGGGAATTCTCCAGTTTTTCTCCATTTAGAATGATATTGGCTGTGGGTTTGTTATATATGGCTTTAATTATGTTGAGGTATGTTCCCTCCAGTCCAATTCTCTCTAGGACTTTGAACATAAAAGCATGTTGAATTTTGTCAAAGGCCTTCTCTGCACTATTGAGATGACCATGTGGTTCTTGTCTTTGAGTCCATTTATATGATTTATGACGTTTATTGACACATATTTTGAATCATCCCTGCATCTCTGGAATAAAGCCTACTTGATCATGGTGAATGATCTTTTTGATGTGTGTCTGTATGTGGTTTACAAGTATTTTGTTGAGAATTTTTGCATCTATGTTCATTAAGGATATGGGTCTATAGTTTTCTTTCTGTGTTTTATCTTTGCCTGGCTTTGGTATTAGAGTGATGATGGCTTCATAGAAGGAATTTGGAAGTTCTCCCTCCATTTCTATCTTTTTGAGTAAATTAAGTAGTATTGAATATAGATCTTTAAATGTCTGATAGAATTCTGCTGTAAATCCATCTGGTCCTGGGCTTTTTTCAGCCAGGAGGTTTTGCATTACTGTTTCAATTTCCTTCTGTGTTATGGGTCTGTTTAAGCTGTTAATTTCTTCTTGGTTTAGTTTTGGTGGTTCCCATGACTTTAGATATCCATCCGTTTCTTTTAGGTTTTCAAATTTAGTAGCATATAGGGTTTTAAAGTATTCCCTTATAATGTTCTGTATCTTTCTGGTGTCTGTTATGATGTTTCTGCTTTCATCTCTGATTTGGT
>NW_008340356.1:1190458-1207845 GCF_000622305.1 Nannospalax galili | reverse complement strand
CTTTTCAAGGGTCTTGAGTTTCAATGTTAAGTCATTTATTTGTGTTCTTTCTAATTTTTTTAATGAAGGCACTTAGCGCTATAAACTTCCCTCTAAGGACTGCTTTCAACGTGTCCCGGAGGTTTTGTTCTGTTGTATTGTCCTTTCCATTTAGTTCCAGGAATACTTTTATTTCTTTCTTAATTTCTCCTTTGACCCATTCATCATTCAGGAGTGTGTTGTTTAATATCCATGTGTCCATGTAGTTACTAGGGTTTCTTCCAGTCTTGATTTTAAACTTTATTGCATTGTGTTCTGATAGAATGCACAGAATTATTTCAATATTTTTTTATTTGTTGAGGCTTATTTTGTGCCCAAGTATATGGTCAATTTTGGAGAAAGTTCCATGAGGCACCGAATAGAAAGTATATTCTTTGGTGCTTGGGTGGAATATTCAGTAGATGTCTGTTAGGTTCATTTGATGTATAGTATTGTTTAATTCAGATGTCTCTCTGTTAATTCTCTGTCCTATTGACCTACCTAATGAAGACAATAGGGTAGTGAAGTCCCCAACTATTAATGAGTTGGGATGAATCTGGGTCTTAAAGTCCTGTAGTACTGTTTTTATGAAATTGGGTGCACCAGAGTTTGGAGCATATATGTTCATGATTGTAATATCTTCTTGGTCAATTTTTCCTTTGATCAGAATGAAGTGACCCTCTTTATCTCTTCTGATTAGTTTTAGTTTGAAGTCTATTTTGTCAGATATTAGAATTGCAACACCTGCTTTTTTCTTAGTACCATTTGCTTAGAACATTTTTTTCCATCCTTTCACCTTAAGGTAGTGTCTGTCCTTGAAAGTGAGATGGGTTTCTTGCAGACAAAAATAAAGATGGTTTTTGTTTTTTAATCCATCCAACTAGTCTGTGTCTTTTGACTGAGGAGTTCAGTCCATTAATATTTAAAGCTATTAATGAAAGATATGTACTGATTCCTGTCATTTTTATTTCTGTTCACATTCTTTGGTGTAGCTGTGCATTTCCACAGTTATACCTTCATTAAGTTTCTTTTTGTAACCCCTTGGGTATAGTCGCCGATCTCCAATCACAACACAGCATATGGGATCCCTTATTAGCATGGCAGACTAGTATCCTATTACACTCTAGCTGGCCAGATGCCCCATTAGAAGCAATGCATTCCAGCATGATAGGCATGTAAGGCAAAAGGCAAAAATCAGTCACAAGATTTTCCACAACAGTTTAGAACTGGGAATACATTGCTCCATGCTCTTCTGGCTTTCATAGTTTACATTGAAAAGTCAGATGTAATTCTAATGGGTTTTCCTTTATATATATGTGACTTGTTTTTCTTTTGCAGCTTTCAGTACTCTCTCTTTGTTCTCTATGTTTAGTGTTTTTACTATGATGTGCCATTGAGAGTTTCTTTTATGGTCCTGTCTATTTGGTGTATATCTATATGCTTCTTGTATTGTATGGGCATGTCTTTCTTTAACATTGGGAAATTTTCTTCTACAATCCTGTTGAAGATCTGGTCCATGCCATTATCTTGAGATTCTTCCCCTTCCTGTATGCCTAGATTCATAAGTTTGGTCTTTTTATCGTGTCACACAATTCCTGCATATTCCACTCTTATGTTTTCTTAAATTTTTCATAATCTTTGCTTGGGTGTTCTAATTCATCCACTTTATCTTCCCGTCTTGATACTCTGTCTTCCATTTCATTCATCCTATCGGTAAGGCTTTCTCCTGTCATTTCTAATTGGCTTATTGAGTGCTTCACTTCCTTCCTTTCAGCCTGAGTATTCTTCACTATTTGTAACTCTTTTCTGAATTCATTCAGAAGTTTATCCCTATCTCCCTCAGGTCTTTGATTTCTTTGTTTGTGTGTTCTTTAAATTCACTGAATTCTTTTATCATGTTTATAATTGTTCTTTTGAGTTCCATGTCCTGTGTTATCTCTAGGGAGCTCTCATTGTACTCCTCTAGAGGACTGTTGGTACTTGGTGAGGATATATTATTTTGGTTTTTGTGTTATTATTTTTTCTCTGTGACTTTGACACATGGATTTCTTTGGTAGTTTCTGATTCTTGTGTGAGACTCAAGCCTTCCTTTGTTGCATTTAGGTCTGCTTCTTTTTGTAAACTTTATGTGTCTTTATGGTTTACCTGTTGGGCATTAAGAGCTGGTTAGTCTATGCTTCATGTTCTCTCCTTTGATTTTATATTGGAGTGGCCAAATTGCTTTGTCTTGCTGCTCAGGAGTTCCCACAGAGGCCCAAGTCGAATGATGATCAGATGCTCTCAGGCTTTCTCCTAAGGTCTGGGTCCCTCCAGGAAAGATGCTGGCCTCAGGAATTTGAGGTCTGGGCTGGCCTGGGAGCAGGGTCCAGGAAAGACACTGACCCCAGGAAGCTGGTGGCTGTGCCACCCAAGGATGCAAGGGGGCTTGGGGAAGAAGAGGCCTGAGGGTTCCTGGGGACTGCAGGGAGGAATTGGTTTGGTCTGGATGCAAAGGATCAGGAAGCAGTGGGGAGTTTGGGCCAAGAGGTCCGTCCAAAGGTCTGGGGTGCCAAGACAGGAAAAGTGCCAGTCCCCTACTAGGAGAAGAGATCTGATAAGATACTTTTATAGAAATTATTCTAATTAAATACTGTAAAGAAGTGGCTATAATTATTATAATATGGTATATTATTTATCAATCAATGCCAAGATGTCAGACTCAAATAAGGGTCATATTTCTTTGATTATCCCAAGTTTCTGCAGGCCATGTGGGAAGGGACAAACCTATTCTTCTTCCAAAAGAAGCTAAAAGACTCAGAGAGGTCAAATATTTTGCCAAAATTCAAATGGAAAGTATAGAGTCAGCACATAGAATCTGGTCATCAAATACAGAGTATATTCTTATACTGTCCCAGAGTCATGTGGACACACTGGCCAGGCCACCAGCCTGATCTCCTTAGGGTAACCTATGTGCTGATTGACAATATCTCTACCAAGACACAGATGTGACAGCTTACCCTCTTGGCAACAATTAGGTATGTCTACAGGCAGGTAGTACATATGGCAGTGCTCTGTCAGCCTGGAACAGGGGTGCTGGAGATGAGGTGAGCTGCAAGGCACATGTCACAAGAGCAAAGCACTCTTTATTCTGCACCACTGACAAATGGAACCATCCATCCTCACAGAATAATCAAACCTGTTTCCAAAGGACTCTAAGTGACAGAGTACCATGGAAGGTACTGGGGTGGGAGTGACCCTGGACAGTGTTAAATGGAAGTTAGAGTGACTTTGAGGTTGAAGTTTGTGCAAGGCAAAAGCAAACAGGATAGACATGTTAATCTTCATGACCTCAACAAGTGTCTTTGTAGCTGTGTCATCCAGATTTGGAGGAGATGCTTGCTCTTGGAGAGGTGTCCTAAGGAAGGCACACGCATGGTTCTTTCATCTTCACTCGGTCCTCGGTCCTCACAGGTGTCTTCCTCCCTGACCCCTGATGCACAAAGGAGGCAATGGATGTCTTCCACCAGTCAGGCAACACCTCAACTGGCCCAGCCAACAGTTCTGAGCCAGCACAACCCTGCTGCACTGAAACCCTGTTCCACCTTGTGATGCACAAGCCCACAGTACTGATGATGCCAACAAGGACACTGTTGGTTTGGTGTTTACCAGGTGCCTAGCACTGTGCTCTATGGCTGGATGGGCATGTGCCCCAGACCACCAGTGCATCTTGGGGTGGGGGCTCCATCTTTACTCCAGACATCAGATTGGAGAAAACACAGAACTTTCTGTTTATGAGTATTCAGAAAATAGCCCGTAGGTAAACAACCAGCCCCAGGAGGGACCAGCTCAGTGATTCTTCATCTGGGGCTCAGTTGGTGGCACTTGGCAGCTTGAAGGCTCTGTGGAGCAGCTGTATAGACCACAGTGTAGACATGCCCCTGAGCAATTAAGGAAACAGTTCCCGGATGTGAGTTCTGCACATCTGTGTCTTCGGGAATTGGCTTTAGGATGGGCCCAGGATGATTGGCCAATGCAACTTATTACTGAATCTCATTTACTACAAGCCTCCATTATCTGGTTTACGTGGTACTAAATAATGGGAAACATATTAAGTATTCAAAATATTCTGTTTACTTGGTTGAATGCAATGAAATCAATTTCAATCAGAAATATGAGAAAGTGATTTTCTGGAATGGATTCTAAAATATTTTAGCAATTCAGAGGAGTGGGGTATTGTCAGCCTGATTGTCGATAAAGTAAGGGTCAATTACAGAGTGAATGCAGTCTAAATTAATGCCACATGCTGGCATGTTCAGGCCACTCAGTACACATCTGTTTCTAAGGGGACTTGACGTGGAACCTAGGGTCTGTTTTGCTTTCCAGTGATAACATGTGGGGGAACTGCAGCTTGGGGAGAAGAAAGACAAATCTAGAGAATGTGGGTTCAGTGCCCACCTTGCATTTCTATCATGTGGCTATTGGAGGCCAGAAGGCTCAGCACCTGGGTTCCCAGAACCTCAGAACCCAGGTTCTGCCTCTGTCTGAGACCAGGAGGGGTCCTGTATCACACCTTCTGGTCCCCCTCAGGCCTTGCAAACCAGACTGGCCATCTGTCTCAGTTCAGCACTCTGAACCATTCTGTATCTTCTCTGTTCCACAGACACAGCAGGCATCCCTAAGTCCTCAGGAGGCCCATTGATTGGCAGAGTCTGAGGTGACAAGAAAGAAAGATGCAGTTCCCAAGATCACCCTGGTGTCCCTGCAGCTGTAGGGGTGTTCAGAGCTACATACAGCTAGTTCCTGGATTTCCATGCCTTAGGCTGAGGTGCAGTTAGAGGCCACTGTGGAAGGCTCTCGGATCCCTGCTCTTGGCCCCACAAGCTCCTGTCCAGGGGTCCATTCAAACCAGAGTACCCCTTCAAACTTAGCTTTGTGACTTAGTATGCTCTGTTTTACAAAGCTAACAGATATGTATCATCAAAGGAATTACTATTGCTTAAAAACGGTAAAGTACCACTATCTTATAGATCATATTATAATAAAGAAAATACTACATACATTTATAAGCATAAACAGCCTAGCTAGGTAAGGACAGATGTCCTAGCTGTGACTTGCAGGGTGGCTGGTCAGTGGAAGGAGGAGGGTTAAAGAGCTAGGAGAAAGGTGGGGCCTCAGGGAGGCAAACTGAAAGCCTGTGCAGTAGTCACAGGCCCAGCTGTGCGTCCCTATTCTGAACCCTGTGGGGACATCAGAGAATGGACCTGGCTGTGTGGACCCATGTAGGACTAGAGACTCAGTGCATCACCTCCTGAGGCCCATGTGGCCAGAGAGACACAAGCAGTGGCAGTCAAGAGAGGACAAAACTGAAGAAGAGGTAGAAGGTCCAAGGGGCTCCAAGAGGGGTGGGGGTGGGGGAGAGGCAAGACTGTGCAAGGTGTCCCCAGATAGCGAATGCTCCCTTTGGAGCAAAGTGAATGAGCAGGCATTTCCTCTATACAGGATGGAGAGTCAGAGAAGTCCCTGGATGTACGGAGGAGCAGCTGGGACACACCCACATGAGAGGAAACACTGAACCACACACAGTAGACATGAAGTATAATGGTACTTTTGGAACTAAGGGCAGTACAGACCCTTCGGAGCCTTTCTGCACTATAGGATTGAAGGCTTCTTGATGAGAGTGCCCAAGAACTTCCCTGAAGACCAGGAAGCACTGGAGCCTGAGCCACTGCAGCTTTAAGTTTGGAGACAGTGGCCGACATGCTTCCTTACTCACTACAGAGGCTCTGCTGAGGGAGCTGGCCAGTTGGCCAACATGCAGCTCCTGTTTTCTGGTTTATGTTTTCTTTTCATTGTTCTTTCCTTTTCTAAGCCTCGTAAGGTTATTTCTTAAATATGACAGAAATTATTCACCCACCAGCATTAGATGGATTTCAAATTGGTAATTTATAAAATTATTTTGATCAACACTTTACTTCATGACAGCAAATCACATAAAATGGATTAGGGAAGACACACCTCCCCTTTCAGAAATAAGCAGCATGTTGGATCTTACACTCCTTACTTTTATCACTTTGTCCCAGGGGATGCATTCCCAGGGTATAGACAAGCTTAATTCTGCTCCTGTTTTGATTTCTGGTGAGTAACAGGACCTGTGCAGACTCTGCTGTGACTTTGTTTCACTCACAGTTTGGCTTTGGGACTCTACAGTGTGAAACCTGAAGCGAGGTAGACTGTTTTACAGACTGGAGTCATCTCGGTGCTGACAACTTTGGTTTGAGGTAAAAATAGCAAGGGCTTTGCAGATAGGGTCTGCATCATAGGAACTCACGGCTCTTCCCTCCAGAGGGTCTGACTTGTTCCTCACCACAGGCTTGGTTGGGCGTCTTCTAGATGCATTGCTCCTCACTCCCTTCACTTTGAATCTTTGCAAATATTTCACATTTTTAGAGCTGCCACTGTTCAGAGAAACAGAAGGGCTTCTCTGGGTAATTTCCCTGACCCTAGGGAGGACTGTCTGGTACTCTAATCACCAACTAGTTAGAACTCTTTCAGGAAACGTCCCTGGAGTGTTTTCCTCCATGTCTGCTTCCATCTACTTGTGGATTCTTAGGGAAATTGCTCACATACTTTGGCCTGGGTTCTTTCTGCTGATTATGTGTTGCCAATTTTCCACCTTTTTAAATTCTCTGAGACGTATTTTAAAAAGATAAATTCATAGTTTCAAAGTCACTTTTATCCATTTTCCCCTTAATTCTGTGGAAAATTGCCAGGGTCTGGTGGAGCCAATGCCTATGCTGATGCCCTTGAAGCCTCAGCTTGGTACCTTTGGGCCTTTGCTTGGTATTTGGTATCAACAGTGCAACTCCCTTGAAAGCACCTTTTCCCCTGGCCTGCAGTGGCCATAGATCCATGTGGAGACACCTCATTTCTGACAGTTTTCCTATTTTCTATTGTCTATCTATCTATCTATCTATCTATCTATCTATCTATCTTTTTTTTTGGTATTTTTGAGACAGGGTCTCCCTGTAGCCCCAGCTGGCCTAGAATTCACTATGTAGATCAGGCTGTCCTCAATCTCACAGAAATCTGCCTGTCTCTGTCTCCTGAGTTCTAGACTAAAGGCGTGCACTACCATGCCCAGCTGTGTATATCTTTTAAAATGATTTTTGTGATTTTATTCAAAAAACACCTCACACATTTTACATTAATTCCTATGAAGCATCTATTAAGATGATACTATGTGGTGGCACACGCCTTTAATCCCAGCACTTGGGAGGCAGAGGCAGGCAGATCTCTGTGAGTTCAAGGCCAGCCTGGTCTATATGGCGAGTTCCAGGACAGCTGAGGCTACAGCTGTCCAAAAGACCAAAAAAAAAAAAAGATATTTTTATAAAACTACCTTTAAGGATTTTTTTGTCAAAATGAAATAGATGAAATCATTGACTTTATGGTCAGTGATCTCCCTAGACTGACGCTGTATCATCTATCTGCACTTTATTTGTGGATTTCTGAGTAGAAAATAACACCTGTACTTGAGGAGTTTCATTTTCTTCCTCTCAAATTTTATCACTTTCAATTCTTTTGCTTATCTTCATATATCATTGTTCATTTTGTGTGGACTATGTGAAGTCTATTTCTTTTGTTTCAAGAATGCCTTATTCAACCCTTCTTACAAGGCAGTTTTTAAATTTTTTATTTATTTTTATATTATGTGTATGAGTGTTTTGCCTGCACGTATGTAAGTGTAACTGTACATGCAATACCTGGGAAAGCCAGAACAGGGTTTGGATCCCCCTGGAAATGGAGTTATTGATGATTGCTAGTTTCCATGTGGGTGCTGGGACCTGATCCAGGGGCCTGTAAGAGTAGTCAGTACTCTTAGCCGCTGTGCCATCTCTCTGGCCCCATAAGGCAGTTGTAAAGGTTTCTCTGCCATGAAGGCTCTAGCCCAGAGTGAGGCTCCTGGGAAGCTGGTTGTCCCTATCCAGACAGCCTTGATTTTCTTCACTGTGACCAAGTTCAGACCATAGTCCTGCCCACCCCTGTCCTCCACACTGGTTGTCTCTACCTTATAGTTTTGTGTTTGGGCTTGAGAACAGTGAAGAAACAGCCACAGCCATCAGTCTTTACCAGGAAGCAGAATGGGCTTCAGAAGTCCCTGTATGTATGGAGAGCACTGGCCTGACACACAAGGATATCTCCTGAGCCCCTCAGCACTCCACACCCATTACGCTGGTCCCTAGGCATTTGTGTCCAGCTTCTCCCTCTGGGCCTACTCACTGATGTTATTTTCTGAAATTTTTAAAGTATGTTGAAACTTTAATAAAGTTAAAGTGTAAAGTTTTACACTGTTTTCTCACAAGCTGGGTACAGGCCAAAATAAGCTTTCTATTAGTCAGTGGACAGCATGACCTCTGGAGAGTTCTGTCTGAGTGGAGGCCAAGCTTGACACTGAGCCTCAGAGAGGGAACAGGCTTGCTGTGGTCAGGGAGGTCAAACTCCCTAGGTTGGCCAGATGGCTAAACCCAAGAATGTAAGGAAAGCTGCTTCAAAAAGAGTCTAAAATGAGCTGCAGCAGACCTTGGGCTTCACAGGGTGGGCAGGCAATATTGAGTGATCAAAGGAGTCAGGGGGACTCCTTACAGGCATCACATTTGGTCCTTAGAAGCTTGGGGACAGAGTAGTCAAAGTAATATTCCTGCCCTTTAAGATGTTCGTTCTTGGAACATAGCCACCAGTTGTGACAGGGACACCTGCCCCTTGGCCTAGCTCTTCCTTCTGATGGTCAGCACCAACCTCTAGTTCTGGGAAGGACCAGTGTGGAGTCTGGGTTCCCTTTTGCCAGCAGCTGAGGAGCACTGAGCAAAGCTGAGCTGTTGACCAAACTGCAAGTCCGCAAGAAGCTTAGGGCCTATCATTTCCACCCACTGAGGCTAGCCCTGTGTGTCCTTCAGAAACCATAAGGAAGCTGATCTCAGGGTGGGAGCAGGTGCTGCCCTCACCAGCCCAACACAGCAGCATAGGTGCCTTCCAGAGAGCTGTAAATGCCAACTGAAGGAGTCTTGTAGAGATGGAGGCACTTTCGGCAAGAAGCCCAACACAGACGGAAAAAAATCCGTTGAATTAGACATCTCCTCTATAAACTTCATGCAAGTTTGTTTCTGTTGCTGAACTTCTACATGTCCCAGTGGAAATGTAGTCTCTCTTGAACAGGAAGCTTGATTTACAGGCAGACTCTGACTTCCACTACCATTATTTTTTAGTGTAGTTTTTGTAACAAAAACAACTAAGGCAATATCTACCTCATTTTTATTTACTTATTTGAAATTGAATCTTGGGAAAAATCCAAATAATACACGTTTTTCCTTTAGCTTTGGTCATTAATCAATTCACCTGCTGCTGCAACTAAGCCTGAATGTCTCTGGCACCCAGGAGTGACTCTGCTGCCCAGGGGAGACAAACAGAACTTTTTCTCTCATTTGTCAGCCTGAATGATGAGTTTCTGCCTCCTTGGGCCATGGCATTCTCCTGAGGACCTATACAGTTTGCACTAAATCTCTACTTGTGTCACCTACAGTGGGCAACCTTTCACTTGACCACACCCTATCCTCCTCTCCCCAGTCCCTGTTTTGTCTCTCAGGCCAAAATATGACCTCTTCTAAAGATAAACTTAACATCTTAACGTTAAGTTTTGACCATCTATTTCTGTTATTTTGTCCTAGTCTCCCTACAGATTCCAAGCTCCCTACCTATCCATCCTGTGGCTCTTCAGCTTCCTGGTTTCCTCCTTTTTGTATAACTGATTCTGGGCTGTTCTGCTCCACCCAAAGGTGAGATCCAAGCTGATCCTGGGGAAGTGGCTTTGGCTCTAAGATGGCAGCAAGGTGTGGCCCTGTAGTATTCTTACACTAACTGGAAAGGCTGGCACTGGAGGAATACAATGAGAGCCTAGCTCCCAGCCAGACTCAGGGAACTCAGTGCATGTCTTGGTGCGACAATTGTGCAACATATTACATATTGTGTACATTGTTAGTTCAGTTCAAACATAAAAAGAAAATCAAATCACAATTTTTTTGTCCATTTCCTTTACCTAGGGAAGAAAGTCCTCAATCCAAAAGTATTGGACTCTTTCTAAATGACTTTCTTAAGCAGCCAGAACCTGTGCTGCTGTGTCTGAGGGTGGGTGATATGGAACGTTGACACCCTCTAGGGGTTTAGACAAAAAGTACAGTTTCCCCCATTAGTGGGAAGCCCAGCAGAACCAAAGGGACCTGAGCACCTGACTTTTTTTTTTCACAGCCTTAAACTGGGGACCTGTGCAGAACAAAGGTCTGCCAGCTGCCAAGGGTCACACGTCTTACTTCAGCGTCTGCTCGCATTTCTCATCTTCTGGTTGGTTCACAGAGTGAACTTAGACGCTGGACAGTCTCAATCATGTGATCAATTCTCAAGATCAGCTCATGTGCAAGCAGGTCAGGGGTATTCAGTATCTCATCTTTCCAAAGTTTACAGTGATTTTATCAAGCAATATGTAAATTCTACTATATATCTTTTTATAATGGGAAAAGAGAAATTGGGAAAATTCAGCTGAGTTAGCCAGCCTCAAACTGCTAGTAAGTTCAGGAGGCAAAAAACGAACCTCTGAACTCCAAAAATACTCTTTAAATCAGGATTCTGCTTCCTAGAGGATATTTTATTTTATTACTTTTCTGAGCAAATCTACAAGAACACTAAGAAGTGAATGTAAAATCTTTCCCTACAAGTAGCAGCCAGGATATTACAGACAGGAGAGTCCACGACTACACCATGCTGAGTGGAGCTGAGGCTGCTTCTCAGGGGACTGTGCTGTGGCATCACTGTGTCCTCCTCTGAGCCCATCTTTATACACAGCAGCATGTCTCAATAACTGATCCTTTTTCAAGGACACTTTTAGCATCACTGTGTATTCATGTGTAGAATTCCACAACTACTTTGCATCTTTTATTCTGGGACTCCAGTTACCTGCACATACTTTCACTTGCTGTCCACATAAAGCAGTCTCTCCTGTAGAGTGGGGCCTTCAAGACTCCCAGATAATTGAAAAACTGGAAGAAGCAGTTGGAGGCATTCATGGCCCAGTAGGTAAGCTCAGAGTCTATCCCCAGTAAGAAACTGCTTCTAGTTGCTCACTCTGCTCAAGACCAAGTCTCCAGAGAGTAAACATCTGAGTCATCTGTCACATACTGCAGGCTTATATAGGACATGTACCCAACCTGAGGACAACTGGTTCAAAGGAAGCGAGCATCAGTTAAGTCATGGGAAGAGACAAGATCCCCTCAAGACACTCAGCCCACTGCATCAAGTGTTTTAGCATATCCTTGGATAAGGATTTATAGTGTCAAAATACATTGTCTGAAATCCCTATTGCCTTTCTAATTATCATAACAATTTACAGAGAAAAAAATTAAGAATAGAAAGACTAGCCTGGCTGGATGTGGTGGCGCACACCTTTAATCCCAGCACTTGGGAGGCAGAGGCAGGCAGATCTCTGTGAGTTCAAGTCCAGCTGGGGCTACTGGCCCCTAGCATGGAGGGCGTCACTGAACTTTGGTCAAGGAAAAAGTGTCTGTGTGGCATCTTCCTTTCAGGAAACACAATGCAGTGAGCAGGATACTATGATGGTTATAAGATCCCAATAATCATTCTAAGCAGTGGGGGGGGGAAGAGAGGAAGAGGAGGGAGGGAGGCAGGGAGAAGAGAAGAGAAGAGAAGAGAAGAGAAGAGAAGAGAAGAGAAGAGAAGAGAAGAGGAGAAAGATTAGCCTGAGAGACTTTAAAGAAAAATACCTTATGATTCTTTGCAAATGAGCCCACAAGGAAGAGAATCATGGCTTCATTATTCAAGTTCATGGGTTCTACAGGCTTGGGGGATGGGCCTGGAGACTATAGTGGAGTCCATCTGTGCACCATATGGAATATGCAAAGTGGATGTTTGAGCAGGGCCGTGATCCATGGGAACCAAGTGCGTGCCTGAGATGGTGGAGAGGATGCTATGTTGGCTCCTCAGGCCCTCTGCCTTCTCCTTCCTGGGCCTATGAGGAAGAAAATATCCTCTTCCTGCAGAGAGCAAGGTGAGCCCTCAGCCCTGCTCAGTGAGTGACTCAGTTATACAACCGTTCATCCATGTTTCAAAACTTTAACAAAGGTCAAACTCAGAGGGCGTGGTGGCCCATGCTTTTAGCAGGGAGGCAGAGGCAAGCAGATCTCTCTGAGGTCAAGGAAGGCCAGCCTGGTCTACATGTGAGTGAGTTCCAGGCCAGTTGGGGCTACAGAGAGACAATCTCAGGAAAAAAAAAAAAAAGGTCAAACTCAAAGGCACACTTGACAAACACATTTGCATAAGTTAACTTTTATATAAAATTAGAAATGTATTTGTAAAGGCTATATGGCAATACAAAGAGTAAAATATGATGAGACTTCGGACAAAGGCAATGTTAAATAAACATCACCGATAATCAAGGAAATAAAACACAACATTAAATAGTGAGATTCTGCCTACCAATCAAAAAAGCATTTTTGTTAAGGTTGTGACTAAGTGGAGACTGAGCCAAGTAAACACCCACAATTGATGCCAGGGTACCCTTCTAAGAATGCACATAAGATGGGCGAGGGGGTCTGATGTGAGTGGGAAATATTGCATGAAATTTTAAAAGCTCGATAAAAATTAACAACAACAAAAAAAAGCTCATGAAAGGACAGTTCAATATAAACTTACATAAAATAGTTATTTTTTTAGTTATTTTGACATATGGAATTTATCACAAGTCAGTGACAGAAAGGTAAAGGAGTTCTTGAAGGCTATAGATATCCAACTCATTTATATTAGTAATCAATTATAAAACTGCACGTCTAACATCAGAAGCTGGCTGATGTTAGGTTAAATGCAGGTTGAACTCTGACCCAGTTTAGTTATTATGAAGTCATTCAAAACGAGGTTATACAATGAAGTATTGTCATGATAAAGTGACTGAAATTTATATTATAGAAGATAAACTTTCAGAAAGAGGCTTCTGGCTTGATACTTGACACTGGGTATTATATGAGCAGGAAAATAACACAGGTGAGGTTCAAGACCAGAAACAGAACAAACGTTCCAAGCAGTGAGAGGGCAGTGTAAAGTGCAGGACACTGGATGTCCTGGGGCAGGGACTCTGGATGACTCTGGATAAAATGCACAGACACGTTGACTCCTGCCCAGTGGTAAGGACAATGACAAAGCACATGAAGACCAGCTGCCTCCAATGGCAGGAGGCTAAGTAAAAGCATTTCTGTTTCTAGAGACAGATATGCAACATGCTTCCTAAACCAGTTTCCTAAGACAGAAGGACCAAGCCCATCCCAGAGCCCATCTCTTAACATGGGCTACAGCTGAGTGGAGGCAACCGCAAAGGGTCAGCTGAAGGTCATGGAGGGAGACACAGCACACAAGCAGCATGTAGAAGGCTGTGATTAAAGCCTGCCTGATGAGGCATGTCAAAGGAAGCAAGGCCTCAGAGCACAGATTCCCTTTGGCCCTGCTTACACAAAACTCTGTAGGCCAGAGAGATGGCTCACCGGTAAAGAGAACTGGCTGCTCTTGCAGAGGACCTAGGTTCAATTCCCAGCACCCACATGGCAGGTAACTACCATAACTCCAGTTCCAGGGGATCTGACGCCCTTTTCTGTACTCCACAACACATTGCATTGCACAACACAGGTACACTCACATACATGCAGGCAATACACTCATACACATAAAATAGAAATAAAGTTTAAAAAACTCTGTTTGCATCAGGTCAGTGCTATCCTAAAAGTTCCACCAGAAAACTAGAATGGATCAACACTTTCAGTATAGTGGCAGGTTATAAAATCAATCTTCAAAAATCAGTAGCCTTTCTATATACCAATAACAAGCAATTGCAGGAAGAGTGCAGGGAAATGCTCTCATTCACAATTACTACAAAAAATATATATATTTGGAATGAAGATGACCAAAGACACCAAAGATCTCTACAGTGAAAATTTTGAATCATTAAAGAGATATAGGAAGACACCAGGAGATGGAAGGACCTCCCATGTTCATGGATTGGAAGAATTAATATTGTGAAAATGACCATCCTACCAAAAGCAATATATAGATTCAATGCAATCCCAATCAAAATCCCCATGACATACTTCACAGAATTAGAAAAATCCATCCTTAAATTCATATGGAGGCACAAAAGACCCTGGATAGCCAAAGTAATCCTGAGCCCAAAGAGCAAAGCTGGGGGGATTACTACACCAGATCTCAAAGTATACTACATAGTTATAGTCATAAAAACAGCATGGTACTGGCACGAAAACAGACACATAGATCAATGGACCATCATTGAAGATTCAAACCTGTGTACACGTAATTTCAGCCACCTGATATTTGACAAAGGTGCCAAGAACACACAATGGAGGAAAGACAGCATCTTCAACAAATGGTGCTGGCAAAACTGGATCTCCACCTGTAGAAGAATGAAACTAGATCCTTATCTTTCACCTTTCACAAAAGTCAACTCCAAATGGATCAAATACCTCAATGTAAAACTGGAAACCCTGAAACTATCAGAAGAAAATATTGGCAGTAACTTACAAGATATAGGTATAGGAAAGGATTTTCTAAATCGGACAGAAGTTGCTCAGGAATTAAGGTCAGCAATCAACAAGTGGGACCTCATTAAACTAAAAAGCTTCTGTACAGCAAAAGAAACAATCAGAAAAGAGAAAACCCACAGAATGGAAAAAAAATCTTCATCAGTGACACATCTGATAGAGGTTTAACATCCAGAATATATAAAGAACTCAAAAACCAAAGAATTGAGAAACCAAATGACCCAATTAAAACATGAGCTAAAGATCTAAACAGAGAGTTCTCAAAGGAAGAAATAAAGATGGCTAAGAAACATCTCCAAAAGTGTTCAACATCATTAATAATTAGGGAAATGCAAATTAAAACCACGCTAAGGTATCGCCTTACCCCAATCAGACTGGCTAGGATAAAGAGAACAAATGATACCAAATGCTGGCAAGGATGTGGAGAAAGGGGAATGCTCATTCACTGCTGATGGAATTGCAACCTCATGCAAGCCCTATGGAAAACAGTATGGAGAACTCTTAAAAAGCTAAAAATGAACCTACCATATGACCCGGTTATACCACTCCTTGGCATATACCTAAAGGACTCATCCTATTATAAAAGACACTTGTACAACCATGCTTGTTGCTTCTCTTTTCACAATAGCTAAGATACGGAAGCAACCTAAGTGCCCCTCAACTGATGAGTGGTTAACAAAAAGGTAGTAAATGGAGTTCTATTTAGTAGTAAAGAAAGATGAAATAATAAAATTTGCAGGTAAATGGATGGATCTAGAAACTGATGTTCTCCCTCATTTGTGGATCCTAGAACCAAATCCTTTAAATTCCAGGTCCTTTTAATAAGATGATGCTATACAGCAGTCCCTTCTGCATGAAATAACTACCATCATCACGACTTCAGCTGTGCCTGATCACTAAACATCACAATTTTGCTTGTTGACTGTTGAGCATCATTCATTAAAGGAAGGCCAAGCAAGGTCAGTGGACCCTCACCAGAGTATCCAGCCATTCTTCCCAGACAACTGTATGTAATTTGGCCCTAATCACACATGTGCTTCCTGATTGGGGGAGGACTAAAGTATATAATCTGGGGAAGGCTAGGAAGAGAAGGCTTGATCCCTACTGGGTAAAGGCTTTCCAGTGTGCATACCCTCAGGTCATACATACACCTCAGCAACCCCTCAGTCATCTCTGTAAGTTCAGTAAATTCATTGGTTCCCTAAGAAAATTCTAATCAAACATTGGTTTGACACTAGAACCTTTAAATGGGATAAGCATTGCTTAGTATCCCCAGGAAAAGAATTCTCACAACAGATGGAAATTTTATTTGTTGTTACTATTTCTCACAATTATTAAAAAAGAAAATGAGAATGTAGGCCAGGCATAATGTAAAAGATGTTAAAAGGATATGGGAATGGAGATATTTTCAAAACTATACAGAAAAAAATGAGAAAGCCTAAGCAAATGATGAGGGTCTATGTAAGTTTGCTATGATATATAAAGGACGAGACAAAAATAATATACACAGAATCTTAAATTTTCTAAGGTCATAGTTTGGTCAACTAGTTTAAGGACCAAATATATGTCTAGTCAAGGTGTATCTGAGAACATTTGGTTTTTGACCAAGTTTTATCTACATAGCACATGGTAATTAAAAGTACCAGACTGGTGGAACTAACCTTCTTGGATGTTTAACACCCATACTTTGAGGCCTATACTAATCTGGTCAGAGGGACTTAAAGGACAGTTTTTGCTCCTTTCCCTCTAAGGTTGACTAAGTTCCAGGTGACAATGGAGCATCTCTCAAAATGTCCTGTAACTGTGATGAGTCACCTCTCCTGTTTAGGGAGGCCATGGAGACCCCACCAGATGGACTTAAATCAGTACCCAGTTTACAAAGAGATGGGTCAACTCAGAGGAAACATTTCCTCCATGCTTCCAAGTGAAGCCAGCCATGGTTGAGCAGGACCTTTGATTTAACTTCACATAAATGGAACTGGTAAAAGGAAGGAGCCAGGGGCCCCTCCCAAGCCCATGTGACCCCTAAGGAACAGATATTCCAACGACCTGAAAACGTTCTAAAGCTTTAACTATATTTGTCTTCATTGTTAAGCATTCTATCTGTTGTTTTATCTAAACTTCTGAATGTGGGTCTTGTTTAAACTTACTGAACAAATAAATACAGATGAAAACAGCTGACTTTCACACATAGGGAATTACTGGGACCTAGTTCCCTAGATTTAGTATGTTTTGATTTCTTCCTTAATACTGGATTATCGGTTTAGAATAGTAAATGAATTCCTCATATACTGATCCTTCAATGCTGTTTTTGTTGTTTGATGTTTGTTTTGTTTTGGTTTGAGACAGACTCTCACTATGTAGTCCTGGCTAGCCTGGAACTCACAGAGATCTACCTGTCTCTCTTCCTCTTGAGTGCTGGGATTAAAGGTCTGAACCACCACACCCAGTTTCAGTTTTTGAGACAGGATCTCAGTGTAGCCTACGCCAGCCTGGAACTTGCTAAGAAGTCCAAATTGGCCTCAAACTCAGGAAGCTCTCGTCAAGAAATCCCAATGGACTCTCATATGAACATTTGAAATTTGTCCTGTTCTAATTTTTTTCTGGTTTCCTGTGGAGAACTTGGAATGCTAACTACTCTTGCCTTTACTTCTCCTTCACACCCCCTATTCACCAGTCAAGGACTTTCTTTTCTCCCTATAGACAAGAGTTATACAATTTGGGATCTCC
>NW_008340356.1:1152610-1189866 GCF_000622305.1 Nannospalax galili | reverse complement strand
GAGGAGGAGGAGGAGGAGGAAAGAATGAAGGAAGGAAGGAAAGAAAGAAAAGAAAGAAAAGAAAGAGAGAAAGAACACGACAAAGTTGTCAGAAAAAAGTGATGGGGAGATATGGGAGGAGTTGAAGGGGAGGGAGTGGGCATGGATTTGATCAAAACATCTTATATGCATGTATGAAATTCTCAAAGTTTTTTTTTTAAAAAGCAGCTATTAAAAATCGAAAATTGACAGCAACTGGAATCAATGCAAACAGAGCCACCCATTCCACTTAAGGCTTACAGACCTCTGAAACACAACACAGGGGGTCGCACACTGTAAGCAGGCAGAACATGTGTGCCGGAACTGGTGGTCACACTAGACCCAGTCTTACAGAGGCCTTGTCACCTGAAAGAGTGCACCTGTCAGGTCCTACAAGGTCCTCTGCTTCTGCCATGTTTTGTGCATTTCTGGTAGGGTTACTATGTGAAGAAACACCAGCTAGAAAATTTCCACAATTGATGGCTACTGTCTGAGGATGCACCACAATGAAACTACAAATCAGGGAAAAGGAAGAAAATCTACAGAGGGGCAAGACAGCAATAGTCAATTGGTTAAGATGTCCCACCAATGACCATGCTAGACCAACCTCTGTGTAAGAGGGTCCAGCCAAGGCCAGGTAGCCAAGACATGGCTTAATACAGGGCCACCAGCCTTTTTTCACCCGAGCAGCAGTGTTTCTTGCCTTCAGGTCTGGCCCTGGACACTTTCTCCTCTCGCTCTAGGACTGTTGTGACATTATTCTTGGGACATGATCAAACATTTACTAACCCCAAATAGGGAACCAATGACAGGCTGCATCACCAAAGCCCTCTCCAACAGGGTGACAGCCCACTCCAACACGGTGACAGCCCACTCCAACACGGGTGACAGCCTGCTCCAACACGGTGACAGCCCACTCCAACACAGGTGACAGCTCAACCACAAAAGCAGGAAACCTGAAGTGCCCTGCACAACCTTCAGGCAGTTCAAAAGGATGGATCGTTTCTTTCCCAGGCAACTCAGCTGGTCTCTGCTTCTTCCAGCTGATCTGTGGTTTCCAATCCGCTAGGAGAGGTGAGTCTTCAAGGCTCTGAGCTCAGCTTGATTGTCTCAGCTTCCCTATGCTTGGGAAGGGAGGGACCTGGATGAATCTGCTGAGTTTGGGGGACTTCCTGGATCTATTGAGTTTACATCCCAAGCTTAAAAAGCTTCCTTGCAGGATGGAATGTTCCACCTCCCCTTTGAACATCCTGTGTTTTAACCAGCATCCCTCTAAGACTGAATGTCTTATCTAGGAGGAAATTGTTACTCAACACCAACCTGCACTTCTTGACATTTGCTTCATGCTTTGTGAGCTTCTGTCCTGTTCCAATGCCTTTCTGTAGAACACATGGACCCCATGACCTCGTCCCATATCTGCATCAGAAGCAACCCCAAACCTGCATTTTGAAGTCCCCACAAACTGCCTCCTGCATCTGCCTTCTCTTCTCAGCCCCTTTGCTACAGAACAGCGTAAGCCTCCGGCTCCAATACATCCAGGCCCCACTCTAACCCTGAACCTCCCTGTTATGGTCACCCACATCAGTCAGTAAATGCCAGGCTTTCCAGGCTGCAGGAATATTGGGTAAAAGGTCTCTCTGGGTAAGGATTTGCTGGGTGCGGCCTCTTGCGGGCCTGGGTAGGCTCCACCCATTCCGGTCTCTCACTGGCTTCCACTGGCTTGCAGCTGATCCAAAGACTTGCAGTTCTACCAACCCTCTCCCTTAAGGAACTGCTTAAAATCTACCACTCTGTTAAGTTAGGTGCTTCCCGCACTGCTTGTTCTCTCCAGAGCACTTCTAACACCCAACCTTTGCACACCCATGAATTCCACCAAACTTGGACAGAAAATGTTCAAGAGGAAAAATGCATCTAGCCTGAACATGAATGGCCATTTTTCTTATTTCCTGAAAAAGGGTAAAGATGACTTGCATAGTGTTTACATTGTGTCAGGTACATAAATCATCTAAAGATTAAACTATGCAGGGGGGAGGGGAGGGAAAGCATGTAGCTTCTGTGCAAACATTATACCACCTAATGTTGACAGACTTGGGGACTTGTGGATTTTGGTATCTGGAAGGGGTCTTAGACTCCATTCCCTGGGGGTGACTACATACACTTAGTAATTGCAAACATTGTCTCTCAATTCACTGGATTACAATGTCGACCTGAAGTCTCTGACACTTAAGGTGTCTAGTTCTTACCTGTCATGTGAATGAGTGGATGCAAATCAGGCACTCCCTGACCACAAGTGGCCTCAGTAAACACACAAAGGGTCAAATGAGCTGGTTGGCAGAACTTCACATCACCCTACACTCCACCTAATGCACCCATGAGGATGCTCTGAGTCCTTCCCCAAAGAAAGTCATCAGGAGTCCTGGGCCTCAGGGATGGAGCCAGCTCTTGTGCTAGACTCCAGCATCTGTGACAGGACGCTGAAGCGCCTTGTTCTGAATCTCTCAGCAGGTCTGTGAACATTTTACTTCTAAACGGATGTTTTGTGAAGGGGAAGGACAATGACAGTCCTGACGCTGTATTCCTCACAGTATGTTAAATCCAGGCTCGCCTATGGTGTTCTTATTACACACAGCTCCATGCTTGAGTTGATTTTCTTCTATTGATGCTGAGTCTTGGGTTTCCAGGGGTGTGAGGATCACAGCCAGAGGCCAAGAAGCCAGTACTGCAGGGGAATCTTAGGATTAGATTCAAAACACACAGTGAAAAGCACACTGTATATTATCAAGCATTTTATTGTATAGTAATGCATAGTAACCAACAAAGGTGTCATGGGATGGAATGTGTGAGATGTTTATCCTAAGCCTTTCCTCTGCTCTGTTTGTAAGTACACAGTAAAAGCATGTTTACTCATCAAAGCATTGCCCATGAGCCTTCATTACAGGAGTGTAAACATAGCACTGGTCACATGTAAAATTCTCAAAGCAGCAATGAACCTACACACATCACATGAACTACACAATTGCTTGATGATAAGTCTGGCTTTCAGGGTTTTCCCTAATATAAAGACAAAATATTAAGACAGTTCCTCATAGTGCAATTTTAGGCACTGAATATGAACTTCATTAAAGATAAAACTTTTATGTGTGTGCAAAACTTTTATTATGTGTTCATGTGTGTACCAGTGTATGTGTACATGTATATGTGTGTGAAAGCCAGAGGACATCAGGGGGGTGCTGTTCTTGAGGAACACCTTCCACCTTTTTACATTTATTTACTTAGAGTGTGTGTGTGTGTGTGTGTGTGTTGTGTGTGAGTGCATGCAGTCACCGGACATGGGAGCTGGTTCTCTCCTTCCACCATGTAGGTTCCAGGGATCAAACTCAGGTCATCAGGCTTGGCAGCAATCACCTTTACCCAATGAGTCATCTCACAAGCCCTCATCTTGTTTTTTGAGAAAGAGTCTTTCTCTACCTAGAGCTTATCAAGTAGGCTGGGCTACTGATCAGGAAGCCCCAGTGACCTACCTGTCTCCACATGTGCATGTCACTGTGCCCAACTTTTTAAATGGGTCCTCAGGACCAATCTCAGATCTTCATGATTGGAAGGCAAGTACTTTTAACAAGTGAGCCATCTCCCCAGCCCAAAATATTTATAACCATCTCAAAAACCAATCACATGTGAATCCACAATCATACACTCAGAGGTAAGGAAGGAAAGCTCAAACACTAAGGTCATGGTTATATATAATCGAAGTTATTAATATCAAGATAATGTAAAGCAAACAATACTGTTGCAGAATTTTACTAGAGAAAAACTAGAATTAGTTGAACGGACCGAACACAGGCAGTCCCAATGTGCGTGTTGAGAGTGCGGTCCTAAAATGCACAGAACCTACAAGTGCTCTGGTTCCTCTCAATCTGGCCACAACCAACGCCATGCAGCTACCCTGGATGGTGCCAAAACTCAGACATCTCAACCATTCTCAGCCTCATTCTGCATCACTGCTTCAAAGGCCTGAAGTGAACAGATCTGGTTGGTGAGCACCATACCTACTTGACAGTCTCCTGTTCCAGATTTATCTAGTCAAAAACTGACCAATTTGTTCTTTTCTGTGAAACTAATTTGTAATACAGTGAGCTCTTTTGAAGCTATATGATTAAAAACCCTGAACTAGAAATTCTCAGAAACAGATACACTGCCCGTCACTTAACAGGATGATTTTAAATTTAAAATCTGACTTACAATATAGTACTTCCTACATTACATTTTGTGCTCAATATAAAAGTGTCAAGAAAAATCAGGAAGGAACTGTGAAGACAAGTCAGGTTAGAACCTGCAGTGGCTTCACTGAGACAATGTCACTGACTCAGACTTGAGGACCACCAGAACTCAGCAAGCATTCCACTAGGAGGCTGAGGTGGTGTGAACATTTAAAAACTACATACCCGGATTTCAGGACATCTTTGTAATCTATCAACCTGCCTATTAAGGAAACAATTCATAAATTATTCCTTTAAACTGAAGTCAAGAGCCTACAACATCCTGGTACTGAATACTGTTTCTAGTCTGGGTCTCCAGTCACCTGTCATTTCCATCTACTGCTCCAGATTCCAGAAGCGAACAGTGTCCAACAGAGCAGCAGCAGAAATAACAGCATGCCCTGCTCATGGCTCCCGACACCCAACTGCACAAGATGTGACACTCAAGAGAACACAACTGATCTACGCTTGCCACAGACTGTAGAAACAGCTAAGCCATTCACTGAGTATCTATAATTTTGCATCCAGAAGAAACAAAACCAAAGGCCTCATTTGACATATTATTCTTCATGAAATCTTGACTATAGCTTCCATTCTAGCTTAATATTTTTAAACAAAACATTTTCAACAGCATAGCCCCAACGCTGCTCTTTAGAGGCCTCACTTCATGGAAGTGAGATACACTGCACTTTGTTTTGTTTTGCCCATATCTGCCTCACAGATCCTTCAGCCTGGGAACAGCCCACATATGCAGGAAAGCACTCCCCGATGGGGCTGTCCTGTACCCTGTAGGACTTCTGCATCATCCTAGGCTCTACCCAACAGACACAAGCACCATGTCCACCACACGTGACAGCAAGTGTCACCAAACTGTGTCGCAAGTCTCTGGGGAACAAAATCACCCTTAGCTGAAAGCCACAACTGGAAACAGGTGAGAGGGTGATGGTACCACAGCAGGATGGCTCTGTTTATTTCTGAGATTCCACACTCAGAACTGAGTGAACTCCAGTTATGTAATGAGATCTATCAGCAAGTCCTGAAAGGCTGAGCAGGGCTCTTCCTGTGGCTGAACCAGAAAGATCCCAACACACTGATGACAGTCCATATTCAGCAAGCATCCAGGTGACACAGTCAATGAAGCTTCTAAAATACAACTTCAGCCAATGGGCCATCACGGTGAGTATAAAATACAAGAACCATTTTCCAAACCTTGAGTCAGACAACAGGACACTGGGCCATGCACAGCTAAATGCTGGAAACAGCCCAGGCAGGAAAACAGCTGAGGTCCTAGCCATTGTGACATCATTCTCCCTTTCTTCCCTTTCTCCTCTTTCTTTTTTCTTGCAGGTTCTTCAGGTCAGTCATCACATTCAAAGTCTTTCGTATCCACATAATCTAAAAATCATTTGAAGAAATGATTAAAACCAGGAAGTATGTATCTAGAGAAAACCAGGATGTAAAAGTTTGCACATACCACAATGACCAAGGCATTGAACAGCAACGGTGCTGAGAACACAATAGAAATGAACATCCCTCGGGAGTCAAAGTACTGGTACTTTGAAAACACCCTGTTTTTAGAAAAAAACAAAAAAGACATTTTATCAGGCCTTTCAGTGCTAGAACCTAACAGAGAATTGATACCTAACCCAAGAATGATTCAAGGCAGAGACATTTGTCCAGAATGGGCCTGCTGGGTTAGTTGCAGATTTGGCATCAATTATAAGACACTAATGACTTCAGTTCTTAAAGCTGTACAGAAACAGCTTTAACACTTTCATAAATGATAAAGTAAGAGCTATACTCCTATTACAGCCACTTAAGAAAGTGCTGTGCTGGGGCCTGTCTTCCCAACACCTTACTCAAATACAGCTGTACAGGACATTTGAAAGGCTAAATGATTCCAACCTGCCCAAAGGTACAGAGCCAGGTGGTGGAAGGCAGGACCTAGCTACTAGGATTACTCCTTCAATAGCCAGCACAGGAAACGTGTTGGACAGCTGTGACTAGAAACCTGCTACATGAGCTTTGTGTTACAGCAATGAACAGCAAAGATATACTCCCCTTTGAGGGAAGCCCACCTTCTAGAGGGAGGGAGGGACTCAGGCAGAGTGACAGTCTGACTTATAGAGACAAAGCAGGTAGGGTGTGGGTATACAGGTGATGAAGGAGGTCAAGATCCTAAACAGGAGGAGGGAATGACAGACATGAGGTGGCAGCAGGGAATGACTGGGGACAGTCTGGAATGTTCTAAGTACTGAGACAGACTACTCATTCAGGAAAATAAGGTGCCAGGTTAGGGCTGGGGAAGCAGGGAGATGACTCTGGAGGCTCTGACTGCCCAGACATGTATGTTTCCAAGGGGAGCGGGCAGAGAGCAGGAGGTTTCACAGGTACCACCTACTACCTAAAAACACAGACTCCGTGCTCTCTAAAAATCCCACTTTTGAATTACGTAACTCAAATTAAAGTAGTCCACTACATTTTCTCCTAGGTTATAACTTAATTGGCCAATGTCTTAGCGCTTATGTGGCACGATCAACAAAGGTTATACCATTCTTCAACTATTTAACTACTCTAACAGCCTTTAGCATCTCACTGACCAATAACTCTTAAAGAGTTATCCCACACCTGACAGTGGGGGTCTTGTTGAATAGCCCATAGCTTTAAGAAGGAGCTTTTGATTATTTTAGTAAAAAAAAAAAATTTGTTGAACTAGTCTCTTTTGTCAACAACAAAAAGTTTAACTGCTTGTTTCTCAGGGTCTAAGCTCATCTATAAGGGGCGCTCAATGTTTATATAGCTGCAATTCCTGGCGTCCTCAATTTCTCTCTAAGTTCTGTGTTTTATTTGGAAAGTTCCAAGTGACAACACCACTGCAATGGGAAATTCCTAAGACACAGTCAAGAGATCAAAAAGCTTGACTTTACCTCCAATTCATTGCGGCCACTTCATTGATGTACTCAGCACAATAGACTAACACTACTGAGAAGAGACAGAAACCATGTTAGAGAATGTGACCAACCACGAATCATTATAGATGTAGAGTGTGTGCTTTCTACAATGTCAAATACACAAGAATACCAAAAGATGGCTGAGAAATGCAATGGCCACTTTAGCTATTATATAGTAAAGGCTATAAAATTATGAAGTTATAGAATATGCCCATTTAATAGGAAAAAAGAAACAGAGATCACCACATATATAGACCCTAAGGGTCTTAATAAAAACTCCATGAAGCTGTTCTCCACTCGCAGCGGCCACCATGATCCAGGTAGAAAGCCCAGTCTCACGGGGCCTCAGTTTGAGAAGATGGAATAAGTCATGAAGCATATAAATCACACTGAGAACCCTGAATACACTGAGAAGTTCGTAAGGGTGCTTGTGGTCATCCATCTTCAAAATCATAAGCATGCATAGTTCTTAAGCTTAGAAAATTTTTCCAAATACACTAGGTCAACTGATGGGACATCCATCTTCCAAGGCACCTGCCTTGGGCCTTTGCACATTAGCCCTCTGCAGAACTACTCACCCTAGCACTCTAGTCGGCTCATACCTGTGTGCTTCTGTACTTCCTGCACTGACTCCTGTCAGGCCCCTCAGAGTATTTCACTGTACCACTGACCTCTGAATTAGAAGGATCATCACAGCTGGTGACAGTACAATTTAATATATCTATGATTATCTACTGAACATGGGTATCCCCCATGAAGCTACATTAAGCTCAGAAGCCTGTTTTGCTCACCAATATAGCCCCAGCATTTCTCAGGAATTCCTACCTTGCACACAGCCAACTTACTCATCTGTCTAAAATCAGCTCTTCCATTTGCCAAGCAAAATCTCAGTTCTTCCAAAACCTACACAATCAAGTACATCTATAGATGTAATCCTCACCAATGGAATGCTTAGCTCCAGGTCTGTGGTACCTGACCTGTGATCTGACTTCCCATCCATGTCCTACGCTGTACTTCAAGAGCTGTGCCCGCTTGTCTGCATTTGGGGCAGACCTCATGCCAGGGCCAGCCAGCTACTCTTTATCTTTTTTTACTGATATTTTACCACATACTCTTTTGACCCAACTGAGGGGCTCAGTGTACTGACTGGACCCATTTGGCCCAGTACCATGACTTTGGGTTTTTTCTGTGTAATCTTTGTCTATCATTCCATCACTAAGTTGGGTCAGTATTTCATTTTATGCAGAGAATTTTTAATTTACATTCTGCCTCCTAGAGCAGGCAGTGTGGGTCTAAACCTAGCAAGAAAATGTCTGCATGAAAAGTCAAGCAGTGTGGGACAGAACACAAGGAGGAAAATATCTGTGTAACAGAGTCTGCACAGCACATCTTTGTACAACTGCTGTTCCATACTCTCCCTGGCCAGCCAGGAACATAGGCAGTACTCAGCAAGCCCCTTCTGAGTTCAATGTCCAAGTACTTCATGGTTTCCACACAGAATGCTGAATGGAAGAGTTAACAGGTTCTGTGAAGACAATACATACACCTAGGACTACCTCACAGCAGTCAGAGCATAGGGTTAAGTTCTCTCCTACTCACCCAGGCACAGGAAGTGTCCAATCTGCAGTTTATACCTCTGTGTTGAGAAGCATGTGAGAAGCAGGCAGAACAGGTGGAAGACAACCAGCCCCAGGAGCCACGGCTCAGTCCAGTCTGTCTCCTGTGAAGACACACTATTAGAAACCAGGAGCCAAGGAGAGTTTGGGACACTGCTTTCCTGTGGGCAATGGGAGGGTTACTGGTCCCACCCCTGAGTTGTGGGACTCCACAGCTAGGCCTCCCAGACTCTGGGTGGCGTGGGGGGGGGGGCAAACAGAGAAGGGAGAAGAAACAGCAAAGCCTCAACTACAGCAGGGTTTCTAAAATAAAGTCTGAGTACGCAGAATGGAAGGCATGACCCACTCAGCCCTTTTCACTGTTCAATTATTAAGCTGGTGAAGTCTAAGGGGTCAACTTATCCCTAAACAAGTTGAGTAAAAGGACGTTGGCTTGTTCAAGGAGATTGCACTTCCTGGGCTATATGAGGCTGATCAGAATAAACTCCTGTGTCAAGGTCGGGAACTCAGAGCCATTCTAAGTAGCAGAACTTGACTGTCCCCAACACTTCTGCAATGCACCCAACCCAGGTGGTTAGGTAGTGCTTCATCGGTTTTCCTGGGCTTTACAGGTGAGCAGTGTCCACACCTTGGGCTGAGATCAGCCTGACTGACCCGCCGGACACTAGGTCCTTCCCAGCCCTTGCTCTATGAGCCAAGTCAGGCTCCAGAGCATGGAGTCCCAATGCCCTGCAGGCTGAGTCGAGTGCTCTCCGCTAGAGACCACCCTATCTTGTGCCACGTGCCAGCAAGACAGTCTGTCCTGAGTCTGGCAGGGAAAGCAACGCCCACTGCGCACGCACACACACACACACACACACACACACACAGAGCCTGGCCGGGAAAGCAACGTTCGCTGCACACGCACGCACGCACGCACGCACGCACGCACACACACACACAGAGCCTGGCCGGGAAAGCAACGTTCGCTGCACACGCACGCACGCACGCACGCACGCACGCACACACACACACAGAGCCTGGCCGGGAAAGCAACGTTCGCTGCACACGCACGCACGCACACACACACACAGAGCCTGGCCAGGAAAGCAACGCTCGACACACACACACTCACACAGAGCCTGGCCGGGAAAGCAACGCTACACACACACACACACACACACACACACACACACACACACACGCAGCGTCCCTGGTCTCCAGAGCCTGCAAGTTACCGTGATCACCGCGGGGATGCTGACGGGAAAAGCTCTGACGGAGTACGGGGAAGGCATCGTGCAGGAGACCGGCCTTTGCAACTGCCGGGAGCAGGCTGCCGCTTCCCACCGCCCGGAAACGAATCTGATCTCTTCTCGCGAGATCTGCACTGGTGTGAGCCTAGCACTTGGGTGCTCTCGCGAGAATTCCATGCATTTTCTTTTCGAAGGCCCAGGTGTGGTGGTATGGTGTACCGCTGTAAGAGACGTAGAACGACTTCCTTCTTGTGCTGTGGTTGACATCCCAAGACCGGCCGGGCTCCTGCGCCCTACAGACCTGGGATGATCCGACGACCCCACACAGACTGATGGACAGTGTGCGTCCGCCCCGCACATCGGGATGAACAGGGTGCAGTCTATCCCCACAGGCGGGCACTGGGTATTGAGTCTGAGTGCCCCACAGACCTGGAATGAGCCTGGTGACTGCCCAGAGACACGGAATGGGCATGGAGTCCACACCCCAAAGACCCTGGGTGAATACCGCACTCTCCTCAGAGACTTGGGACCGGCGCAATTATCTGTGCCCAACAGGCTCTGCATGTATATAGTGCCCCAACCCGCAGACCCTGGATAGACCACAGATCAGGATGAATTTGGTGTCTTCCTCAGAGATCTGGGAAGCAAAGAATGTTATAAGATACCGACTGGCACCTATAGAAGAGATTTTTAATACTTTATTATTTTTATGTGTATCTATGTATTGCCTACATGTAGGTTAAGTGCACCTGTGTCATGCAATGCCGGCAGAGGACACAAGAGGCTGTCGGATCCCCTGGAACTGCAGTTACAGACAGTTGTTAGCTGCCATGTTGGTGCTGGGATTCGAACCCAGGTCTTCTGCAAGAACAGCCAGTGTTTTTAACTGCTGAGCCGTCTCTCCAGCCCATTCTGCTGTAGCCCCTCCGCCTGGTGTTCCCACCTGTATATTTGGTAAATGCACTAATTTACGGCTTTCCTTTGTTGTAATTATGAAAGTTCATGCAACCTCTTCCACAGTGGAACATCATTCAGGGTTACTTAAATCCATGTTCCCAAGCCATTGTCACTCATGTTTGGCTCACAATAGACTATATTTTATTTCCGTTGGAGCTGTTGCTACATTTTTGTCTTGATAGGGATGTGGCTAGTTTGCAACAGACTAATGGTCTCTATAAGTTCTAGGAAAAGTTTTCTTCTGGTTCTGAGTGCTAGTTACTCTTGACTTGGGTGAGCTTGAATGAGAATGTGAAGTAAAGTGCAGTCACTTTGCTGTCATGAGAGGCCCAATCTTTGGGTTAATTTGGCACTGAGAGAATAAGGCAGGAAGGATAATAGAAATTGACTGTATTCCTAGGCCATGGGAACCAGCCACAGGTGCATGTTGCTAAGCAACTGCAGTGGTTTTTCCCTCTTGGTTTCTGAAGGACCCAGCCTAAACTTCTCCACAGGCAGTACACAAGGAATCGTCCCTCCAGGTCTAATTATCTGGAGTCTCAGGTTTGGGTTTCACTATCTGATTAACACTTTTCCATCCCTGAACTGTGCTGCTGCCACAGGTCTCTGTCCACAGTCCATTCTTTACAGCTAGAGATCATCTGACACAAAGCAAAGTAACTACTTTGCTTGAACACTTCTAAAGTGTCCATTTCTCTTGGGGCCCCTTGACTCTTCTATGCCCTGATAGATGTCAGATCACATGGCCTTGCAGTATCTCCAGCCACACAGAGACCTGCTTTCCTGTCCATGGCCTGTCTTCTTTTCTTAGGGTTACCAAGCTTTGTGCCAAGCCCTCTGTCCCAGGGGAGCCTTAGTCTTCTTGCAACCAGCTGTGTCCACCCTTTATCTCTCACATCCCAACAGGTCTCTGCTGGCCTGACTTCTCTCTTTCTCCGTCTGCTTATTGGTTTGGTGGTTCTTTTGGCTGCCCTAACAAGGAGCCAATGACTCTGTTGTGGAAAATCACACACACACACACACACACACACACACACACACACACACACACACATACACACACACACCAGTTGGGCTATATGGTTCATCCTTACAGGTCCTGGCTAGCACAACCACATAAGACGTGGCTTAGTGTCACCCACATTTGTACCCATGTTGTTTGTTTACTTGCTGTCTGCCATGTGTTTGTTTCATTGCTTGTTAAATGATATCCTGCTTTGCTCTGCAAGCCCAGGAGCTTTTCCGCTATTCCTTGGTTTGCAGCACATAGTAAATCTGTATACAGTTACCAAATGAATGAGTGAATAAATTAGTTAATATAGGGATTAACACGTTTCAAAGTTTGGGAAGTGCTGCTGAGCATTTATTCCTCTGGGTTCTTATATTCTAGATGAGAACTATTAAGTACTTTGAACATTTTTTCATCGGTTAACATATTCAAGTTTTTGCATTTTTATTAACTTTGATAACCATTGTGCTCTTGGGAAATGTCTATTTGCTTCGTAGTTTCAAATTTCTTGTCTTCTGTTCACATTGTTAGAGGGGCTTGGGGACAAATGTTCCAGCTCAGGGAGACCTGATAGGCTAGGCTCAGCCATTGTCCCAATATGCCAATTAAAGAGACAAATAATAATGAAGGAGATGGAGAAAGATTTACTTGGTTTGGCCACATTAGGAAGAAAAATAGATTGAGGAGTTCACTGACCCCAAGTCTGTGTTAAGGGCACTGACATGACCTCTAGGTTTGAATAAAGGAAGAATTAGGGTAGGAGAGCCGGAGGACTGAATGGCTAAGCAGTGTTGGTCAAGGTGTGGTCTGGTTGGTTGGTATTTGTACTCTACCAGGTGGTTAGAGGCAGAATAGAAAGGAAAATTAAGGAGACATGGGAAGGGGAAAAAATATCTCTCCTCAAAGCCTGAAGTCTCTCACCCATTGAGAACATAGATGACTGGAAGGATGACACCTATATCCCCCAGCTTGTGACTGCATTGGTCAGGAAACATCCAGGTGGTCATGGTCATCCATGCCCTAGTCGGAACCTGCTTACCACAAAAGAGCTGTACACCCCTACCCAGGGGTCATACTCCAAGCCATACAGAGCCCCCAAACCTTGCTTGCTGCAGTCCTCCACATACGTGTTGTAGCGCATCCCTGAATCAGAAGCTAGAAGTCACTCAACTTGCTCCTTGCCTGGGCTGTTCTGGTTAAATCTGCTGTAGTCCACACAGTTCCACATGACCTCCATGTTGCTACTATCTATGCTTCCAGCTGTCAGTTGACACTAGGCTCTGAACAACCTCCAGCCATGGAGTTGCCTTGAGGCCATCTCAGGCCAGAACTCCTGATGACCTTGCCCTGCAAGCTCTTACCTTTGAGCCTCACAAACCTGTGTGCCAAGTGATGCCTCCCAGACTGATGACAAGTCAGATGGAAGACTCTGGGAGGTAGCCGAGAACATCTTGGGAAAGGTTTATGAGACTGAGAACACACCTGTGTCTCTTCCAGTGATTTGCTATCCAATGTGCTCAGTTCTGACAGCAGAAGAAGAGACTGAAAGTCTTACTACAGTCTCTAGAGTTTGTCTTCAACTCACAGGCTCAGGATTCTCTCAGTCTTGTTATTTGAGTGGAGCCTGGGATGCTGGCCAGAGGCCTCATCCCCAAAGATGCCTTGGCCCTGAAGGCGAAGCTCCTACTGCCATCCAGTGCCTTGTTTGGATGATAATCAGATGTGGCCCTGGCTTGTGCCAAAGTATAATCCTTCATCTACACTAAACAAAGGCCCAGTAACAGGCCAGACACCAGTAATCTGCTGGAAATCTGGTACTGGTATTAGACAGATCCTCTGTGTATTTTGAGTTCAATTCTGTGTGCTGGCACACATTTTTTTCCTGACCCTCAATCCAGTTTTCATTTAGATCAACTACAAAATTTTAACAAGAAGTATTGGAAAGCACTCCTCTGTTTTTTTCAAACTTTTTAAAAATTTATTTCTATTTTATGTGAATGAGTGTTTTACCTGCATGTATGTAAGTGCACCATGTACATACAATGCCCAGGAAGGCCAGAAGATGGCATCAGGTTCCCTGGAACTGGAGTTAGGGACAGTTAGCCACATGTGGGTGCTGGGAATGGAAACTGGGTCCTCTGCAAGAGCAGCCAGTGCTCTTAACCGCTGAGCCATTCCAGCCCCAGCACTGCACTTTTCATTGAATTTTTAAAAAGAGGTGAAAGAGCTGTTTGCAATTTCAGTTAACACATAACTAGACTGTCCATGGAAGTGCTTCTGAAGATGCAGCCGCTCCATCGTTAACCCCAGTGGGCTTGACCTCTACACCCAGCTTTAGCCCTCATTCTTTACTGCCTCCTGGCCTACTTTCCTCCCTTTCCTTTATGGCTGAAACACTCAGAGACAGCATCTTCTCTCTGCCTAATGTTCACGTATGGACTTTACAGAAATAGAAGGAAGGCTGGCCTGTGTCACAGCATTGCTCTAAGAGGAATCCAGTGAATGGAAAATCTTCCACTTCTGGAAAGACCATGACCCCCTGAGTGAGCCTCAGACTGTCACCCTCTCTTGTATCCCTCCTGTCCAGTTTCCTGGGGTTGCACAGTGCTCATCTCTGTGATTCTGCTCAGTAGCAGCATTGACCCCCTATGCTCTAACCACCCTTGACCTCTTGGTTTAGTCTCCACCTACTGCTATTTGTAGCTTTTCACTTTTGCTTAGACTCAAACATACACACCACCATGGTCAAAACATCCAGACGTACAAACTGTGATTCTGTCTGTGGATTTACAATAGCATGTTTAAGATGACACGGACACTGGTACTATTGCGGCAAGGAGACCTGACCACCTCCACTCTGACCCAGCCTTGCCTTTCCCCCAATCGCACTGGCTTTGAGTGCAGGGCTGCCACATACCTTGACTGGGCACTAGGTGGCAGCACCTGCCTTCTAATAGGCAGACCCTATCACATCTCCAGGTTTTAAGAAAAGTGAAATTTCAATATGTTCAGTTATAGAATGAGACTTTTAAGTTTGCACCATTTGATATATTTTTCTGCTGATGGAGTTGACAAGTATGATAATTGTTCTCTTCTGTCATAGATTGACTTTAGAAAACTAGTCATTTTAAAGGTGCTTGTGCAAAATCTGTAATTGTAGATGTATAGAGAAAAATCTGACAGATTTTATATCACATTGCTATTTTATAGCTACAATAATTTATTTTGCTCCTGCCTCAATTTATTCATCCAGGTCTTCCTCAGTAGCCTGAGCCTTTCATATGGAGTCAGCAGCCTTCTCACTTATTTTCACACCCTCAGCACCTCTGACAGGTACAGATATGACTGAACACACAAAGGAACACACACAGTTGCTCGTTCAGTATTCACACTACGGGAATCCTCTCTTTTCTGGGATGATACATAACCAAGCACACCTCTGTGCTTGCCTCTCATTAACAGACAGGCATCTCCTTCCAAAGAAGGAAAAGGATAGAAGGGACCACACAGTCACTGCCTTTTCTGGGGAAACTGAGTCAACACTGACATGATTGGGAGGACTTCCTGTTCCTGCTTTGTTCCTCACTGCTAACAGCAATGTTTTACAGAACATATTTGGGAGGCCAGTGGCCGCATTCTCATCAGGTTGTGTTAGTCATAATGCTCTGAGACCCAGGGAGCTTCCCTGCCGTGCCTCGGTGTGCACTTTGTATTTAAGTTGTTTAAGTAATTTTTTTTCTCTTCTTTTGACTGTATTGATCCAAAATAGATGAAATGGCTGACTCTGTGCTGGAGCTTAGGACATGCCAACTTGCTATTTGGGATATTTGCTACTTTTCTAGACAGGAAAATGGTGAGAAGCTGGTATATGGTGAACCAGCTCCACCAGTGTTCGAAATCTAAACCTCAGACCTCTGGTAGCCCCACAGTGATACCCCTGACAGCCCCAGCCTCCTGCTCTGATGTGATTTTCTCTTAACAGTTTATAGGAGGCTCTGATGGCTTGTGGAGCTTCCTGGTCTCTGATGGTTTGTCATTTCACCTTTTTTTTTTCTGTCTTTTTGAGACAGGGTCTCCCTGTAGCCCCAGCTGTCCTGGAACTCACTATGTAGACCAGGCTGGCAATGTAATTTTAGAGATGCTAACTCACAACAAAATTTTCTCCTCACTTCAAGCAATCAGGAGTCATTCTTACTAGAGTAACAGCCTTAGAATGTCTTTTAAATCGTGTTCACTACAAGACAAATGCAATTTTCCTGGGGCACAAAAGAGACAAAACCCAGGAATGGGTGGTACAGGTATTTAAGCTGCTTGAGGTATTTAAGCTGCTTGACTATGAGCAAAATCAGCAGAAGATTGTCCTGGGCTTTTAACATGCAGATTTGTGTTTGGAATTTACTGAATGACAGGGCAGTTTCTCTGACATAAAAATAATTATTCATATATATGTGTGTGCCTATAGAAACATAGTTTGCAAGATTGAACCTGCAGATTGTACAGTTCTTATTGGTGCAAATATCAGGCCTTAACATAGTATTAAGCTTGGTTGGACAATGTTTTGTTCCACACAGGCTCACAGAAATGCTTGGTCTTCACATCCTTTCTGACCTGCCAAAGTGTTGTTCCTGATGGTCTGGGTACCTTTCTGCACTACTATGGCGCTTCCATGGCAAGAGGCCACAGGCTCAGTGGCTAAGACAACAGAAAATTACTTTCTTAAAGTTCTGGCAGTTGGAAATCCTCAACTAAGGAGTTACAGGTCTGGCTCCACCTGTGGTTCCTCTCCTTGGCTTGCAGATGTTGGACAAGACCCCACAGAAAATGTCAGCCACAGTGGAAAAATGCAGTTCAACACTGCCAGCAGCAGCCTGGGGAGTTTGTTCTCCCCTTAGAGACCTCCACTCAGGTAGAGCCAGATCCTTGGCTATGCCAGAGAAATGGCAGCACAAGAAAGGGGGGTTAAAATGAGTGAGTTTAAGTATTTAAGAAGAGGACAGTATATAATCCCAACACATGAATGTGAGCCTCTTGAGAGTCATATTCAGTCACACCTTACAATGACTATATTTATGATTTTGTGGCTAAGTTATATGCTCAATTAAAGATTGAGCAAATTTAAATGAAGTTTAAAAGTTGGTTACAAATATATTATCTGGTTTACTTATTTCTCCTATCAAAGCATTTCTTCTTGTAAATGAAACTGTAAGGTGGTTTATATGAGGTGCTGTTTAGATTTAGAGATGAGAGAGGAGGGCTAATACCTAAAGCTCAAGATTATACCCATTCTAGCCATGAGTGACCATAGTTCACTTATTGTTTTTAACCTCTTTGTTTGAGATGTCTTTAGGAAAACACACATCATCTCTGTTGGTAATTTTGGCTTTATTGGTTGTAATGTTTCTTGACTCTCAGCCAGTAGGAAAGGCAAACTAGATCCCAGGTGAAGGCTTATCCCCTCCTCATGCTCCCTTCATTCTCCGTCTTTCTATCCTGCCTGTGATGACAGGCTGGCATAGCCATATCCATCACCTCACTACGTGACCTGTTTTCTAGTCCAGGTGTTTTACCCTTCATTGATCTGACGTGTTCGATAAGTTCTTGGGTCTGGTTTTTCTGATGTGGCTCTAATCTACCCATGTGTTTGCAACTGAATTTGATAAATTCATTAAAGTGGTGCCTTTTTACTTTTAAGGGTAAGTTATTCATCAGTCTATGCCTCACTGTTGGTGCTAGACAGGTGTATACATGCACAGAGAGATGTAGTCATCCTGCCTCTGCATTTGTACTCAAAATATAGCCAAACGTTGCTTATAAAGTGAAGTTACCCAGGGCAAGACACGGCCTGAAAACCACTGCTTCACACAACGTGGAGTCACTTAGCGCAGTGCACAGCCTGATCTCCATACTGAACTTTCATTTGCTCCTGATGGTCGCCTGGAAGATTTGACAAGAAGTCTGTAATATCTTAAATTGCTCATAGGTAGACAGCTTTTGCTTAATAAGTAACATTTATGACTATTTTATATTTTTCTATATTAAGATATTTATCCTAACCACCCTAGGACATCTTCTGTTTATCTCTTCAGTGTGCAAGACTCACTTCCACATCATAGTTCTTTTCTATATGGGAGATGCTGCTGAGACAAAATAACATGACACTGTTTCTTTTGTTTGGGAAGTGGCATTGTTTTTTAAACTATAGTACTGTAGTGTATCAGCACATTCAATATTGCCATTTAAAGAGGTTTGAAGGTCAGAAACATTGTTTTGGAAGCTACAGCCAGTTTCCCTGTCATCCATGTGACTGTATCCATGTGCAGTTCAGATTGTGCTTTGCAGTGTTATGTTCAATGTGGGACTTGGGAAGCCAGAAATGGACAGGACCATGAACCATAGCTGTGGCATTTACTGCTCAGGGTTGTCTTTTAGAATCTATGACTTTTGGTCCTAGGGTCTTTGAACAAGGTCCAATCTGGCTGCTGGAGAAGCAGAAGACCCTGGATTTCTGACCATCAGAGGGAGCTATCCTGGTGTGTCATAAACAGCTTTGTATATCACCATGATGTAACTTTGATAGAAAAAAAAAGCACATACACTGCTTCCCAGAATTAGCCCTTTGAAGGCCCAGTATCATATCCTACAAAAATGATGTCCTTCTACAGAGAAGACTGGATGTTTATGGATGCTGGAGGTAGAATTTAAAGTTGTCCTTTTCTTCCTTCTTCCTCGGAGGTTCAATATTGTTTCATATTTTCTCATCAAACAACGTGATCTCATGTTTTCTTGTGAACTCTTCATATACTATATTCCTTAGTACCTACATAAAAGAACTAGATGGACCTTCTTATGCACAGTTGAACAGAAACTGTATGCAGAGCCCACCCAGGCGAAAGACGGGGCAAGAACCTCAATGCTGAAGGGGGAGTACAATGGGCACCCCAACTTTGTGCCCAGGAAGTTGCAGCTGGAGAGCCATGGTTTGCCTACTAATGAGCAGCTGTCCCTCCTGACCCTCAAGCTAAAGTAGAGCCAAAAGACCATCCCAACTGTCTATTGGAAGGGTCTCAGGAGGGGTGTGTGTGTGTGTGTGTGTGTGTGTGTGTGTGTGTGAGAGAGAGAGAGAGAGAGAGAGAGAGAGAGAGAGAGGTATTGAGGTGCGTGCCACAGAGCATGCATGGCAGTCAGAGGACAACCTGTTGTTGAACTTCCCCTTTCCACCTTGTCTGAGACAGGGTCTCGTTGCCACTATACAGGCAAGGCTAGCTAGCCTGGGATTCTGCCATCCCAGTAGGTATAAGCAAGGCTAGCTAGCCTGGGATTCTGCCATCCCAGTAGGTATAAGCAAGGCTAGCTAGCCTGGGATTCTGCCATCCCAGTAGGTATAAGCAAGGCTAGCTAGCCTGGGAGTCTGCCATCCCAGTAGGTATAAGCAAGGCTAGCTAGCCTGGGATTCTGCCATCCCAGTAGGTATAAGCAAGGCTAGCTAGCCTGGGATTCTGCCATCCCAGTAGGTATAAGCAAGGCTAGCTAGCCTGGGATTCTGCCATCCCAGTAGGTATAAGCAAGGCTAGCTAGCCTGGGATTCTGCCATCCCAGTAGGTATAAGCAAGGCTAGCTAGCCTGAGATTCTGCCATCCCAGTAGGTATAAGCAAGGTTAGCTGGCCTGGGATTCTGCCATCCCAGTGGGCACACTGAGGTTACAGATGCCTGCACTACTGTGTCCTTCTATGAATGTTCTAAGGATCTACACACGGGTCTCTAGGCTTATGTGGCACGTGCTTTTTACCCACTGAGACATCTCCCTAGCCCTCAGAATGTTTTAAGGCTTGTCACAGGCATCTGTGAGCCCCATTCATCATTGTGGTCATACAGTCTCCACCCTCAACAAAGGAAGCCATTTTTAAGTTGACAATTCTTGTTACTGTACAACTCAGAATCAACATTCTCAAACCAGACACTAAAGAGAGAATTCCTGACATCTCATTCCTGTCCCATGATGACTGCTAGAATGCCCTACATTTTTGGCACAAGAAAAAATGTGTAACCTATTTATTTGAATCCATAATATCTATTTAACCATCTCAGGAGGCCACTTCATCAGTGAACAGAAAGAAGTGATAAATGGGAAATGTATATTAACAAACTGTACCAATCAGGAACATCAGTTTATTCTGTAGGAGTTAGGTATGCGAGAGTCTCCTCACTTTGTTTACTGCTAAATGATACTCCTGTGTTGAACCTCAATGCTTCCAGGGACAGGCCCTAACTAGGAAGAACTGTACATACATCTCATTATTGTCCTAATCAAGTCAGTGCCCTCTTGGCTCTTGAATTAACCAGTAAATTAGTATAAGCAAAAGGGTAGAAAAAGTGCTCATTCCGGAATTTCTCTTCCTCTTGATTTTGAAATTGCTTTCTCCCATATTACTTAGAGGGTTTTTTTGTTTGTTTGTTTCCATTTTTTTCTCTGTAAATTTTCAGCTCAATTTCATCATTTGCTGATTTCAGCTGATCTTCATGAGACCTTCACATAGCCACAGAAAGCATTTATGAAAAGAGTACATTAAACACTTCGTGGAAGCTTTACCTGTGACAATAACCTTAAATCATAAGCTCCTGTTTCCCGCCTGTGGGTATGATTTCCTCCTTCTGTTCCATGAAAGACATTGTACTCTACAACTGCCATTCATTCTAAAGGAAGATCTGCACTTCTTCTATAATCCACTGTCTTATTTCATAATAGAATTCAAATTATTTATATATTTATTAAGTGTACACTTTTCACTGTAGAGTATGACTAGAATTTGGATATATGAGATTCAGTCTGGACTAGAAGGGAAAGCTAATGAAGAATTTGGGCAAGTCCTTCTCTTCGGACCTTCCTTCCTTCCAAGCTCAAGTTTTTGAAACAGTTCCCATTTATTTCTTCTTGAAAATCTTTCATGAAAAAATTTATCCCATGTTTGTAAAGGCTTCTTTCTACCACCCAGAAAAGAAGTACGGAGATGGCAGTCTAGAGGTTGGGGCCCTCACTGGCATTTCTCCCCCTGTTTGGCTGCCTCTGAGGGTAGGAAGGCTCCATGAAGCTTTGTCCCTGCACACTCCAGGGGCTGAAGGGTGGACCTCCACATGATTTCCTGCCTCCACATGTGAGCAGGACCCGTATCCCTTATTCCATCACTGGTGCGGGTGTTCCAGCCCGGGAGTCAACTGTCGTGTGCCTTTGGGGAGTTGCTGATCTGCCAGCAGTGGCCCTAGAAGTGATGGACATTGGTCACTCACTGGCAGTTCTGAGGTACTGGGGGAAGGAAAAAAACATTTCTTCTTAAATAGAACTCCCAACGTGGAAAGGTGAGTCTTTATCAGAGCTCTTGTTACCTTAAAGATGGACGTGTACATGGAGGACAAGAACAAGATGAGCATCTTCAACTCCAGTACTTGACAGAAAACGTAGAAAATGGCACATTGGTCCAAAGTCAAGAAAATGAAGGTCATGGCTCATGCTGGCTGATGGCTAATTTGTCCATAAATTTAAATAAAGCTTATTTTAAAAGATAATTTTAGACATCTGATGGTTTTTATTAATAGTGTCACAACTCAACAAAAGTGTTTACCTTCAATTTTGCGTCCAAATTTAACAATGTTTTCTCAATGAAAACAATGGAGTATTATGCCAGAAATAAAGAGCCTTTGAGTTATTAACTTGACTATTGGAAACAGACTAGGTTTCCACTTTACTGTAGCCTTCATTTAAGTAACTGCAGACATTTGTAAGGAGACAGACTTCATGCAATGTTGGTTCTGAAGCTACTTCCTCCTAGACTTGGTTGTTATTGAAATTTGATACATTACGACTTGAAAAATAAATCAGTAGTCCCCTGTCAGTTTTCCCAGATTAGCAGTGGGAGGCAGGACTTCTACATCTCAGTAGGGAGTTTACTGCACATAATTCCTTCCATTGAAGATTCCTAAGAGTGCACAAAATACAGCACATTTTTAAAAAGACTTCAAAAACTTCAGACTACTGAGTAGTGAGGACTTAGGGGATGAGAACCCTGGAGAGAAGGGAGGAGCAGGCTTGAGCCTGAGGTATGGGAGCACCTCTCCAAGGAGCTGCTGCACACTGACAATAGTAGAGGCACAGGGCTGGGGAAAAGGGAGTGGGAGAGCTGAGAACACAGTCAGCCACTTTCAGATCTTAAGGGACTGAAGGGTTAAATGTGAGAAGTGACCCAGAGTAGAGTAACTGCCTGCAAATGAAGACTCAAATGTCATTGGAGCCATCTCAGCCCTTGATCCAGTTAAGTGATCAACCTCTAACCAGGCTACCCACCAAAACCAACAATAGTTCCATGGCAGAAGGGGACAGAAAAAAGGCGGCACCCACGTTATTCCTAAAGTTACCCATACGTGATGTATGTCACTCACTCAAACATTATCAAGTACACTAGGGATTATTTGAGCACCGAAACTAATACATTAAATTATAATAAATCAAACATAGAAGATTCAGATGACAGGAGGATAATCACACACAGATGTAAAAACAAATAAATATGTACAAGAAATTAACCGACAAGATGGAAAATTTGAGGTAAAAGAAATTTGCAAATTCTGGAATTAAAGTAACCTCAAATTAAGAACTTAATAGACGAGTATTATATACTTTTCCCAAAGGAGAAATAAGAAAACTTTATTCACTCCAGATATAGAGGGCACCCACAAAGCAAAGAGAGGACTCACGTTCAAGTCCATCTGGGTGAATCAGTGAGTTTATTGGGGTTACTTACAGGAGCATGGGTGATCCAAAGGCAACTGCATCTCCTGGAAGTTCCCTGGGTGACCTATAGAAAGTCAACCACCCAGAAATCCCACCCTAGCAAATGATTTACCCCTCATATTGTGGCAATTGGAGTTCCAGGGAAAGGAAGGGCTTTGTTAGGATCTTGTGAAGGTCTGGTGAGGGTTTTGGAAGCCTCCAGAGCCTGGGGAATCTCCCCTCTCCATGAGGCAATGTTAATAGGTCATTTTGCAAGGGTCCCCTGTGGGCTATCACCGCTGTTCAGCTTCAAGATGGTGATGGTCATGTCAACCTGCAGTGTAACAGCTACACCACAAGTTCACTGATGTCTCCAAACAGATAGTAAAGCATAAGCTAAAACAAAAATATTTCACTCTGCACAGAGAAATAATAAAGCATATGAAGTAGAATGTAAGTAGACTTCCCTGCTCACACTTTCGAGCCCAGACATAGGGGATATAAATCCTAACACAGCACCCAGTGTCACTTTCAGACTCCACAGGCCACACCCATTCTAGGGTTGATATAATTAGCAGAACCAGATTACCTACTTTTCTGTTCCCTATAATAACAAAGTCAGAAATTCCAAAGACACTCTGCCAGTTTCTGCATTTTGCTAAAATGACTCAAGGAGCTCTGGAGATCCCTGTGCCAATGGCCTATGTTCTTTTGTAAAGGAAACCAAACAAGAAGTTGGTGTGTTGGGGTAAGCGAGGAGTAAGGGAATTGGAGGAAAAGGCAGATCCTCCAGGAGGCAGTGTAAAGCTTTTAAGCACTAACATTTCAGCAACCCTCAATCTGCCTTATACCGCTTAGTTAAGGTAAACCATGAGGTAGTGGGGGGGGGGACTATAACTGTGGGGTTAAAGACAACCGTCAGTAGAGTCTTTCTGGCTACAATACCAAAGAGTAAACTGATGACAGCAAATACAGTTAGCTGTTTCTTCCTGGCCCAGAACTAGCAAAAGCTAAAAGGCAAATTAACAGTGATAAATAGAGTTAGCTATCTCCTAACTCAAAGATCTTCCCTGAGTTTCCTGCCACATTTAACAGCCTTTAGGTGACCGCAAAATTAAAAGCAACAATAAGAATTTGGTTAATTAATTCTTCCTCAGTTGGCCCCAGAAGGCAGAGAATAGTTTTTTATACCCAAGGCCTAAATCATCCCTGCACAGAATCCAGTTTTCATGTTCACTACAATAAGTTTCAACCAGCTCAGAACTCCAGGAGACAAGTTCTTTGGTCTTTTCCTGGTTCCCTAATCTTGACCCTTCTTGCAAGGTACATAATTCTTTCCCTGTGATCTGTCTTCAAAGTTTCCCTGGCCTCTCCTTTCATCTCCATTTAGTTATTTGCCTGAGAAGGTGCTTCAGGGGAGGCGTCCCTCACCTTAGGCCACCTCACCCAAGGACCAAGCTGTTGTCCACTTCTCTGGTAGCACGTGTACAGGCTGGGGTGTAGAAGGGTCCCAAACTCTGCAGCTTCTGTCCCCATGGAGTTGGGGGTTCTCCCCTCTCCTGTCAGGGGAGAGACAGGAAGTTCTCCAAACCCTGTCATTCAGGAGATACCATGGAGGGTTCATTATGTGAGTGAAATTGACAAACTGGTTGGCCACTAGGGACTGATTTAAGCTTTAGGACTTCTCACTGCTTTACGGCTGGGATGAGGCTGAATGTTCTAACCCTCCGTTCCCATGGTGGTTCTTCTTGCAGCCAACCCATCCTGAGGTACCCAGGGCCCATCTTATTAACATAACCTAGGTACAAGTGATAGGTGATTATCATGCATAACAAAAATGCCACCTCACTACTACCACCACTCCAGCAGTCCTGGGGTCTTAGGTGTTTTGCATCAGGAACCAGGGACAAAGACCAAATACATAATTGTGTTATGTCACAGTATTACTGTAAGACAGTATAGAAATCAATGTAAAAGTCCGATGAGCTGTGAGAGTCCAAAGACACAAAGAAAGAGAAAAAGAAACAATACTGCATTTATAAAAATCAATATAAACCATTAAGTTAAAGCTTCAAGTGTTGCAAATCCGAAGAATGTTAACTAATGTCACTTCAATGTAGGGCAGGCACTGAACATAAAATGCCAAGAAAACACACAGAACAGAGAATGGGTCACAGATGCACTGTTGGAAGGACAAAGACAAAATTGATGCCTGTAATAATGGAGATCAATTAATAGTGCTGCAAATGGCTGCCAGCTACAGACATCACACATAGAAACATCCCTTTATATAGGAAAAAATAGAACATCAGAGTCGGGCTTCAATGAAAAGAAATAGACTAAGATGCTTTTCAAGTGGAAGGAAAGTGACCCAGGAATATGCTGAGTGAGGGGAAGTACTGAGTATGAGACAAAATTAAATATCAATTTTGTAAAGCAAGAATTATTAATGAAATTGAAATGTTTGAAGAATCAAAATAATAAAGTTATTGAAAGAAGGACAGGAGAGATGCAGAACTAGATTTTTATGGTCTTTGAATTATCTGAGTAGCAAACGTACTAATTTTGTCTTGTCTGGTTTGTCTTTGTATTTTGTTTTAGAGCCAGTGTTCTTGCTTTCTTGACTTCTGATTTAGTGTCTTGTCAGTCTCAGAGGAGAACTCTGATGGTGCTGGTCATTTTAATTATGTCCTTACTGATTTTCTGCCCTCCATATCTATCAATCACTGAAGCAGGGGTGTTGAATCTCTAAACTCAGCAGAAGACTTATCAATTGATCTTTTATGCCTATTGATTTCTCCTTACAAAATTTGATGTTCTGTTTTTAAGTGCATGCACATTTAGTATTATTACATTTTCTTTGTAAAGTCATCATACTTCATTACATAATGTCTCAAAAAAACTGGCCTCCTACGTGCTAGGCAAACATTCTACTACTGAGCTACAGCCCAAGACCAAATGTAATGCCCCAATTTCTATCACAGTTTTTCCTGTTTTATCAGTTTTCTACAGCTAGTGCAGGATGCTATCACTGAAAGACCTGAGTGATGATGTCATTTCATCACCCTGCTTCCTCACACAGCAGGTACTCAGTTTGAGAAAGTGGGATATACACAAAGTAGAAGTCTAAACCTATATTCCAGATTAGAAGTACGCTGTGCTGGTTCCCTTCACATTGTAAGCTACACCACATACTCTCCTTACGGAAACTCTGCTATCCTACATTATCCTCTTTGTGAGGTCAGTTCCAGGACTCCTTGTGGAAATCAACCTGAGAATATTAAAATTAAAACTCAGTTGTCTTACTGATGTCATCCTCCAACAGTCCCCAGGCAACAACACTAGCATCTCAACAAAAATGACTATGAAGAGTAACCTCAAAATATTATTGTTTTTCTTTTGGAAGGAAGGGAGGGAAGAAAGAGGGGGAGAGGAAAAGATGGAGGAAGGAGAAAAACCATTCCTTTGATTTTGTTTTTAAATATATTTATTTACTCTCTGGAGCTGTGATCACCTCCCATGAACCTGGAACCATAGTCCCTTCCTGTGAGCTGGATCTTTGGCCCCCCACTGCAAGCCACAGTTCCACATTCCTCTGGCGGTAGGCTGATGGTGGAGCCCAGTGGGGGATGGAGGACTTCCAGGTGCTGGGCAGCAGTCTCAGCCTTCTCTGAGGGGCTGCACCCCCACAGCCCCCTCCCCTGAGGTCCCTGGCTGTGGCTTTGCCTCTGTGTTGGGCTTATGCTGGGGACAGGGGAGGTCTCTGTCATTTGCAGATTCTGGTCTTGGGAGGACTGATTCTCTGGAATGGACTTTCTACCTCCCCTGAGGCCCAGCTGTGGTCTCGACTCCACACATGGTCCTGGATATCCAGGCCTTGATGTTGGATCTCTCATTCCTAGGCACCAGAGGTTTCCATTACTTTTCTATTACTCTTCAACAGCCCCAGGATGCCGTCACTTATGCCATACGAAAAATGTAAAATTCCTAATTGACCTTCTAGAACTGAAATCATGGTCTCAGAAATTTTTTAAAAAGTATTATAATAACTAAACTGATATAATTCTCAAATTAAAAATATTTCACTATTTTAGAATGAAAATACACAATTCTATATGTCTACCATAATTTTTGAATATTTTTACTGATGAAACTGTTGTACCAAGCTTCAACAACACTGTGAAACGTCATAGTTGCTGTTTGTCATTTGCTTCCTTTCCAAATTCTCCAACCTATATGAAGTTTTTCAATGCAATCATGTTATTTTTAAAGAAAGCAGTACTAATAAAAACTTTAAATATGGGCCTTTTGGTTGTTTTGCCTTTTGAGACAGGGTCTTGCTATGTAGCCTATGCTAGACTCTAACTTGTGACTCTTCTACCTGAGCCTCCCAAGTACTGGGGTTACAGGTATGCATCACCATGTTTAGCAATAACTGTAGGTTTTTCATAAATGTTCTTTATCATGTTGAGGAGGTTCCCTTCCACTCCTGGTCACCTGGTATTTTGTAAGGAACAGGGTTGGATTTGGTCAGTTGGTCTTCCTTCGTCAGTTACGTTAGTCTTTGTCTCTTTATTGTGGTGTATTGCATTGATTGATTTTCATATGCTGAATCACATTGAATTTCCATTTGTTTGTGGTGATGAGTAGTTATTTTAATGTGCTATTGGATTTATGATGCTGAGTCAATTTATAGTAATGGTAGTTGTATATTTGTACAAGATATCAGCCTACCATTTTCTTTTCCCTCTGTGTCTTATCTAACTTTGGTATCAGAGTAATAATGGCTTCATAGGATGAATTCCCTCCTTGTGTGTATGTTGGAACAGTGTGAAAAGTATTGATTATTTTTATGCATGTGTGGGTATGTGAGTGAATTTTTATACATGTTCATATGAGGGGGTACATGTGTGTGCATATTTACGTGAAGGCCAGAGGACAGCCTTGGGGTATCAACTCAGGAATAACATCTACCTCCTTTGAGACAGGATCTCTCATTGGCCTGGAGCTCACCAATTAGGCTAAACTAGTTGGCCACCAAGAGCCAAGAATCCTCAGGATGACTCAGAATATCTGTGCACATGCTGTGAGTTAGTGATACAGTGATGTCCTGATAAGGGAAGACCATATCCCATGCTCTCTTCCTGGGTACTGGATCTAACTGGCTGACCCCACTAGGTTTCTTTTCATCTGATTTCTTTCTATAGACTGCTTAATATGTTCATTTAATGCCTGTAACATTAGAGAGTTAGATTTACCTCCATATAGTTTACAGAGATTAAGGGACTGATGTTTAAGACTAAAGCAGCAAGTCACACTAAGAACCCTCCCTGTTCTGCAAGCTGCCTTCAGAACCATCATTCTTGTCCATGGTCTGCAGCTGCTGCTGGGACTTTTCAGACAAAGACTGACTTTCCTTCTTTGTGTATAGCCCCCTACAGATCTCCACTGAGTGTTCTGTCTCCCAGCAGTACTTGCCTGGTTCCCATTCTGCTGCTCCCTGGGCATCATGAGAGTGCTCCAAGGGCCCCAGTGTACATCTAAATCTGTATCTTTAACTATAGTAAGAAAATTCTAACCCCATCTTGTTTCTTATAATTACAACCTCAAAGGTCCAGGTAGAAAGTTTCTAGCTTCATCATTTACAACTTTATCCTGGAAATGTTATTCAAACACGCCAAGATGTAAATATTTACCTGGGAAATGTGCTGAAATTTTTTATATAACAGTATGCATGAGAAGCTGTAGGTTTTTTTCCCCCCTGTTGCTGTGATAAAATACTAACCAAAACCAACTTGAAGGAGGACAACAGGAACTCAAGGTAAGAACCCGGAGGCAGGAACTGAAGCAGAGACTCAGAGAAAAGCTGCTTACTGGCTCCTTCCTCAGACACTTTTCTTATATAGCCCAGGCCCACCTGCCTAGGGATGGCACTGCCCACAGTCAGCTGGCCTTCCTACCTCAAGCATCAAACAAGAAAATGTCCCCACAGACATACCCACAGGCCAGTCCGGGAAATTCTTCAGTTGAGGTTCCCTTTTCCCAGGTGACTCCAGGTTGGTGTCAGGATGACAGCGGAAACTAACTATGATGGAAGTCTGTCATAAACTAAAAATTCATTCCAATTCAATGTTAGTTTCTGCAATTACTCAGAACATTGATATCCAATGAACGTCCTGCTCTGTGGAGCTCCCATGTTTCTTGGGTCTTACAGAAGCTGGATGCTGCACCTTAACAGCAGACAATTCTATGATTGAGTGCATGTGCTCTACGCCTAGGTGTGAGCTTGCCTCTGGGTCCTTAAACCTGCCTGAGCCCTGGTTGGCTCATCTGGAAGCTGAGCATAATACACAATAAATCATAGATCCATGGCATCATTCCTCTCCGTGAAACGACTATCAGAGTGCAGTTTATTCAACTTTTCTATTTTTAAAATTTATTTAAGAAATACATGATTTCCCATTAATCATCCATTTATTTCTCTTCAACATACCTAGCTTAGTTCTCTATATACTAGTTTTCTAATGTTTATTGTATTAATCAATAAGAAAAAAAAAGTGCAGCATAGATTTCCATGGCAATTTCAACAAAGATCTGGCTGTTTATTGCCATGTCCATCCCCAGAAGAGCCATGGCCGTTCCTTTTCAGGGTCTGTCCAGCCCTGCAATGTCCCACTCAGAGCACAGCTTTCTTCTCTCCTTTGATCCTTGAATAGTGAATTTTTATAACAGTCTTTCACTGTCGTTTAACAATTTCTAAAAATTTCTGTGCCTCTGTCTGGCCAAGGCCAGATCATAATTCAGATTGTCCTGTTTGATAAAAATGTGTCAGGTGTGTATCATGTAGTGATAGCTTCATACTGACAGCCAGGAAGCTCTCAAAGGCAGAGCCTGAGTCACTGTGATGGTGGTACACCAGGACTGGCCAGCACAGCACGGCTTCCCTCAAATACACATCTCCCTGGGCTAAGGCAAGCAGGGTGTGAATGGGGTGCCCCATTTTCCAGAAATTCTTTAGCTACTAGCTTTACATCAGGCAATTATGCGTTCATCCATTTGGGGAAAGATTAAAGAAACAATTTTATGAGTAAAGGGTTGATACAACCACTTCAGGTTTTTCAAAATAGCAATATGGTGAGGACTTGGATAATTAAAAACTAATTATGAACTTCAAATTTTCCCATCTCTTGCATAGGTATAGCTTAAAGGGTCATGTCAATTTCTCTAGGGTTACATGAGCACATTTTCCCTAAACTAGCATATCAATGGAAAGAAAGTTATGTTGTTGCATGCAGCACAGATTGGAATTAAGGTCTTCCATAATATCAGTGTAGGGGCAACTGGCAAATCAGTTTTGATTAATATTCACTGTGTATCCCACAGAGATACACATATTCTATAGCATAGGCACTGCACACCTGCAGGACAAATATATACGCACACCTATGAAAAACCCAGATCTTGTTCCAAAAGGGATTTTAAAATTGAATTTTTAATTAATTTTTGCAAATTTCATACAATATATTTTGATTATATTGAGACTTTCCCCTACTTGCACCCCTTCTATATCCTCCATCTCCAGATATCATGTATATTAAGGCCTATTGAGTCAAATTTATGTCCCCAAATGTCCTTTCGTGTGGGTTCATCCATTTTGACTCTAGATGTGCAACATTCTCTCCACAATTGTGAAGTTCTTAAGTTCCCGTCAGGCAAATATGCAGGATCATTGACACAGTGTGGCTTCTTCAAAGAACTTCAGAAAGTAACAAGAAAACGTGGCAGGATTTTACACATTCACTCCATTTAAGCCTTTGTGACACAGCAAGCAGTAACTAGGAAAAAGCGCACAGCGCATGCTGCAGGGGGACAACCAGATGCCTCTGCAGCCAGCGGGACCACATGGCAGCTCCCTGAAATTCCAGAAGCCTGTGCAGCAACGATCACAGGGCAGCAAGCTCGAGGCCGCGGGACGTTGAGCCCCCAGGGAGGGAAGAAGTCAAGAGGCCACCAGGTGCTCCTGTTCTCCGTGAGGAGGCTGGAGAGCCTGGCCACTATTCCGTCTTTGGGAAAAACTATAAAGTGGACTGAAATGAACTAAAAGTTCCTTGATAGGGAGCTGTGATTTTGCAAGGTACTCTAAAGTTCAGGGGTATCGACTTCAGCATTTTTTTCAGATTCTGGGGAAAGGGGAGATTTAATGTGTAATGGAAAAATGGAAAAGTAAAATACAAACACAGAATATGTGATCCAAAATCCCAACAGTTTCACTGACTCAGATTGCATGCTGAATATTTGTTTGTTGGTGAATGATAAAAAAATAAAAAATAACAAAACCTACATACATGAATTATTCCTGTTCAAGAATTTCTTCTGAATAATATTTATGGAAAGTGGGCTTCAAAATTTTCCAAAGTATAAAGTCTCTTTAATCTTTAAAATGTTTACAAGATTCTGGCAACAGTGGGGGTGGGGAGGGATGCTGGGGAAATGGTTCGGTAGGTAAAGTGCCGATAAAGTGTTAGCAAACAGAAGGACCTGAATTTGGATCCTCAGCACCATCTAAGAAGCCTGGCTTGGTGGTGCTCCCATAATGCCAGCAATGGAAGGCATAGACAGAAGGATCCCAGGGACTCACAGACCACCAAGTCAGCCAAATGCCGAACTCTAGATTCAGTTAGAGACTGTCAAAAAATAAGAGGCCAGAGAGATTGGCTCAGCAGTTAAGAGCACTTGGGGCTCTTGCAGAGGATCCCAGTTCAGTTGCAAGCACCCACATGATAGCTCACACTCCAGCTCCAAAGGATCAGAAGCCCTTTTCTGGCCTCCACAGGCTTTGCACCCTTGTAGGTATGTAGTGTGCATACATACATGCAGGCACTCTCACATACACATAAAGATAAATAAGGTAGAGAGAAATGAAGTCACCAGTTTACCTCTGGCCTCTACATACATATGCATATAGTAGAGAGAGAAAGAGAGAGATAGTCAAGATTTAGAAAATATCAGTTGTAACCAGAAATGGAGTAATAATATGGATTTATCTGCCATTATTTTATGTAGAAATATTTGGAGATACTATATTCACAGCATGTTGTGAAATACGTTGTGGAGCTGGAATCCCTGGGTTGAAATTCTGGGCCTTGGGCAAGTGACCTTGGGTTTTTGTTTTTGTTTTCAAAAGTGTCTTATTACATGGATGGATGGATGGATGGGTGGATGGATGGATGGATGGATGTCTGGATGTGTGTAGTACACACTTGCTTCATGTGTGGTTAAAGAACAACTTGTGGGGGTCAGTGCTGTCCTAGGACTGGGACTCAGGTCATCAAGCTTGGCAACAAGTGAGTGCTTTTACCTGCTAAGCCATCTCGCTAGACTAGGCTTTCTTTTTCTGATTCATTTGTTTATAACATACCTAATATGTAACCTACCTCAGAACTGTGATGTTTAAAATGAATTCAACACATGTTCAATGCTTTGAATAGTGCATTGTCAGTGCATAGCAGGTTCTGAGAAAGTTAACCCCTATCAATTAAAAAGGGTTTCCCTCATATAAGGCATTAAGTAGTGTTTTCCAAATTGAGTTTATGCCCATAAAGCTTATTTTATGGAAAATTGTAATAACAAAAAATGCCTAGTACATTTCTAATAATGTAGGTAACACTGTTTTCCTCTTTATGACTGAAAGTTTTATCTAAATTCAATTGTTACAGTATTAATAGTACTAGCCACTGTCCTTTAATGTAACTCTTTCCATTGAGTTCAATCACTCTTGTATGAAATTGGTTTTAATACTTGCAAACTTTATGAACAGGAGAAATAAATGACAAATGTGATGATTTATGTTAAGAGATAGCAGTTATAGATACTCTTCTGTGTTTTACATAATTAGTATTTGCCTAAAAAGGATTTCATGGTTTTCAGGACTCACAAGGGCAAATAGAATAAAAGTGGAAGATATTGTAAAAATAAACAAAAATATTTCATTGAAAAAAAATTCAAAGTCATGCACTTTAAAAATAAAGGGAAAGTTCTAGAGATGTGGAAGAGGAAGAGTAAAAGGGCGAGTGAGTTACAAGGAAAAATACAGAGAGTGAATATGATCAAAACACACGCACACAGGGAAGGTCCCGATGAACCCCTTCATTTTGTACTGTTACTATGCATTAGTATAACGGCATAAGTTTAAGGTACATTGTAAAAGGTAAGATGAAAATTATAGCATATTTTGTTATGTAAAGTCACTTACTTTTAAAATGTGATAAAGAAATACTGGCTATGGGTAAAGTTCCTTTTGACAAAAATCAGTTTTCAGAAGTGTTTGTGCTTCTAAACCTTTAAAAAAGACACATAATTGCCTGAACTGAACTGATATTATGTGGTGAAAATATTAAATGACACTTTGAATTGGTACTACTTGTTTTAAAGATCAAAAACAACTACTATGGAAGACCTTGACTTTACTCAGTCATCTGAAGCAGCCTCAGAGTATGACAAGTTGCCTCACCCTGATTATGAAAATATATTGGTGCTAATTGAACACCTTAGAATGGAGTACAAAGGTAAGCCCTTTGTGTCTAGTAGAGCCCTATCTGTACACAATACTTAGCACTGGACCACAGAGTAAATATGGCTTAGTGCTGTTTGTGTCAGAAACATGCTGTCTATTTGAATACAATGAGAATTACGCACTCTCAACCAGAGAGTGCATAATTCACACTATATTTTGCTTTATTCACACTGTATTTTGCTCAGTGCAAGTGGCACTACCTGTCTTTTTTTTAAGCCACTGCTTCTCTCCTGTGCATTTTCCATGATCAGGTAAAGTTATCATTGTCTCTACCAGAAATACCTTGGAATTGATTCTCTGCCAATCTCACTCACCTCCTAATCATATATTGTTAGCAATTAAAATACAGCCATGTTAAACCCCTTACTTAAAACCCAGGGATTACTCTCAGTGCATTTATCCTGCATGTCTATGTAGCCATCCTCTGTCTAGATGTTCGTTCTTACAGTAGAGCTTTCTATTTTCAATAGCTTTACTGAGACATTGATATATAGTAAACTGCATATATGTAAAGTGTATCATTGGATGTTTAGACATGTGTGTTAAATATGTTTAGTCACCACATCAAGATAGTTAACAAATCTACCACCCACAACACTCTTTCACGCTTCCCTTATAGTCCCTCTAGAGACTGCAAAATGGTTTCCACATGTATACCATCTTCCATTTCCATCACAGCATACAAAAGTTCCAGTTCCTTCACAAACGCATAGATTGTCAGCCATTTTTAATTGTTAATTGTTCCCCTTTTAAATTGAATTTTGTGAATTTCAAACAATATTTTATCATATTTGGATGCTCTCTTCTATCTGTACCCCTTACTGCCCCTCTCCACCAAATTTCCTGTACTATAATAAAGGCCTTGAGAGTCAGGTTTGTGCCCCCAATTGCCCTTTGGTATGGGTTCTTTCATTGGAGCCTGGACAACACACCAAGAGTCTCACTCTTAAACAAGACTGACTCTCCTCTTCCCAGAAGCCATTAGTTGCCAATAGTTTCTCATCTAGGGTTCATGTTTCTTATCCTCTTCTCCATGTGTAGGTTGGAATTTTTGTCTGGCTTGAGCTTATGTGGAACTTGTGCATGCTGTCACTCATTGCTGTGAATCCATATGAGTAACTTAACCAGCTGTCTGAAAAGTTTATTTCCTTGTGGTCACCCACTTCCTCTGGCTCTTACAATCTTTCTGCCCATCTTTCTGGAAGATGGTTCCACAGTGTTCCCTGAGCCTTGAGAGGCAGAGTTTGACATAGGGATAAGTACTCTACAGCCTCTTGTTCCCTGCACATTGGCTAGTTGTTAATCACCATCTGTGTTAATCACCATCTGTTATATTAAGGAAGTGTCTCTGTTGAGAGTTGGGAGATGTATTCATCTATAACAACCATTAGGAATCAGTTTAATACTATATCTATTTAGCAGAATAATAGTATTAGGCTTTCTCCCATGGCCTGTCGGCTGTATAGCTTCAGATTCCTAGGCCTGATATCAATGTCAGGTATGGGTTTCATCCTAGGAAGTGGACCCTAAATCCAAGTAGAAAGTAGTTGGTTACTCCTATAACGTTTGTGCCACTATTGCACCAGTGGGCATATCTTGCCAAACCAGTTATTGTTGTACACAGACTTCACAGATGGGTAAGGTTTATGATAAATTTTCTCTTCAGGTAGCTAGCATAGCACCTTCCAATACTATAAAACTAGACAGTAGAGCTGAGGCTTTGAAATCAGCCCCAGCTTGATTTCTCTGTAGTGTCTTCAGCAATGGGGTCTTACTGTTAAGTCCTGGTGGGTAACCAAGAGCAGGGACAATGACCAGTATTGTTTGAAGGTCTATAGGACCCCTGGTCAACAGCTTCAAAAGAGAAAATCCATTCCTGGAATTGGGCTTTTATTTTTTCAGCCTATGATGTCTAGTCGGGGCAATGTCCCCCTGTTAAAAGTTAAATCATTTTCATCCCTTTTTACAATGTGTATGCACATACTTTAAGATGCTTCTATGGTAGTAGGTTTCCATGTGGCTCTTTCTAAAGGCCTTTAGTATCAATTATCCCTCCCCATACTCCCTCCTCTGCCCTACCCTCCAATTCCCCACCCCACCTAACCCTTTCTACTCTATTTTTCCCTTTCCCCCTTTATATCACTGCATTCTACCCCCTCTCCCAGGAAGTCCCCCCACCCCTCCCCATAGCCATTTATTAGTTTCGTGACCTCTCTGGATTTTCAAACGGAAACACACACATCTAAGATTTACCATTTACCTGCGAATTTAATAAGTTCTTTTTTTTGTTTGTTTGTTTGGTTTTTTTTTTGTCTTTTTGAGACAGGGTCTCCCTGTAGCCCCAGCTGTCCTGGAACTCACTATGTAGACCAGGCCGGCCTTGAACTCACAGAGATCCACCTGCCTCTGCCTCCCGAGTGCTGGGATTAAAGGCGTGCGCCACCACACCCGGCTAATAAGTTCTTTTTTTAAGAGCTGAATAATATTCAATTATTAGACTTAATTGCTCTACAGGAATCCTGTTCAGAAAGTCCTTCCCTGAACCTATAATTTTCAATGTATTCCCTAATTTTTCCTCTATTGGATTCAGAGTATCAGGTTTTATGTTGAGGTCTGTGATCCATTTGGAGTTGAGGTTTGTGTATTGTGAGAGATAGGAATCTGTTTTCATTCTTACACACTGCTCTCTAGTTTGATCAGCACCATTTATTAAACATGCTGTCTTTTCTCCAGTATTTCGACTCCTTTGTAAAAAAAAAAAAAGTATTTAGCTGTAAGTGCGTGACTTAAATGTGGGCCCTAAAGTTTATTCCTCTGATTTATGTGTATGCTCCTATGCCAGTTCCATGCTGTTTTTATTACTATAGCTCTGTAGTATAACTTGAGATCAGGGATGGTAAGGCCTCCAGAAGTTCTTTTATTGTTCAGGATTGTTTTGACTATCCTGGGCTTTTTGTGTTTCCATAGGAAACGAGGTTATTTTTTCAATTTCTGTGAAGAATTGTGTTGGAATTTTAATGAAGATTGTATTGAATCCATAGACTGCTTTTAGCAGGATTGCCATTTTTACATATTAATCTTACTGATTCCTAAGCATGGGAGGTCTTTCTATTTTCTGGTATCTTCTTTAATTTCTTTCTTCAATGTCTTGATGTTTATATTATACAAGTCCTTCACTTCCTTGGCTAGATTTATTCCAAGATATTTTATGGGGTTTTTTTGAGGCTAATGTGAATAGAATAATTTCCCTGATTTCCTTCTTGATATGTTTGTTGTTGGTATACAGGAAGTCTTTTGATTTGGGGGGATGTTAATTTTATATCCTGCTACTTTGCTGAATGATCAGCTCTGGGAGTTTTCTGGTGGAGTCTTTAAGGTCTTTTATGTATAGAATCACATCATCTGCAAGTAAGGGTACTTTGACTTCTCCCTTTCCAATCTGTATCCCCTTTATTTGTTTGTCTTATTGCTCTAGCTAAGACTTTAAGTACTTTATGGAACAGGAATGGAGAGAGTAGAGATCCTTATCTTGTTCCTGATTTTAACAGGGATGCTTTCAGCTTTTATCCATTTAGTATGATGTTGGCTGTGGGTTTGTTGTATATTGCCTTTATTATGTTGATATATGTTCCTTGTATCTGTAAGTTCTCCGTAACTTATCATGAATCAATGTTGGATTTCGTCAAAGGCCTTTTCTGCATCTAGTGACATGATTGTGTGGTTTCTGTCCTTGAGACTGTTTATATTTTAATGTTTATGTAAATAATTATTATTTACATATGCTGAACCATCTCTGTATCTCCAGGATGAAGCCAACTTGATCATGGTTGATAATCTTTTTGATGTGTGCTTGCATTTGATTTGTATTTTATTGACAATTTTTG
>NW_008340356.1:1127094-1152525 GCF_000622305.1 Nannospalax galili | reverse complement strand
ATATATATATATATACCCTGTGCCCTGCCAGCCTTGGACACAGGCAGGCTCCAATTTTTCCACCTCAGATCCCTGGACTAGCTTCCTAACTCAAACTAGCTAAACTCCCTAGCATAGACTCCACTGGCTCCTGATTTGTCTGACACAGGCCATCCCTCCTACAAACCTAAATGGCCTACTTACTACCCTGTTCCACCATCCACCCAAACCAGTCTACTATCCTGCAAAAACCTGAAACATGGTCAAAGGGGAACAGAAAAATTTTCACAACATGAGTGAGCTGAAAGAATTCATGTCTACCAAACCAGCACTCCAGAGAATACTAGAAGAAATACAAAGTGCTGAAGAAAGGAATGAGTATACCCAAGAGGCTACAGAAAGAAAACAAAGAAAGGTCTAATAACAGAAACACAAAAGAAATTAAAATAAGAGTATCTAATACACATCTATCAATAATAACACTAAATATCAGTGGCCTCAACTCCCCTATCAAAAGACACAAACTAGTGGAATGGATCAAGAAAGAAAACTCTTTTTTGTTGTTGTTGTTGTCTTCAAGGAATTCATCTCACCTTCAAGGATAGACACTACCTTAGGGTGAAAGGAGGGGAAAATATTTCAAGAAAATGGCTCTAAGAAACAAGCAGGGGTTGCAATTCTAATATCTGGCAAAACAGTTTTCAAGTTAAAACCAATCAGGAGAGACAGAGAGGATTACTTCATTCTAATCAAAGGAATAATTGACCAAGAAGATATTATAATCATGAATATACATGCACCAAACTCTGGAGCACCCAATTTCATAAAAACAGTATTCCAGGACTATAAAACAGAGATTAATGCCAACTTAGTAATAGTAGGTGACTTTAATACCCCATTATCTTCAATAGACAGGTCAACTGGTCAGAAAATAAACAGAGAGAGATGTCTGAAGTAAATGATACCATACATCAAATGACCTAACAGACATCTACAGAATATTCCACCCAAGCACCAAAGAATACACTTTTTACTCAGCATCCCATGAAAGTTTTTCTAATATTGACCACTTTCTGGAATACAAAACAAATCTCAATAAACACAAAAAAATTGAAATAATTCCATGCATTCTATTGGACCACAGTGTAATAAAACTTATAATCAACAGCAAAAGAGGCTCTAATAACTACACAAACTCATGGAGATTAAACAACACACTCCTGAATGATGAATGTGTCAAAGAAGAAATTAAGAAAGAAAGGAAAGTATTCCTGAACTAAATGAAAATGAGTATACAACACAACAAAACCTCTGGCACACCTTAAAAGCAGTCCTAAGAGGGAAGTTTATAGCTCTTAGTGCCTACATTAAAAAATCAGAAAGAGCACACATAGATGACTTAACTGTACAAGTCTGGAAAGGCAAGACCAAACCTACCCCAAACCTAGTAAATGAGAAGAAATAACAAAAATCAGAGCAGAAATTCACGAACTAGAAACAAAGAAAACAGTACCAAAAAAAAAATCAATGAATATAAGAGCTGGTACTTTGAAAAGCTAAACAAGATAGACACACGCTTAGCCCAGTAAATCAAAAGAAAGAAAGAGCAAATCAAAATCGATAAAATCAGAGATGAAAGGGGAAACATCACAACAGACACCCAAAAGATCCAGACCATTATAAGGGAATATTTTAAAAACCTATACACTACAAAATTTGAAAATCTAAAAGAAATGGATGGATAGCTAAAATTATGGAAATCACCAAAGTTAAACCAAGAAGAGATCAACAGCTTAAACAGACCCATAACAAATAAGGAAATTGAAACAGTAATACAAAATTTCTGGACTGAAAATGCTCATGCCCAGATGGATTCACAGCAGAATTCTACCAGATATTCAAAGAAGATCTACAACCAATACTCCTTAAAGAGATAGAAACAGAGGGAGAACTCTGAAACTCCTTCTATGAAGCCAGTATCACTATAATACCAAAACCAGGTAAAGATGCAACAAAAAAGAAAATTCTATATAGACCCACATCCTTAGTGAATATAGATGCAAAGACAGTCGACGAAATACAAACTGCACATAGACACACATCAAAAAGATCATCCATCACAATCAAGTCAGCTTTATTCCAGAGATGCAAGAATGGTTCAATATACATAAGTCAATAAATGTAATAAAACATATAAATGGACTTAAAGATAAAAACCACATGGTCATCTCAATAGATGCAGAAAAGGCATTTGACAAAATCCAACATGCATTCATGTTAAAGTCCTAGAAGGAATTGGTCTGGAGGGAAAACTCCTCAACATAATCAAAACAATATACAACAAATCCATAGCCAACATTACTCTAAACAGAGAAAAACTGGAAGCATTCCCATTAAAATCAGGAGCCAGACAGAGATGTCAACTATCTCCACTCCTTTTCAATATAGTGCTTAAAACTTGCTAGAGCAATAAGACAAGAGAAGGAAATTAAAAGAGTACGAATTGGAAAATAAGAGGTCAAATTATCTCTATTTGCAGATGATAATCATTATACATAAGCAATCCAAAAAATTCCAGTAGAAAACTGTTAGAAATGATTAATACTTTCAGTAAAATGACAGGGTACAAAATCAACTTACAAAAATCAGTAGCCTTTCTCTATACCAATAACAAGTAATCAGAAATAGCATCCATGGAAACCCTCCCATTCACAACAACCTCAAAGAAAATAAAGTATTTAGGAACAAACCTAACTAGTGACATTAAAGATCTCTATAATGAAAATTTCGAATCTTTAAAGAAAGAGATAGAAGAAGACACTAGGAGATGGAAAAACCTACAATGCTCATGGATTAGTAGAATCAATATTGTGAAAATTACCATTTTGCCAAAAGCAATCTATAGATTCAATGCAATGCCAATCAAAATACCTACAATATTCTTCACAAAGCTTGAAAAACTCATCCTAAAATTCAGATGGAATCACAAAAGACTAAGGATAGCCAAAGTATTGGGCAAAAGGAACAATGCTTGGAGAATCACCATGCCAGATCTCAGATTACATCACAGAGCTATACTCATATAAACCACATGGTACTGGCACAAAAAAAATAGACATGTAGATAAATGGAACACAACAGAAGACCCAAAAATGAGTACATGCAATTTCAGCCACCTGATATTTGACAAAAGTGCTAAGAACACACAATGGAGGAAAGACAGCATCTTCAACAAATGATACTGGCAAAATGGATCTCTACTTGTAGAAGAATGAAACTGGACCCTTATCTTTCACCCTGCACCAAAGTGAACTCCAAATGGATCAAACACTTCAATACAAAACCAGAAACTCTGAAACTGCTAGAAGAAAACATGGGCAGTACCCTCCAAAATATAGGCGTAAGAAAGGACTTTCTAATTTGGACATCAACTACTCAGGCATTAAGGTCAACAATAAGTAGGACCTCATTAAACTAAAAAGCTCTGTACAGCAAAAGATACAACCAAGGAAAGGAAGAAGAAACCTACTGAGTGAGAGAAAATATTTACAGTTACACATCCTACAGAGGATTAATATACAGAATATTCAAAGAACTCAAAAAACAAAGAAACAAGAAAATAAACAATCCAATAAAAAGATAGGCTTTGGAACTAAACAGAGAGTTATCAAACAAAAATAAAAATGGCTAAGAAACACCTTAAAAGTGCTCAAAATCCTTAGTAATTATAGAAATGCAGATTAAAAACTACTTCAAGATTCCATCTTACCCCACTGCCTAAGATGAAGAGAACAAAATGCTGGCCAGGATGTAGAGAAAGGGGAACGCTCATTCACTGCCGGTGGGATGCAGACTTGTGCAACTGCTATGGAAAGCAGTGTGGAGAGCTCTGAAAAATGAAAAATGAACCTACCATATGATCCAGTGATACCACTGCTTTGCATATACCCAAAGGACTCATCATACTGTAGAGATACCTGTACATCCATGTTTGTTGTTGCTCCCTTCACAATAGCTAAGAAATGGAAACAACCTAAATGTCCCTCAACTGATGAATGGATAATGAAAATGTGGTACATTTACACAATGAAGGTCTACTCAGCAATAAGAAAAAAGATGATATTATGAAATTTGCAGGTAAATGAATGGGACTAGAGAGTGTTATACTAAGTGAGGTAATACACATGCAGAAAAGCAAGCCATATATGTTCTACCTCGTTTGCAGATTGTAACACCAATCCCATATATGTGAGTATATATCCGGATGTAACAGCAGGAACCAGGAAAATGGAAAGGTACACAGAGGTAAAGGGAAAGAAGGAACCTAAAAGAGGGGGATAGAAAGGAACAGATGTTACCGGGGGGAGGTGGGGAAAGTAGGAGTGTTCAGCTGGCAGAAGAGGAAGGAGGGGCATGCAAGGGGCCATGGTGGGGGGCATGCAAGGGGCCATGGGGGGGAGTCAGGAAAGGGGAGATGGTGGGAGGCAGGTATTATATGGGGAGGGTGGTGATAATGGGGGCACTGGAACTGGGGAGGGAAGAGGGAGGCTGGATGGGAGGAAAAAGAGTAGATGAATTAATCTTCGGGGCCTAGGAAACCCAGAGGGAAATATGATGCCCTCGAAACCCCATGAGAAATGCATATAGAGTGTCTAAACATTAGTGCGTATGTATACCTGTGAGCTGCTTGGCAAGGAACACAGTGCCAGATGGAAGAGACCTCCCTTTGAGTGGTTGGTGGGAGTGGTCCCGGAGACTCCCCAAATAACACAGGTTATTGCCAAACCTCTTGATTATCTCTCAGAACTAGTAGATAAGACCCTACTGCTGAGGACAGAACATACCTCGGATACAAAACTTGGAGCAACGGAGCAGGAACTGACCTGGAATCCTTCTACCCAGAGTTTAGTAAACATAATGCTACATAATATGCAAACTGCCAATGGAGAAAAACAATCAGTGGTCCAACCCAGTCCTAAAGCCTAATAACCATAACAACCGGCATGGCAAACTACTTCTATTGGTACAGTAGTGGAATTTTTATCTGGGGGGGGCGCAATCAACAGCCATCTAACTGGACTTAAAGCCCTCTCGATGGGCATGAACTCATGGGTGGCACTGTAAATTCAGCCAAATACACATGGCAGGAGATGATATAGATCCCAGAGAAAACCCTGTCTCTTTCATATGTCTAGACAAATGAAATTTTTTACTATATGCAAAATACGGATCCTTGAAGCCAGGTGTGGTGGTGCATGCCTGTAATCCCAGCACTCGGGAGGCAGAGACAGGCAGATCTCTGAGTTCAAGGCCAGCCTGGTCTACATAGAGAGTTCCAGGTGGGCTGGGGCTACTGGAAGACCCTGTCTAAAAAAAAAGCAAACAAACAAATAAATAATAAAGTAAATAAGGATCCTTATATTTGCAGACAAGCATACCATTTACCATTCATCAAAGAAGTTTCTTTTTGAAACAGATGGAGGCTACTGCAGAATTCCATAGCTGGTCAGACACAGAGAATACACATCTGTCTGAGAGATGCCAGATACTAAGTGACACATCAACAGTTGAACTTCTACAACTAAGGTTCATGGAACAACTAAGGTTCATGGAACATAGCAGAACAAGGGATAGAGAGAAAACTAATGCATCCCTCAACTCTCACCAGTAAAGCTTCCTTATACAAGAGAGTGCAGTGCACACAGAATGCCACAACTGACCAAATTTTAAAGAATAAGAGACTGCAAAATGTGTATCCTTGGACAAGACTCCTATAGTGAACCTGACCCACCCATGGTTCAGAGACCCCTGCAGAAGAGGGGAGGAAAGATAGTAAGAGCCAGCATTGATTCATGAACACAGGGAAGCAGAGGCTTTCAGGCCACCAGAAATTTGCACATGTGAATTTATGGCAGTAGTGGCATCTAGCACAGGACCCATGCCAACTCAATTAAACAAGGGCCCAGAGAAGAGTAGAGAAATGGATGGCAGGCTGACCCTAGACTGAGAACAATTGAAGACTGATTGCTACTGGGTGAGAGAGAGTATGACTTACACACAATTTCTAGATGGGCTGACTAGACTCCAGTAGATAAATTTACACTGAAGGACATCTGGGTACAAATAACATGTATGGTGTAATATATGAGGTAAAGTGGGGAGATGCAGGGGGCCATCAGTGGAGGAGGGGGTCTAAATTTGATTAAGGACTATTGTACAAAATTACATATGTTCAATAAAAAATTTATTTTTTTTAATTTTATTTGTATGAGTGCATTGCCTGCATGTATGCAAGTGTACCCATGCCATGCAGTGCCCACAGAAGAGAGAAGAGAGTGTTGGATCCCCTGGAACTGAAATTACAGATGGTTGTTAGCCACCATGTGGGTCCTGATAATCAAACCTGGGTCCTCTGCAAGAGCAGTTAGTGTTTTTAACCACTAAGCCATCTGTCTAGCCCCATAGTTGGGAGATTTTTAATCACTGTAGCTATCTCATTGGTTGTTATGGGTCTGTTTAAATTATTTATGTCATTTTGATTTAACTTTGGTAGGCTGTATAGATCTAGAAATTTATTAATTTCTTTTATATTTTCTAGTTTAGGGGAATATAGATTTTTAAAGTATGTATTTGCAGTCTTCTGAGTTTCCTCAGGATATGTTGTAATGTTTCCCTTTTCATCTGAGTTTGCTAATTTAGGTCCTCTCTATTTCTTTTGATTAATTTGGCTAAAGGTTTGTCAATTTTGTTAAACTTTTCAAAGAACCAACTTCATTTCATTGATTCTTTATACTGTTTTCTTATTTCTAGTTCACTTAATTTTGGCATTGATTTTATGTATCTCTTCCCATCTACTGTTTTTAGGTTATTGTTTGTTCTTGGTTTTCCAAGGCCTTCAGGCATACCATTCATTTATTTATGTGAGATGTTTCTAATTTTCTGGTGTAATTTAATGCTATAAATTTCCTCTAAGGCTGTCTTCATTGTTTCCCATAGGTTTTGATATGTTGTGTTTTGATTACATTTTCTTCTTGATTTCTCCCTTGACTGAGTTTTCATTCAGTCATGTATGTTTAGATTCCATGAGTTTGTGTACTTTTTCCCAGTTTTATTGTTGCTGGTATCTATCTTTATTCTTTTGTGGTCAGAATACAGGATGATCTTTCAATTATCCTAAATTTGTGAAGTCTTGCTTTGTGTCCTAATATGTGGTCAATTTTGGAGACAGTTCCATGGGCTACTGAGAAAAAAATTGTAATCTTTGGTGTTTGGGTGGAATGCTCAGTAGATGGCTGTTAAGTACATTGAATTTATGATATTATTTAACTCCATGGTTTCTGTATTTATTTTTTGTCTGGTTGACTTGTCTATTGGTAACAGTGGGGTTTTGAAGTTATGATAAATGTTGAAGTCAATGTGTGATTCTAGAGTTAATAAAATTTCCTTTGTGAAGTTGGGTGCCCCTGTGTATGGTGCCCCTGTGTGTAGGATTGTAATATATTTCTAGTGTATTTTTCCTTTAATGAGCATGAAGTTACTAGTTTAAGTTTGATGTCTATTTTGTTTGATATTTGTATATTCTGTTTGCTATTTGTGTATTCTGTTTGCTTGGAATATTTTTTTCCATCCTTTTACAAGATGGTGTCCATCATTGTTGGTGAGGTGTGTTTCTTAGAGGCAGTAAATTGATGGACTATTTTCTAATCCCATCAGTCTGCGTCTTTTTACTGGTTCCATTAATATTGAATAGTATTATTAACCAACATTAATTCCTATTATGTTGGTATTGTGGTACTGTATTCTTAGACCTCTTTTGGTTCTGTTCTTGGATTTATTTATTCCTTGTATCCTCTTGAGTGTGTTGGATCTTCTCTTCAGACCAAAGTATTCCATCAAGTATTTTCTGTAGAGCTGGTTTCATGGGCATAAATTCCTTAAATCTGTTTTTATCATGGAATGCTTTTCTTCTTCCTTCAATTACAACTGATAGTTTTCCTAGATATAGTAGTCTGGACCAAAATTTGTGTTCTTTGATAATTTGTATGAGATTGATGCAAGTCCTTCGGGCTTTCATAGTCTCCATTGAAAAGTCAGCTGTTATTCTAATGGGTCACCCTTTATATGTAACTTATTCCTTCTCTCTCACAGCTTTCAATATCTTTTCTTTGTTCTATACATTTAAAGATTTGACTGTTATATAACTTGAGGAATTTCTTTTCTGGCACTGTCTACTTAGTGTTCTGTATGCCTCTTGAACCTTGATAGGTATTTCTTTCCCTAATTTTTGGAAATTTTCATCTATGATTTTATTTAAAATGTTTTCTGTGCCTTGACCTATGTTTCTTTTTCTTCTTCTATGCCTATTATTTGTAGGTTTGTTCTTTTTACAATGTGCCAGAGGTCTTGCCTACTCTGTTCCTGGGTTGGTTTAAAAAGATTTGACATCTTTGAGTGATCCATTTCCCTAAACTTGTCTTCAAGATCTGATATTCTCTGTTCCATTTCCTCCTTTTCTTTTTTCTTCCTTCCTCTATGTTTTTTTGTTTGAGTTCCTGAGTTTTTCATTTCAATTTTTATTTTTTTGTGTTTTCTTCAGAGATTCTATCTCTTAATTGAATTCTAATTTCATGTTTGACTTGTTTTGGTTATTTCATTCAACTGTATTTCCATGATCTTCATTCAGTCTTTTATTCATGTCCTCTCTGAGTTCCTTGAACATATTTACAATTATTTTGAAATCATTGTCTTGGGCATCATCATTATGGTGGGGGTGCTAAATTTCTGTAGTAGACATATTTCTAGTTTACTCATGTTGTGTTTTATCAATGATGCCTAGGCATCTGGACTCATTAGTGGTGGTGTTTCTTGGAATAGGTAGTTGATCCAGTCTTTGTTGAGTGGTTATTTGTATCTTTGTTTGCAGTTTCCCTAACTATTCAGCTTGTAGACTGCTGAGTAGTGCTTGGTGTTCAGTTTGGGAGTTAATTTTTGCTGATGTGGAAGGTATAAGAAATGGTCTCAGTTAAGCTAGGAATAGGTGCAACTTTTGAGTTGAGGTTCTAGGATTGATTCCTCATGGTCCTGGAATAGCAGAGTGGGCTGGGTAGTTGCTAGGCGAACATGTTTGTTTATAAGTCAAGCTGGGATAGCTCACAGGTCTTGGGGCACAGGGATCTCAGTAACCTGAGCAGGTCTGACAACAAGGCAAGTCTGGGAACCATTTTTAATATTTGCTATAATAATGACTAGGTATTGCACATGCCCATATGGTTTTAATGTGTATGACACAAATCCATAATAATGTTGAACATTTTTCCATGTGCTAATTTTCATTTGTATGCCATCTTTGGGAAACCGTGTTCTCAATCTTTTGCCAATTAAAAAGTCAGGTTGTTTGTAAGGGTTTTAATATATATATATTTTTTTTTATATATGTACTAGATAGAGAGTTCAGTCTTATCAGATGTGTTTTTTGATAGAAGTTTTGCATCATTTTTGACTTTTCTATGTATTCTCTTAAGAGTTTCTTTCCACAGTAATGCTTTTCTCCAGTATGTAGAGAATTCAGGATGTCATACTTCCTAGGCAAGCACTCTACCAGTAAACTACATCCTTAGCCTTCGCAGTATCTTTTGAAGAGCAGAAGTTTTAAATTCTGATGAAATTCAATTTATGTTTTAGTCCAATTATGGATTTTGATTTGTGACATATCTAAGAAACCCTCATCTAGCTCAATCTTTGTCTAGAAATCATATAATTTTAGATCTTATAGCTGTGGTCCATTTTAATTCTTTTTCATATATGGTATGAAATATGGATCCAAATTCATTTTGTGGATGTGAATATCCAGTTGTTCTTGATCTGTATGTTGAAAAGTCATCCCTTTCTCCACTGTATTCTCATTGTGCCTTTTCAAAAATAGCTTGTTTTCTTAAGTATTTGATCTATTGTGTAGGATCTATTTTAGTTCATTAATTAATTTGGCTTTCTTTATATTAGTATCACACTGTTTTGCTTACTATAGATTTATAATATTGTAAATCATCCCTCATTCTTGCTATTTTATTTTTTGGGTGGGGAATAATTTTTATAGTCTAAATCCTTTGCTTTTCTTTGTGTGGTTTTTTTTTAATTGATTCTATTTACTTTGTTTTGTATAGTGTTGAGAATTAAACACAAGCCATTGCATATAATCCTCAAATGCGCTGAGCTGAATCCCCAGGCCTCCATATGAATTTTATAATCAGATTGTTGATTAAAAGTAAAATTGCCTTTAATGTCCTGGCTATGTTTAATTTTGTAATTTTGGTGTTGTTGACATTTCTGTATTTTTCTAAATGTGTTTATGTGTATGTACTTTAAGTGTGAGTCCATGTGGGTAGATATTTCTACATTTTGTCAGATTTTTCCTGTATGTCAGATATTTTGGTAAAATAATAGTTTTTTCTTTGTAAAATATAATTTTATTTTAGTTAACTTACAGGAAATGAACATATTTATGTGGTGAGGCACAACATTTCAATACATATGCACAATGTGTAATTACCAAATCACAGTTTGTATATACCTATCACATAAAGGGTTTGCCATTTCTTTGCTTTCAGAACACTGAAAATTCTCTATATTAGCTTTTTTTTGAAATATTCAATTAATGCTAAGCATGGTTATGCTGTGGGATAATAGAAGTGATTCTTCTTATCCAGCTGCCTCATTTCCCTTTAATCATTCTAATATTTGTTCATATAAGAATGAGTGAATGTGACCACACACAGTTCTTCATATACAAAAATTGTCCATATATTTTATTTCCATATTGATTTCTCTCTGATACAGATTCTAGCAGCCTATTAAAAATCCAGGATACAGTTCATTCATATAAAAGATTAGTACAACTTAAAAATAGTCACTGTGACGTACTTATAGAAAAAAATAAAACAATGGAAAATAAAGTTAGTGGACTACATAAGAAGCTGTCAGAAACAGAGCATGAAAAAATGGACCAAGAACAAGAACTCTGCAATTTGAGGTATGACATATCAATTTTTAAAAAAATATTTGAGGGCTGGGAATATACCTTAGTGGTAGAGTGCTTGCCTACCATGTTTAAGTCCTAGGTTCTATCCCCATCACTATACCTAGAAAAAAAATCTAATTTAGTTGGGGATCTGGAGAGATAGCTCAGCAGCTAGGAGCACTTACTGCTCTTCCAAAGGACTTGGTTTGGTTCCTGGCATCCACATGGCTAACACTCATCCTTAACTCTAGTTCCAGGGAATCCTGTTCCCTCTTCTGGCCTCTATGGATACCAGGCATGCATGTGGTACATTTACACACATGTAGGCAAAACACATGTACACATAAAGTCTTTTAGAAAAAGTTTTAAAAACTTAGAGCTTGGTGTAGTCATGCATGTAATCTCAGTGTAATCCCACACTTGGGAGGTTGAGGCAAATGGAGCTCAGATTCAAAGTCAAATCCATAGGCTACATAGAGAAACCCTATTGAAGAAATGGAGGAGGAAGACAGAGCCTTCACAGACCTGTAGAGTATGAAATTCTTGATATTGATGCAAAAATATAGTACTCACCTCAAACAGAATAGGAGATCATTTATTCTGGAGCCAAATATGAGTGCCATGGCCCCAAATACCATTTTCCAACATGATAACAATTTCAAGGATTTTTATTGTAAGAGAACAAAGAATGTCATAAAACAGGGTGCTTTTTATTTAAAAAAAAAACAATGGTGGGGACATTGAGAAGGCAGATTAAGTAAAGCAGGACATCTCTGCTATCGGTTTCAGATGTTACCTGACAACATACATAGCCTTCAGGCTGATGGAAGCTAGAAATCTGTTGGTTTGTGGTCATTAGACTTTGGACCTCCAACATTCCTGTTCTCTACAATAACAGAAGTTTTAGTCGGTCAATCAGATTCAGCTCTTTTTTTGGGAACTTCACTTCATAGTTTGCCTTTGGCCAAACACATTTTGTGCTAGAAGCTGCCAAATATTGTTTCATATTCCACTGGGCTAGGAAGACTCATTCCTGGGATCTAACAGACATGAGGCTGAGTCTACAGGACAGCAGCCTTTAAGAGACAGTGAAATAGTTGATGACGTCACTGAGGAAGAAATCCATGGATTAGACCTAATCTACCAGCCATCATGATCTGGGTACATTTTTTTCTTCTCTTTATTTCTTGTTTGTTTTGTTTTCTGTTGCTGACATAGCATGTGTATGTGACATATAATAGGAATAGCATACCTAAAGTTAAAATAATCAAGAATGCAGTATGGCTCAAATAAGTAAAGGCAACAAATCAGATAAAAAGCATTTCACTGACCAAAACTTGTACTTTGAATTTTGGGGGAGAGGGTTGCTTATTTGTTTTTCAGTGTTTGTTGAGACTCACTAGTAGCCCTGGCTGGCCTGGGCTCACTATGTAGACCAGGCTGGCTTATGTTGAACTTACAGAGATCCATCTGCCTCTGCCTTTAAGTTGTGGGATTAAAGGCATGGGTCACCACACCTGGCCTCAAAATTTATATTTTTAACTAATATATTTTTCTCTTGTATCTACAGTTATTTGTACTCTATGAAATATTTTGGTATTTGAAATATTTGAAAAAAATAATTTTTGGGGGGTCTTTTTTGAGACAGTGTCTCCCTGTAGCCCCAGCTGTCCTGGAACTTGCTATGTAGACCAGGCTGGCCTTGAACTCACAGAGATCTGCCTGCTTCTGCTTCCTGAGTGCTGGGATTAAAGGGGTGCACCATCACGCCCGGCTTGAAAAAAATAATTTTTATGTTTTAATTGCTGTTTTTCTTTTAGCCAGTTTGATTTTACGGTTATAACTTCATGAGTACTGTCTAGTTTTAACTTTAGGAAAGGCTGACCATTGATATGCAAATTATTATAATTCTTATTTGTGGATAATTTGATCAGTCCTATTACCTTACTTGTACTAGATTTTAGTTTGAGGAAATAAATGAAAAGTTACATTATAAAAGAAATTAGATAATAATATATCACTTTAGATTTTCTTTTATCAAAGCTGTCCTTTTCCATGTATCAAATATCAAGGATAGAAACAAGAGGTAAGACTGGTGATGATTCAGGGTTTCATAGGTTTTATAGGCATAATCAAATCTACAATCAGAGAGGGAAATGGAAGACCAATGAGAGCCATTTGTAATATTGTTCATTTGCTTTACATTGTTAAAATATGACTATTACTGTTTAATCCCAGCTAACATACTATAGGACACCTTAAATACTCATTTAATTAAGAAACATGAGTTCTTAAGGTATCAAACACCATGAAATGTTTCTTATCATTGCAGACTATTGTTTTGTATAATTTGGATAAGAGTCAAACTCAAATCTTTGTGTATCCACAAAAAAGTAAAAGTAGTCAAAGGTACTTTAAGGTAGTATTTTATTTTTTCTTTTTTTTAATTGAGCTTTTTAAATTTCATACATTTCCTACTCAAATCCAGACCCCTCCCCCATCCATATGAATAGATACACAGTAATCCAATTGGATGGATCCAATTAATATATTCTTTTTCTTTAGAAGGAAGAAATTTATTTGTTTGGGGCTCTAAGAGCTCAAATTCAAAATAGAGGTATCCCAGAATGGAGTTCCTTTTGGGAGATTTAAAAATAGATTTTTTTTTAATTTGGGTTTTTTGTTGTTGTTTTGACAGGGTCTTACTAGTCCCAGACTGCCTGGAACTCTCTATATAGACCAGGCTGGCCTCAGTCTCACAGAGATCTCCCTGCTTCTGCCTCCTGAGGGTTGGGATTAAAGGCACATGCCACTATGCCTGCAGAATTTTTAAAACCTAAAGAATACTAAATGATGAGATAATACTTTTCTGAGGGGAGTAAAAAGCTCAAATTGTTTTGAACATGAAAATTTAGTTCAAGTAAAGTAGAAGAACTGAGCAAGCAAAGTCATAAGAGAAGCGTGATTAGCAAAAATATTTAGTATCATCTTCATTTATAGCTTTATTGAAACCAATATCAGCATTATTTTTATCATTTAGTAATAGACCAAATGAAATTAAATATCTTAGACAATTTTTAAAAGCATGAATATAAAAGGAGGTAGAGGCAGGCAGATCCTTGTAAGTTCAAGGCCAGCCTGGTCTACATAGTGAGTTCAGGTCAGCTGGGACTACACAGAAACCCTGTCTCAAAAAGACCAAAAAAAAAAAAAAAAAAGGATTTAAGGGCAGGCAAGATGGTTCAGCGGGTAAAGATGTTTGCCATGAAGCCTCAAAATCAAATAAACTTGACAAAGTGAGTCGTAGGCCTTTGGAACTGGTTAGCTGGAGGACTGTGAAGAGTTCACAGGAATGGGCTACAAAACTCTAGGTGTTATAAGCAGAGCTTAACAGGTCATTCTGGTGTGATCCTGGAAAACAAGAATGCCAGAAGAAATGCAGACAGTGGAGACAGCTCATGAGGCTTCAGAGGGGAGTGAGGATGCTCTCAGGCACTGTGCTACAGACTGTTCATGTGATATTCTTACAAAGGATTTGGCCTCATTCTTCCCAGATCCTGGGAACTTGGGGCTGAGTTTAAAGCTAATGGACAAATTTGTTTGGGAGAAGAAATTTCAAGACAGGATGGTATTAAGGCTCTGACATGGCTACTGTTAAATGTGCTCATCCAGGTCTATAATGACAGAGAACAAAAAATGAAGTAGAAAAATATTTTAAATGTGTACTTTGGCAAAGAAAAAAGAGTGTGAGTAAGCCTTACAGACAAGGCCGGTTTGAAAGCAGTTGTACCTACTGAAGAGAGTCACATCATGTGCTAGTTAGTTTTTGTTCACTTGACATAAATTACAGTCAACTGGGAAGGAACCTCAACTGAGGAATTACTTCCATTAGACTGGCCAGTGGACATGTCTGTGAGGCATTTTCCTAACTGTTAATTGATTCAGGAAGGTCCAGCACACTGTGGGCAGTGTTATTCTGAGCAGGTGGACCTGGGCTGTATAAGAACAGTAGCTGAGCACGCCAGGGGGAGCAAATCAGGAAGCAGCATTTCCCCACGGTCTCTGCTTCACCTCCCGCCTCCAGATTCCTGCCTGGAGTTCCTGCCTTGACTTCCCTTGATGACAGACTCTGAGCTGTAAGCCAAATAAACTTTTTCTTTCCCAAGTTGTTTGTGGTCAGAGTATTTTATCAGAGCAATTGAAAGTGCCTAGGACACATTATTAAAGAGAAATGTGGTGCTTTGCACAGGGACAACATCAAAGGTGTGCTGAAGGCAAGACTTTACCCACTGAAGGCTCCATCTTATGAAAATGTAAGTTCATTTGAAAGGAGAGAACCTAAACTTAAAGTGAGAATGTGACTGAGAATGCCTCCTAGAAAGCAGCCACCAGTGGAAGTGTTCTCCCATGGTCAGCACTTAGAAGCTGATGCAACTGGTCCAAAGGAAGGAAGCTTCATCTTGAGAAGGCAGCTGAACTTGGCAGTGTCATCCACGTGTCACTGGTTTCAGACATGAAAGATGCAAGACTGATGGAGTCATGGAGTCTTATACCATAGTTCTTCAGAGCTGCCGAGACCAGACAATGTGTGACAAGGCTACAATCCCTGTCAGGAGGCTTTGAGAGGTTACTGCACGAAGCCATGAAGGTGAGGCCTAAGTTGCAATGGAGGCCAGGATGTTGGAGATGTAGAAACAAACATGGAGTGGAGCCAGCTCAAGAGAGAGACTGTGTGCTGAAGGAAGCAGAGGTTGAGGGGTAGGGCTCCCTAACCCTTTGGAGCCTAGGAGATTCTGTCACAAACTCCAGATGGTAGATACAGAACTGCAGGATTTGGTGTTTTTCCTACAAAGTTTTGGTATTCCTAGCTATGTCCTTACTCTTCCCTATGGTAATAGAAATATTTATTCTGTGCCTATATGTATAATTTATTTTTATTTTATAAGGACTCATGGTTAAGAGACTGCCTTGAGTCTCAGATGTGACAGATTTTAGGATTAAGTGTTTTAGTTAAAAGAAGTACAAAGTTATCCTTAGTCAGATTTCACCATTTTCCAAACACTTATAAGTTGAATTAATAAGTTATCAAACACAAAACCAGATAAAATACCAAATGGCAATTTTTCTCCAAATATTTCATCCTTCCTTCACACCCTGTTTTCCATTTTCTTCTGAAAATGATCAACTTCTCTGTGCTAATTAGGGATCTGTGTTTCAGATCCTATTTATATAGGAGTAGATCCTCGGGGAGTAGATCCTTCAGTTCTCACCCAGAGGTAGTTTCCTCTCATTTTGTTCTACACATTTATGTGAACATGGAGGCGCTCAAGACACAGGATGATTCTATCTTCCTGGATAAGCCAGTAAAGTTCCTTGTATCACAGGAAGGTAGTATAATTTGCTGGGAGTCCCTTTGCGGTAAATGCATGTTCTGGCATGCTCACCCTGACATTTTCACCCTATTATGCTAGAAGGAAGAAATGTCTCTTATCTTTAGCATCTTTATGATCAGACACTCATAGAATTCCTAAACTAAAGGCAGCAACAACTTTGCAAAATTCAATTTTGGAGGAATAGCTGGAGAAAAAAAAAATCAAATGCCGACAAATAACAAACATTCCGAAAGCAAACATAAATGAAAATAAACTGAATGTCCTGGAAAAAAAATAAGATACATTAAAACCAAATCAAATGTTCTGAAAAAATAAATTAAAAAGGTACCAAATAGAATCCTGACAGCCAGCTCAGCTCAGAATAAACCAGTGGATGAGTGACCAAACCAAGGGTGGTCCACAGAAGCAGCTCACCAGCACTCACCTGAGAGAAGAACTCTGGGCAGCCGGTACAAGGGACTAGTGCTGCTGCCGTATGTTGTGCATGACTCCTCGAGTGAAGTGCATCATCCCGAAACTATCCATGTAGAAACACAACTCTTAACCTCAAAGGGAGTAAGAGAGTTTATTCCAGAGTCAGATATGAGTGACCATGGCTGAAGAGCACAGATTTGGGTTACCCTAAATACCATATTCCAATGTAGCAACAGTTTAATGAAGTTTTTGCAATGAGAGAACAAAGAAAGCTATAAATTATTGAGGTATTTTTAAATATATTGGGGAGGACATCAAATAGGCAGGTTATATCAAAGTGTATATAGGCCTCAGATATTATCTGATGACATTCCTTAGCCTTTGTGCTGTGGTCCATTTGTACATTCTAAAAAGGATTCTGTCTGATAATCATAGGGTGTCAGTAAAGACAGAGGTGAGCAACATTCTAGCTCTCCACAATCACAGAAGTTCTAATCAGATAATCAGCTTTGTAGAATCCTTAACACTGATGTGGCTTTTTGCTGACAACTTCAGTTCACATTGAGAATAATATAATGAATGAACTGCTGCTAACCATGAATACGTCCAGTACTTAAAAGCATATTCTTCAGAATCATGACTTTATTGGCTCTATAGAAGAAACCTCACTATTTATGAAATAGGATACTGAACAGTTGTTTACTGGGGGTTTTTTGGATTATAATTAATGCTGCAAGGGACCTTGTTTATGTAAAAGTTTCTATATTCCTAATTATTTTGAACAAATTCTTTAATATAGAATTACTTTGCTAAATGTAAGAACTTTATAGAGATCTTTGATGTTTCTAAATTGTTCTCAAGAAATTTGGCATTACTGCTTAATTCCACCAGAAATATGAGTGGCCACTGTTCTCTAAACAGAGGAAATAAAAATACATGTATAGTTTTCTGTATCTTTGGGGTTGTTGGGAATCAATCCACATGCTGGGCAAGCACTGTATCACTGAGCACTCTACCACTGAACTATGTTTTCATTTTTTTTTTAATCCAAAGCAAGGCAATTTTTAACATTTTTCCAGAAATAACTTGAAGCAGGTTACATAAAAATATATATACAATGAAGTTTGGGGGGGAGGAATAGGAATAAGAAATTAAAGACCAAAGGATGCCAACATGGGGTCAATTTTGGTGGAATAATGAAGGCTTTCATTAGCTCTGTTCTTATTTTTTCTCTTTTTTTGTAAAATCCTAATGAGTTTATTGGGCTTGCTAATAGAGCAGCATAGGGCGGAGGTTTATTTACAGAAGAGTGGGCGCCCTCCCCCATTTACAGCTGTGCTGGAAAGTTCACACTCAAATATAGATTCTGTAATTTCCTGACAACATCACAAAATGGCAAGAGAGGTGCTTCATGGCCTTCTCAGCTTATATATCCTTAGCCCCTCCCCCACATGTACCTAAGGTCGCCTGATCAGGTTGTAGGGATAACTGACTCCCCATTGACTCCTTGAATAGCGTGGGAAGGAGGGTGACCATGGCTGGCCAGCACAGTGGTTGGAGGACACTTCCAGTTAATACTCTGACCCTTCCTAAACTCTTCTGCAAAAGTCCCTGAGCCTTAGATAGGTGTGGGATAATCTCCCTTCCACGTGGCAAGAAACTGAACTTTGGGATCTCTACATCATCTGTTTTCCATGGGCTGTTGGCCCATTTCAGTGGGGTTCCATCTACTGTAAAAACAAACAGCAAGAAGCAAGAACAGCTAAACAGTGGCTGCTGTAATAACTTAACCTATGGAAGTAAACACAAATGCTTGGACAGTGCTTTAGCAGGTGCATCACAGTCACCTAACAAAACAATTGCAGTGGCTTCCCCACTGGGGCCTATATCCTCCCCTGCCACAGGGGGGTTGGCCTAGTCCACAGTACCAGATGTGTGAAACTGCTTCCAGGGAGAGAGTTCCTCCTCTGGCTGGCAGCAGACTTCAGCCTTTTCCTTCTCCCAGCATGTTTCCTGGGGAAATTCCAATTTCTTGGAGAACATTGTTGCGACAGTCTGATAGTCAAAGAGAGGTGAATCAGTATTCCTACCAGGGCTATTACACAGTAAAAGTGTTACCAAACAAACAACCCCCCCCCAAAAAAACAAAACAAACCTAGAGTAGAATAGAGCTGGGCGTGGTGGCGCTCCCCTAGTTGGAAGCCAGTCTAGTTTACATGGTGAGTTCCAAAACAGCCAGGGCTACAATAATTGAAAACCTGTCTCAAACAAACCAACAACGTGGAAAAGCACTTTAGTCTCTTTAATCTAGTCTTGGATTATAATAACGTGGAATAATACAGTAATATTCTGTAAAAACAACTGAAGAAACTGTCTTATATTGTGAATTTTTTTTTTTTTTGGTCTTTTTGAGACAGGGTCTCCCTGTAGTCCCAGCTGACCTGAAGTCACTATGTAGACCAGGCTGGCCTGGAACTCACAGAGATCCGCCTGCCTCTGCCTCCTGAGTGCTGGGATTAAAGGCGTGCACCACCATGCCTGGCATATTGTAAATAATTTTAAGGATACCTGGAAAATCTCATTTTATTTCTAGTGAATTTATAAAATTATCCATAAATATTTTTTAATTAGTTAAAATAAAACTGTCTTAATTATGAATATATAGAAAAGACAAGTTTACAGTTGTCACTTTGCTGAATAATTTCAAAGCTCCTTTTCTGTGATTGAAATGAGAAATTAAAAACATGAGAACCAGGGCTGTGGTGGTTTGAATGAGAATGATCCTCATAGGCTCCAATTATTTGGACATTTTGTCCCCACTTACTTGGTGGCACTGTTTTGGGAGGCTTTAGGATGTGTGGCCATACTGGAGGAGGCATGTCACTGCAGGTGAGCTTTGAGAGTTCTTAAGCCTTCAGGGATTTCCAGCCTCTCTGCTTCCTATTCCTGCTTGAAAATGTGATCACTCTGCTTTCTGCTCCCGCCTCCCCTGGAGGTCATTATGGACTCTTACCCCTTTGCAATCGTAAGCCAAATAAACTCTTCCATAACTTGCCTTAGTCATGGTGTCTTATCACAGCAACAGAAAAATAACTAATACAGCTGATGAGATGGCTCAGTGGGTGAAGGTGCTTCTCATCAAGCCTGATGACCTGAGTTTGGTTTGATCCCCAGGACCATATGGTAGAAGGAGACAACCCACTCTACAAGTGGTCCTTTGACCTCCACACATGCATCATGACACATGCACACACACCACACACACACACACACACACACACACACACACACAGTAAATAAATAAATTTTTAAAATTAAAAACGAGAGCTACAAAGAAAAAACACTTAAGAACATAGAAATTTTATTAGGATAATAAATCATATGATGAGCTAGGCCACAAAACATTTTATTTTCTAACAAAAGAGTTCTAACATAAGCATATTGAACTGCAGATTTGCTTTAAAACAAGAAGAGGAGAAGAGAAAAAATGCCGAATGGGTTTGTGAAAAAATGAAGGAACGGTTGAGAGAAAAAGAAGAGCAGTGTGATAAAGAAGCTGAAATGAAACAGCAGCTTGAAAGCCACGTTAGAAAACTGGATGTGGAACTGAAAACTGTAAGAAATAAACTTACTCAAGTAAGTTAATTATCGTAAAAAATTCCTATTTCTTTTACTTCAGCAATATTGCTTCTCACTTTGAACATACATACTGTATAAATACATATATAATCATATATTGCTTAATACATGATCTGAGAAATATGTTTGGCAGTTTTATGACTGTACAAACATCAAAAGTGTTAACATACCCAACTCATCACCCAGGTAATAAAATCAACTGATGACTACAGTGGAAACTTTCCTGGCTCTTGGTGGGCTTAACTCAGCAGGACTTGGATCCTGCAAACACAACTGCAACCAAAGCTACCCAGTCCTGGTTGCTTCTGAGTTAAAACTTCCAAGAATAAGGAGATGTGGACAATGACTAAGTAAAGCAAATGTAGATTTATTAAAGAAAATTGAGAAAGAACGCTTGAGAATCATTCTGGAGGGGCTCCAAGAGAGGAGCACCATTGTGCTGTCCTGACCAGTTTTATGGTGGGACTTCAATGGAGACTGAGGTAGTTTCCTGGCATTGGTCATTTTTGTACACATCATGGGCCAGAAAGGAGTCCACACACCCTCTACATGTTCCCTCAGTGCCTACCTAAGGGAAGCTAGCTCCTGACTCATTATGGGACCACTGTATTCTTTCTTAAATTTTGTATTTTTTATGTGTATGAATGTTTTGCTTGCATGTATGTAAGTGCACAACTGTAGGAATGACTTCTATCAATGGACATAATGGGACTAATGACTTTTAATTAACCCCAGCAAAACCATGCCAGGGCTCTTGAGTCTGAAAAGAGGACCATCTCCTTGGCATTCTGTTTGGTACTCCACCCAAAAAGATAACAAATGAATGTGGGTTGCTTGAGAATTAACACATCAAAGCGCTGCAAGCAGTGCACCCACCCATTAGAAACAGTGGAGGTTGGGAAGGAAGCCCAGTGACCTTGGATGAACGTGAACTAGGGATGAAAAGGCCAGGTGGTCTGTGAGGACTAAGAACAGGGTGAAACTTGATCTTGTATTTCCCCAGTGAAGTTGCAGCAACCATTTTGAATAAATATGGGTGTGGCCTGATTGAGGGACATAGTGGGAAAAAGAGAGTTCAGAATCAGTCCCGTTGGCACAGGGTGAGGACACGGACAGCTCCATCTGCACAGGTTGAGGGGACAAGAGAGATTCGTCTGCACAGTTCTGGGAGACAGATGATTCTAACAGATAGCTAGAGGAACTATTGTCCTCCAAATTCCGGCCCACCCTTAAAAACTTATCGTAAAAGTCAGGATTTTATTTGCTCAGGGTAGTTACAATGTTGGTATAATAAATGTCGCACACCACATCTGAGCATTGCCCATGGAGGCCAGAAGAGGGTTTGGAACTGGAGTTAAAGGTAGGTTGTTAGCTGCCAAGTGGATGTTGGGAAGTGAACCTAGGCCCTCTGCAAGAGTAACTAGTGCTCTTAACTGCTGAGTCATCTCTCCAGTCCCAGCCACCATGTGTTCTTATGTGGCCCATGACTATATTATTTAGATTTAAATAAAAATAAATTAGGACATTCATAGATAAAGGTATTTATTGTAAACCATGATAAGTAATAGATGCTCAGTGTGTTTTCTGAATGAAGGGATACAGATAAATGGTTTAGTCACTCTCATAAATGTCAATATGGTCATTTTAATGTTAAAATACAGCCTACATAGCTTTGAAACATTGAGCCAGAGTAATATTTTGTAAAGAAATTTTTCTTAATTACTGTGGCTGACTGTACTCAAGAAAACTTTTGTTTTGTTTTGGTTTGGTTTTGTGAGACAGAGTTTCATCCCAACAGCCTTGAATTCACCATGTAGCCTGAAAATGACCTTGAACTTCTAATCCTCCTGCCTGAACCATCACACCCAGTTTTATGCTATGTAGGGTACTGAACTCAGGACTTCATGCATGCCAGGCAAGCATTCTCCCAACTGAGCTATATCCCCAGACCCAAGTTTTTGTTGTTGACAAATTTAGCTGTCATTTATGCAATTAAAATTTGAGTAATTCATGTAGGAGACAGGGTCTTATGCTTTTTTATAGGCTCTTTGACATTTTTTTTCAAAGTTTCTCTTAATAAGGTTTTAGGCCCTCCTCCCAAGGTGGTATAAGAATAAAAACTTCATGCAATGTGTCTCTAGACTTTAGAAGAATGCAATGACACCCAGAGGCAACTTCTGGAAGAACAGAATGCCAGACGCTTACAGGATGAGAATCTGGTGAATCACCTGCACAAGCAAAAGGAGCTAGAAATGGCACAAGACAAAATTAGTTCTGAGGTATTTTCTTCAGTCATTTTCAAATGTGTGTGTGTGTCTGCATGTGTGTCTGCATGTGTGTGTCTGCATGTGTGTCTGCATGTGTGTGTCTGCATGTGTGTGTCTGCATGTGTGTGTCTGCATGTGTCTGCATGTGTGTGTCTGCATGTGTAGGGTTTGTTTTTGTTTTGTTTTTTGTTCCTTTTTTTTTGTCTTTTTGAGACAGGGTCTCCCTGTAGCCCCGGCTGGCCTGGAACTCGCTATGTAGAACAGGCTGGCCTCGAACTCACAGAGATCCTCCTGCCTCTGCCTCCCAAGTGCTGGAATTAAAGGCGTGTATGTATTTTTTTTAAATAACTAAAGGGCTCATGGGAAACACAGAGGATTTGTTAAAGCCCTATGTGAATGATACACATACTCTGAATGTGGGAATGGCTTTTTTAGGCAGTTAAAGCAATTAATTCAAGCTCAGTTTTTGAAGCAGTAAAATAGTGACATTTTGCAATGGTCTCATCCAAAAAAAAGGCTTTTTGTATTTCTTATAAGAAGTCATTTTTCCATGATCACAAAATCCTTGCTATTAATATATATTCTACTTTGGGGCAATGATTTCGTTGTCTTGATATATGTCAATATAGATAAATATATAAATATATATGTATATATATATATTATTTACACAACTACTCTGCTATTGCACTTCACCCAAAACAAAGGCTTTTGTTTCTGATTTCTGTAGTACTGGGGATGGAGTCCAGGCCCTCACACATGCAGTGCAGGTGCTCTAGCTCTAAGGCCGGTTTCCAGCCTCAAAACTGGAGACATTTATTTCATATATTTCAAGATAACTCTATAGGAAGGGCATTATACCTTTCACAAATGTGCAAATGTTCAGTCTGTTTTTAAAAGTACTTGAAATGTGGTGCTGGAGAGAAGGCTCAGCAATTAAGAGCACTAGTGGCTCTTGCACAGAACACAGATTCAGTTCTCAGCACTCAACACAGCAGCTAACAATCACCTGTAACTCCATTCCAGGGAATCCAATGCCTTCTACCTTCTGCGGGTATTGCACGCACATGGTGCACTTACAGACATGTACACAAAATACTCATACGCATAAAATAAAATAAAAAGTTTAAATATTTGAAACATGAAGCATTTTTTCATTTTAGACATATTTTTAAAGCAAAGAAATAGTAAGAACAATTACAGTATTTATATCTAAAGTAGAGAAATAAGAAAATTATCTAGATTCTGTCTTTGAGTGTTAAAAAGCTGCTTTATATAGGTATAAAGAGTATGCCATATAGTTTATACATTCAAAGTATAAAATTCACTGTATTTAAATATCTAAAGAGTTGCACAACTACCACCACTACCACAGGTAATTTTAGACCATTTTCTCCACCCTGAAAAGAAATCACAACCCCTTAGCTGGGAAATCCCTAGTGAGTAGGACCTGGTCCCTCTCTCTTCTCCGGTGCTAGAACATACCAATCTAGTCTTTTTCTCTATAATTGTCTTCTTATGGACATATAAGTAGAATCACCCAGTATTTAGTCCTTTTTGATTGGCTGATTTCACTTAGCCTATGTCTTCAGGGTCAATCTGTGTTACAAGTATCAGTACATTTCCTTCTCTTGTCAAGTGATATTCTATCGTGCATGTGTGCCACTTATCCATTCATAAACTGATAGATGGTAGAGCGCTTCTACCTCTTGGCTGTTACTAATAGTACTGCTATTAGCTCTCCCTTCTCAGATATTGTGTAATATGTATATATTCCAATTACTGGATTTTACCCTCAGAATTGCCTGGGCCAATTGTGTCATCTTTCTGCTTTTGCTTCAGCTCACCAATTCTGTTTGTCTGTTGTTTGTTTATCTGTTGTTTGTTGTTTGTTTGCTTGTTTGCTTGCTTGATTGCTTGGTTTTCTTGCTTGCTCTATTGCTTGTTTTGGAGCACGAGATCTCACTCTGTAGCCTGGGCTGACCTGGAACTCTTTGTAGGCTGGGTGCCCAGGAACTCATGGAGATGGGGTGGTGGTGGTAGTGAAAAAGGCAGCTGTAATTGTTACAGAAACTACTATAATTAGGGAGAACTTCACACACATACTGTGACAATAGGAAATTTCCCTGGAGGGCAAGACAGCACACGTTGAAAATTCCAGAACATAACAATTCCAGAGTGATATGTATATAAGAGAGCCTGAAAAATATTCTCTGTGAGCGCTAACTTTCAAAGCAGATACCTGTCATCAGAAGGAGGGCATAGCCTGATTTCTGAGAGAGTTAGAGAGAGGCACTTAGAAGGCCTGTGGCCTGATACTGGGTATTGTCATTTCTCTCTGCTTCATGATCTGCCAAGATATGAACCAGCCACCCCAGGTCCTTTGACCACAGCAGTAAGCCACTCCCACCACCAAGTGCAGTCCCACCACAATGGACTGTACCCCTCAAACCATGAGTGGGCCAAAATAAATCTTTCCTTTCCTGTTATTTCTGTAAGGTAGTCTGTTATAGTGACAAAAAATTAACTAATATGATAAAATATAATTTTAAAACAAGAATGTATTTCAGTCCTAGAGCAGAGATTAATAAAATTATTTTAAAGGGCTACTAGTAGTACTTAGGCTGTGTGAATCATAAAATCTGTTGTAATACTTTAATTTTGCAGTTAGCAACAGACACACACACACACACACACACACACACACACACACGCTCTTCAAGTG
>NW_008340356.1:1098718-1126749 GCF_000622305.1 Nannospalax galili | reverse complement strand
TGTTGTAATACTTTAATTTTGCAGTTACAGCAACACACACACACACACACACACACACACACACACGGTCTTCAAGTGAAGGGGCATCACTGTGTCTATTGAAATTTTAGCACAAAAACCCAAGATGGGCATATTTGCGCTAGATTATTAATAAGTTTTTTATTTCCTTTGTTTTAGTTACAAGAAGCACTGGATCAAAGCACAAAGTCCGAACAATGTGCTAAGAAAATGCAAGACTGCATACAAAAGTATAAAGCACATACAAAATAAGGAGCATTTACAAAGAAAACAAACAGTGTAGTGTGAGAATATGCCTGTTATTAAAATTTGTGTGACTCCAGAGCAAATTTTCATTTTAAAGTTACTTGAAATATACAATTTAGGCTTGGGGTATAGATCAACAATATAATACATATTTTGCATCTGTAAGGCCCCAGGTTCAATCCAAGCACTCCAAAAAATTAATAATAGTAACAGTAATAATAGCAGCAATAATAAAAGAAATGCGTAAATTGTACACATTGTACCTAAAATTCACACATTACCCACAAAATACAGCTTCAAAAAAGGATGTATTTATAAAATTTACTTTTTTAAGAACTTAAATACTACTCTTCCAGGTGTTTTTTCAGAAATTATGTGATTTTTTTAAGCTAGTATGAGAATAACTTTTTAAATATGCACTGTAGACTTGGACTTGAAAATTACAAGTTAAAAGTTACAGTAACAAAGCAAGCAGAGAGAATTGAACAGCTGAAGGAAAACCTAGTAAACGAAAATTTGGTAAGTTATTCTCTTATTTATAATAATAATAAAAAGGAAGTTTTCTCTAGTCTTAAAAATACTTTAAGTAGTAGAAAACTTTCATTGATATAGTCATACCAATACTCATAACTGCTTTTAGTAGTGTAAGTAGTACTCTTTATAGATATTTTCTGAGTTTATAAAATTAATAATTTTGGTAGTAAAGCTTCAATTAAAACGCAGTAGTCTAAAGTCACTCATCCATTAAAACATGGGTGTTTTACATGTTTTGGTTATTGTGAATAATGCTGCTCTTACCAAATTTTCACTTGCTAGGTTTTCCTTCAGCTGTTCGATTTTCTCTGCTTGCTTTGTTACTGTAACTTTTAACTTGTAATTTTTAAGTCCAATTCTACAATGCTCTTAAGCAAAGGGGGCATGACCAGAGTTGGGCCTGGGAGCTGGGACAGGGACATGAAGAGTTCTTATCTCCCAGGAACCATAAGCCTAAATAAAGTCTTCTTTCTGTAAGTTGCCTCAGTCATGGTATTTTATCACAGCAACAGAAAAACAACTAATACAGAAGTTGGTACCAGAATTGGGGTGTTGCCATGAAGGCCCTGACCATGTTTTTTGGAGAAATGTGGAATACTTTGGAACTTTGAACTAGAAAAGTGATTGAATGCTGTACGCAGAGTTTAATGGTCCATTCTAGTAGAGGTCAAACTCAAAGGGTTTCAGAGGGAGAGGGAAGCAAAGACTTGAACAGAAACTGGGCTAGAGGTCATTTCTATGACATTTTGGCAAAGAATCTCACTGCCTTGTGCCTGTGTCCTAAGAACCTGTTTAAGGATACATTAAATAGTAATGAACTAATTTATTTGGTAGAGGAAATTTCAAGATAGCATAGCATTGAGTATGTGACATGGTTATTAATGGTGATGCTTATGCAGGTCTACAACAAAAAAAGTAGAGAAGAAAGAAATATAAAATACAGTGTGGAGAGAAAGCACTAGAAGCTTAATGCAAGACATATGCTAGAAGAGAGGCTGTGATTGTTAAGATTAGCACCATTAAGGAGCGGCTTCCTGCTCTGCACTAAAACAATGAGAAAGGTACCCTCAGGGGAAGACCCTACCCAGCTAAGCTTCCAATTTGTACAAGGAAAAATCCTAAGGCATTTTCTCCTCCTAGAAAACAACCGCATACCAAAACTACTTACCATAAATGTGATTTGAGGGGGCAAGTGTCCATGCCAAGCTGGAAGCCAAACTTGGTAGTGTCATTCACATGGTACTAGCTCTACAGGCATGAAAGATACAAGAGTGAGGGGGTCCTGGAGTCTTCCTCCATGGTTTTAGAAAGCTGCTGAAGCCAGGCATTGTGTTTCATTGCTGGAGTTGCTACAAAAACGCCCTGAGGGGCAAGGAGACCATAAGGGGCCATTGCATGAAGCTATGAAAGTTAAGGTTGGCTTAGTGGAGATGTCAAGATAGTGGAAATGCCTGAGCCAAGAAATACATGCTAAGGATAGCAACAGAGAATTGTAACACACCAAGAAAGTGACATATATTTCAGGCAGCAAAACTGGAGGGGCAGAGGATTCTAAGCCTTTTGGAACTAAAGTCTCAGACATGGAGCAACAGGATTTAGTGTTGGCCCTTCCGGCTTTTTATCTTGCTTTGGTCCAGTATTTCCCTGGTATTCATACATTTCTTTCTTTTTGGAATGGGAATGTATATTTTGTGCCACTGTATGTTGAAAGTATGTACTTTGTATTTTATTTCACAGTTAAGTCTCAAAAGAGACATTAGGCTGTAAACTTTTAACAGTGATGAAATGAAAGATTATGAGGGCTTTTTAAAAGCTGGACTAAGTGCATTTTGAATTATCAGCCATAAGCCTATGGGAGCCAAGGAGTACATTGTGGTGGTTTGGATGAGAAATGTCTCCCATAGGCTTAAATATTTAAACACTTTGTCCACAGTTGGGGGCATTGTTTTGGAAGGTGCAACCTTGCTGGAAGAAGTGTGTCATTCAGAGTAGGCTTTGAGTTTTATAGCCCTAATTCCAGTTTGCCCTCTCTGCTTGTATTGGCTATTGAGGATGCGAGCTCTGAGCTTTCCCCACTGCCGGTCCTGCTGCTTGCTGCCTCCTCACCACAATGGACTCTTATCCCTCTGGAACACAAACCTAAATAAACTCTGCCTCATATAAGCTTTGGTCATATCTTATCACAGCAACAGAAAAGTAACTAATAAACCAGCCACATGCCTTAATCCCAAACCAACCTGGTCAACATAGTGAGTTCCAGGTCAGCCAGGGCTACACAGTGAGATCTTATCACAAAAAGACACAAATCATAGAAAAATAAAGTATAAAATCAAGTGTTTGTTGCATAGATGACCATAAACATTATGTTTCTGTGACTTTTGGTGATTTGGGTGATTTTTTTTAATTTTATGAATAATTCACTGTACCACACTGTACTTTATTACAACTAAAATTATATCAGTTTCATTGTTTTCTGTTAGACTATTCTCAGCCTCATTCCTTCATTACCAAAGTTTATTATTTCTTCTGTACAGAATGATGATCTTACTGCAAAACTGGAAACTGCATCTTCAAAATATCTACATCTACATAAAGAAAATCAGCTTCTCCAGCAGGAGTTATTGTCTATGAAATCCACAAAAAGGAAATGTGAACAACTAAGGGAGCATAAAAAGAAGTTGGAACAAGAAATAGTTAACCTCAAAAGTCACATGGAAAAGAATATGATAGAATGTGGTCAAGTAGAACAATATAAATGGGAAATTGAAGAGAAAACAAAACAAGATCTAGTGGAAAAATTGAAACAAGTCAATCTATTCTTACAGGTTAATTATATGTAACATGCTTTAATTCTTTCACTGCAAATTACATCTGGGATGTACATGCTGCATATGTTTCCTCTACTTCTCTTCCCATACTTGTTTTATAAATTTTGGGGAAAGGGCAGAAAGACTGTAGGAGTCAGAGGTCATGGAGGACTGGACTGAAACAGTGTCTTCTGGACAGGACAGGACCATTGTATTCATGAACTCCTAGCAGCTGTGGTTGCCTGCACAAGGCCTGCACAAGATCAAGCCAGGCAATACTTTAGCATGGAGTAGGGAGGGGTTCATGAGCCCCCACCCCTGACTTAGGAGAAAGTTGGTGGCTTCTGGAGGAGGGAAAGTTGGTTTCCTTTTAGGGTGTAGTACCTGGTGGTTTGATCACACTCCAGTGGATCACACCATACCCATGAGCACATGGGCAGCACAGTTGTGCTCAGTGGATCATGGGAAAAAATAACAGAGGATAAGAAGTTGGATCTGGGAGGAGTTAAGAGAAAGGAGTTGGCAGTCAGATACATTGTATAAAAATCTCAAGAAATTGTTAAAAGTGTTTTTTTTTATTTTTCATCAGTATAATTAAACTGATCACTCAAAATTATTTTTATTAGAGAATCAATTGATATTTAAAACTAACTGGCATAAAACAATACTTAGGAAGAAAAGAAAATAGATCATGCAGAAAATACACTTTTGAATTTTATGTAAGTTACTTGCTCAATTTAAAATTATGAATTGATATTATTTTCTCAATTGTCAGATTATGTTATTAACATAAGAATAATTTTATCTAAGGCCATAGTCTACTGGTAAAGCATCTATTTAGCATACATACATCCTGTTTATGACCCTCAGCACTGCAAAAGAAATAATAGTAATAAGGGTGATTCCATTTCATTTAATTAAGGATTAATGTAGTTAATATTAACAAAAAATATTTTGAACTCTAGCATCTTTTTCAGATATTTAAGAGTCACATGTAAATAGTGTTCAAAAAAACAAAAGAAAACAAATACACAATAATTATTTGAACTATAATTTTTTAAAAAATATTTCCTATTTATTTGCCTTAGGTACAAGCAGCATATGAGGAAAAGTTACAGCAATTAAGAAATAAACAGAATGCTTCAATAAGAAGTCAGATGGATCTCAGAATAAGAGATCTAGAATCTGAATTCTCTAAAATGAAAAATCAAGTAGATTGTAACAAAATAGAAATGGAAAACTATAAGCAACTCTATCTAGAAGAAGTCAAAATTAGAAAATCATTGTCGAATAAACTAAGCAAGTAAGTCAAAACATCATAGATGATAAGTTGAGCTCTTTCATTTGTCTCTAGAGCACAGTTTTTAGTGAGACAGGTTGTGGAGATTAGTGGGATGTGAGAAATAAGTAACGAATGTAAATCTGGAGGCTGGTGCCAGTGCTTAGTGGTAGAGTGCTGGTCTAGCATGCACATGGCCCAGGGATCAACTCTCAGCACCACTAAAAAATAATTTTTAAAGGAAAAAGAATACAATTTTAGAAATAATGTCATCAAATAACATCTTTAAGAGGCTGAAGAGATGGCTCGGTGGTTAAGAGGACATACTGCTTCTGCAGAGGACCCAAGTTCTGTCCTAGCACCCACATCAGCTGGTTCACAATTGCCTATAGCTCCAGCTCTAGAGGGATCCAATGCCTCTGACCTCCACCAGCACCTGCACTCATACACACACACACACACACACACACACACACATAATTTTTTAAAATTAACCTTTAATAACTGAATCTGTATTAATTTGCATCTCCCTTTCTTGGTTCTATATGGCTTTTTTTTCCTTCTGAATGCTGTCCTATAATTAACCTGGCATATTACTTTTTTGATTATTTTTGAAGTTTTGCAATTCAGACATTCATATTGTTATCAAAATTCTGGTTAACATTCTCTTTAAAAAAAAGAAACACTAACAAAGTGTTTTTTGAAAGTTACAATTTAAGCCCACAGGCCATGTACTACTGCTGCTGTTGTACTGGACACATTCTGGCCCTGGGTGAACTAACTTTGCTTGATTGTGACCTTTGCCATTACCACTTGAGGGTACCTAGATAAAACTGTCCTTCAGAGTTTTCTATTGTGCCTACAAACATGACATAGGAAGACACAGCATAAGCATTAAAGAAAGTATAACTTGCAAAGTGGTGAGATATAACTCCTTGTTCAGTTAGGACTGTGTGAAAGACAGAAAGGACAGGTCCCATCTCTAATGCATTGGTTAACTATAGAATGATCTCATTGCCTTTAGAGGTGCTTTGGCTATTCTTGATCAGTAGCTCAGCCATCTCTTTCTCTCCTGGCTGCTCTTCTGAGTCCTTCTTCTGTGCCAAATGCTTGGGTTTTTTCCCAGGAAGTGGGTAGAATGTATAGATGGTAAAAGAAAATATACTCAAAAATGCCTTTCAAGGGTAGTTTTGGAAATCTTTAAACTGATTTACTAAGTAAAATATTTTTAGCTTTTTCAGTCATATTTTCAACATTCATATATAGTGAAGTGACCGTTAGAGTCAGGAAAACTAACATATCCATCATCTCGCATGCTTACCCTCTTCATATAAGTCTTTCTAATGACATCAGGAATCTTATGGCTAGGGCCTTTCCCTTACGCTGCACTTTTACTTGTTGAGCGAGGCAAAATTGAAAGACATTTCTCTCCTGCTTCGTTTGTATCACTTGCTAGTTAGAAGTCCCACTGGAAATACCTGTGCTTCTTGAGAACAGTTTTAAGCCTGTATTTGGATACAGTGGATGCTCTGACATAATTTGAGTGCTAAGATGCTACTTAATGGGCTATTTCATTTGCTTTTAATGAAACTCTTTTAAAAATGTTGGTTATTTAAAATTCACTCAGGAAAATGAGGTAAGAATCAATTGCCTTTGTACTCTTCACAGAACAGACGAGAGGCTAGCGGAGGTAAAGACTGAACTTCTCTTGGAGAGAAGGCAGAACAGACCTTTACTGTATAGCACTCTCAATACAAGGCCTGCCTTAGAGTCCATTTGTCCTGGAGACCTTAGTGATAGATTTTTCATTTCAAGAAGTTTTTCAAGAGAAAACTTAGTTGTTCCTACCTCGAATCTCTGGCATTCTATTGAGACCATGCCAGACTGCAAAAACAAGGTTAGTTTTGTCTTTTTTCCTTTGGATTCTATTTCTGATCTAATTCTTTTAATTTAGTGAAATGCCAAGTTATTCAGTTGAGTTATTCAGATTAAGTGAAAGTTACAATAACATATAAAGAAAGAAAACAGAAATTTTATATATTTTTAAGTTCCTGAAGCTCTCGTTTTTGAGGAATACTCCTTTATTAATTTGTCAAATGTAACTAAACTTAGATTTTTTACTTCTTTAAAAGCCTGTTAATATTATGTATTTTTAAATGTGTATTTATTTTTATTTTATGTGTATGAGTGTTATGCTTGCATGATGTATGTGGACCACATATGTGTGTGGCCCACAGAAAGCAGAAGCAAGCCTCTGCAACTAGAGTTAGAGAGTTGTGAGCTGCCATGTGGGTTCTGGGAACTGAACCCTTGTCTTCTGCAAGAGCAGCAAGTGCACTTAAGCACTGAGCCACCTTTGGAATATTTAAGGTCTCATATATAGGATCATATCATCTCCAAATAGGAACAATTTGGCTTTTTCTCTTCTTATGTGTGTCCCTTTCTTTCTCTTGCTTTTTTGCTCCGGCCAGCTTCAAACGTCGCATTGTACTAGAGACAAGTGAGTGAAGGCAAACAATTCCTCGGTCATCACATGCCCTCCACCATCTCTAAGCACATTAAACATGTTTTTAAAAACAAAATGAGCCAGGCGTGGTGGCACACACCTTTAATCTCAGGACTCGGCACGCAGAGGCAGGCAGATCTGTGAATTCAAGGCCAGCCTGGTCTACATAGTGAGTTCCAGGACAGCTGGGGCTACATGGAGACCCTGTCTCAAAAAAAAAAATGAGTGGAGAGAATGAAAACAGTTCTACAATTATTGCTTTTAGAAGCAATGGTTTCAGTTTCCCCCTATTTGGGTATTTATAGTAATTTGTTGTATATAGATAGTCCTTATTATGAATGAAGTATGTATTTTCTATTGTTAGATTCTTTGTTATCTTTATCATGAAGGGCTACTGAACTTGTCAAGGATCTTTTTTTGTATCTATGAGATAAACATCTGCTTACTGTCTTTGGGTATTATTTATAGGATGTATTACATTTATTCATCTATATTGTTGAACAGTGCTTGCATTCCTGAAATTAAGTCAACTTGGACATGGTGTATAATCTGTTTAATGTGTTGATGAATTGGGTTTGCAAGTATTTTCTTGAAAATTGTGCATCTGGGGCTCATCAGAAAATTGGTCTATAATTTGTGTGTGTGTGTGTGTGTGTGTGTGTGTGTGTGTGTGTGTGTGTGTATTCCCTTTTCTGGTTTTGATATCAGGATACTATTGCCTTTGTAAAATGAGTTAAATAGCATTCCCTCTGACTTAGTTAACATTTCTTGTTGCTAAGACCAAATACCTGACAAAAGCCATCTAAGGAGAAGGTTTTTTTCTGGATCACAGAACAAGAGCATAGTCTATTATGGCAGAAAAACCAAGGCAGCAAGAACTGAAAGGGGCTGGTCACATCACTTACTCAGGAGGCAGAGTGGTGAATGAAAACCAGTGCTCATTTTCTCCACTTTATACAGTTCAGGATTCCCTGCCCAGAGAATGGTCCCTCCCACAACTGAGTCTTCCCACATCAGTTATATGTAATAAAGATATCCCTGACAGACATTCTCAGAGGCTAGCCTTAATCTACAGAATCCCTCACAAGTGTGCCCAGAGGCTTGTTTCTTTGGTGATTATAGATTCTGTCAAGTCAATAAATATCACTATCACATCTTTCTCTTTTGTGGGATAATTTGAGAAACATTGGTATTAATTCTGATGAAGAGGTTTTCTGGAAATCAACAGTGAATTCATCTAGTCCTGGACATTTTTACTTGGGAAATTCTTTACTACTGCTTATAATGGTTAATATTAATTGCTAACTTGATAGGATCAAGACTGGGATAATTTAGGTGAGAGGACACACTTTAAATGTTGGCAGTGCCATTTCATAGGCTGGGGTCTCAGACTGAATAAAAAGTAAAAAGGAAGCTGAGCACCAGCATCTATCTCTGCTTCCTGAATGCACATGCATTGTGACTAGCTGCCTTGCACTCTAGCCTACATGCCATCTCTGCCTTCTCTAGTCTCTCAAACTGAGCCAAAATAAATTCTTTCCTTAAATTGCTTTTGTCAGGCATTTTGTCATAGCAATGAGAAAAATAACTAAAACATAAAATTGCTACCAAGAAGCAGGGCCTTTTTGATAAATTTGACCATGTGGTTCATAGGCGTTTAGAACTGATTTTTGGAAAGGATGTGGGAGATTTTGGAGCAGTGGGCTAAAGAAGCTTTAAAATATTCTAAGTAGAGGTGAATTAGTCATTCTGGTGGGAGTTTGGAAAACAAGAATGACAAGAGACATGCACATAGTGAAGGCTCAGCTCATGAAATGTATGTGCCATTGTGATTTGGAAGTATGAAATTCATTTTTTCATTTTATAGGCAGTCACAGTTCTGAGCTTGCCTTATGTCTCAGAAAAGACTGGACTTTTGAACAGTGTTGAGACTGTTAAAGACTATGGGAATTTTTAAAAGTTGGACTGAATGCATTTTGCATCACAAGATGGCCATCAACTTATGGGGGTCAGGAGGTGGAATATGGTGGTTTAAGGAGAAATGTCTCCCATAGCCTCATATATCTGGACACTTGGTCCCTAGTTAGTGGCACTGTTTGGGGAAGTTATGGACCCTTTATAAGGTGGAACCTTGCTGGAGGATGTGCATCACCAGGGGCAGGCTCTGAGAACTTATTTTTATTTTTCTTTTCATCTTTGTTTTCAAGACTGTAGCACTTGCTGGCCTGTAATTTGCTATTTAGACTGTGAGCCCCCTGAGTACTGGGATTAAAGGCATGCACCACCTTGCCTGGTCTGAATTTGAGGGTTCTTAGCTATGCCCTATTTCCCATTCCCATTCTCATATATTCTCTTTCTCTGCTTCCTGTGTGTGTGGATGGAAAGGTGATTAGTAAGCTTCCTGCTCCTGTCACTCCGTGTTGTGTAGCAATTTCCTCTGAGATAAAACCCTCTCCATCTGGAAGAAAGCTCAGATTAACAGTAGGATTTTCTAAAAGGAAGTACACAACTCAATAGCTTCAGGAACTCCCTTGTCGCCCTAATTTTTTTTTCCCCTCTTCTTAGGAGGCTCCGTCCCAAGGCCTCAGGCTCACAGACTAACATAAGACATTTTTAGTTTGGGGTGTCCTTTATGGTAAGGAGTGTGGGGTGACTTACAAAGCAACTGCACAAAAACTGCACTGTCCCTTAGTGCCAGTTCAGATGTCTTCTGCACCCTACCCACAGTCTCCATTAGCTTTCCCCATGCCTCTTGGGCCCGTGGTCTTGCCCCAGGTCTGTAAATGCCCCATCTTGCTTCTTCCCCACTTGCAGGACACCCTGGCCATTTTCCAGGGTGGCCACCCTCCCCCTCCCCTTCTCCACAGCTAACTCTCTGCAGTGGGCTCTGCCCCTGGCTGGTTTACAACCCTTGGAGGAATAAGTATTTTTTGGAATACTTATTTTGGGAATAAGTCCCTGAAACTGACCAGATTCACTAGACCCTGCCTCCCTTCCCAAACATATAAAAGTCCTAAAGATGCAGAAAGACATTCTCAGAGAAGCTGTACTGCCTAGAAGAGGGTCAAAGGAGCTAAGCCTCTGGAAGAAGCAGAGATCAACTGAGTGACTTGAAAGAGCCTCAAACCAACTAAGCCACCTAGAAAGACACTCTCCAACCTGTTGAGCTGCCTTCAGGTTGTACAGTGCATTCCAGATTTTGTTTTCATGAGCTGTCACCCATGCTAAAGTGGGTTTCGGGTGATACAACTATCTACCTTTGACTCATTCCTGTAAGCAATCCCTCACCCATATACTGCAAGTAACCCCAGTAAAACCCATTGAGTCACCAAGTTGGACTTTGGTGGTAACCTTACTTTGGTTTGTCATTGGTTCCCTCTCTGGGGAGAGAAGAGGTTTGTTCATGTCTCCCCAGGAATCATGTCACACTACATGCCAAGCCTTCCCCATCATGGTGGACTGTATCCCTCTGAAACTGTAAGCCAAAATAAGCCATTTCTTTCTAAGTTGCTTTTAGTAATGTCTATTTTGTCATGGCATCAAAAAAAGTGACATATAAGGTCTGAGGGCCATTTGGGCAATACTTTGCATAAGAATCTGGCTTCATTCTGCCCATGTCCTGAGAACCAGAGTGAAGTTGAGTTTAAAGACAATGGACTAATTTGTTTGACAGAGAAAACTTCAAGACAGGAGAGCATTCAAGTTGGTGCTGAAGAAAGTAGCTCTAATAGTTAAAGAAATCAGCACTGAAGAGAAACATGAGCTACACTGAGACAAAAGATATCCTGAGGACAAAACTCCACCCACCCTAAGGCTCTATCTTACCAAGATTCAAATTTCTGTGAAAGGAGAAAGGCTGAACCGAGAATGCAGCTGAGGAATTCCCTGCTCCTCGAAAGCAGCTACATAGCAGAGTGCTTCCCCAGAGAAGCTAAAGCAACATCCTAGGCTGACAGAACTTAGCAATGTCATCCACATGGTACTGGTTTCAGCGGCATGAAGGATGTGAGATTGATGGGATGATGATGGTTTCAGAGAGCATCTAAGGCCAGGTAGTGTGTGGTGGGGTTGGAGACTCGGAAAGGAGGCTTCGAGAAGCCATTGTGCGAAGCTGTGAAGGTGAAGCCTTGGCATTTCCAGGACATTGGAGATACCAGGACTACGGAATAGCCACTGAAGAAGGCTGCATGCATGATGTGGAGGTAGCCCAAGACAGAGGTAGTACACGTGGCAGAGCTGAAGGGGTAGGGCCACCTAAGACATTTAGAATCCCAGATATTATGAGTCCAACATGCCAGACATGGGGCTGAAGGATTTGATATTTTCCCTGCTGGACTTTGAGTTTGCTTGCTATGGCCTAGTTCTTCTCTATGAAACAGAAATATTTACTCTGTGCCATTATATGGTGAAAGTATGAACTTTTTTATTTTACGGGAGCTCATAGTTGAGAGACTGAACTTTTGTGTGTGTGTGTCTTTTTGAGACAGGGTCTCCCTGTAGTCCCAGCTGACCTGAAGTCACTACGTAGATCAGGCTGGCCTTGAACTCACAATGATCCACCTGCCTCTGCCTCCTGAGTGCTGGGATTAAAGGTGTGCGCCACCACGTCTGGCTAAGAGACTGAACTTTTAAAGTGTTGGAATTGTTAAAGACTTTAGGATGTTTAAAGTTGGACTGAATGCATTTCATATTATAACATGGTCATGAGCGTATGAGACAAGGAGTAGAAAGTTATGACTTAAAGATGATGTATCTGAGTGTCAAGTTGACAAGGGGCAGTATTGTGATGGTTGTTAATTGTCAACTTGAAAGAATCTAGAATCCAGATATCTCACCTGGGAGAATGTTCCCTGGGCATGTCGACGTGAGATAATCTTGATTACATTAATTGGTGTGGGAAGGCCTGTTCTAATCATAGCAGAACCACTTCCTGGACAGGGGATCCTAAACTATCTAAAATGGAGAAAGTGAACTGAATACTGCCTTGAATTCATTCACTGCTCTCTGCTTCCCGAGTATGGATCTGATGCACAACTAAACGTTCTGCCCCTGCCATCATGCCTCCCCTGCTTGCTGCTGTGCTTTCACTAGGATTGCATCCCTCTTGAACTTTAACCCAAAATATACCCTTTTCCCCTAAGGTTGCTTTTGTCAGAGAAGTTTATCACAGCAACAGTTAAAGAAATGAAGATTTGGAACAGTGCTGGAACTGTCATAGATGTTGGGCACCTTTTAAAGCTGAACTGAATGTATTTTGTCTTATGAGATAGTCATGGGCCTGTGAGGACAAGGAGCAGAAAGGTTATGGCTTTAAAATGATATGTTTGCATGCCAGTTAACGAGAATGGACTTGTGATAGTCAAGACTATCAACGTCACAGGATCCAAAATCACCTAGGATACAAACCTCTGGGCACATCTGTGAAGGAGTTTCTAGACTGGATTAATTGAGGTGGGAAGACCGGCCCTAAAGGTGGATGGCACCATTCCATGGGTAGGGATCCTAGACTGAATAAAAAGGAGAAAGCAGGGGCTAGAGAGATGGCTCAGTGGTTAAGAACAATGTTCTTGCAGAAGACCTGGGTTCAAATCCCAGCACCCACATGGCACCTAACAACTGTCCATAACTCCAGTTCCAGGGGATCCAACAGCCTCTTCTGTCCTCCGGGAACATTGCACGGCAGGGCACGGGTGCACTTACCTACATGCAGGCAATACACACATACACATAAAATAAAAATAATAAAACACATTAAAAGAAAAAGGAGAAAGCAAACTGAGTACCAACATTCCTCTCTGCCTCCTGAAATTATGTGCAGTGTAACCAGCTGCCTGTTCTTTTCATACTTCCTCTGCCATGATGGACTACTCTCAAACTGTAAGCTTTTTAAAATAAAACTTTTTTGAGAGACATGAGTGGCTCCGTCTTGGATAAAACCTCCATGGAACTGACCCAGCCCTGAGCCCTGTTCCAGGAACAAACCACAAAAAAAGGTATACTTGGAATGGATAGAGAACAACTCCCCCACCAACAGTCAATTAACCAGGGACAGGAAAGTACTAAAAGTCCAGATGTCTTTTGGCACTGGGCTGCAACCAATCAGATGCTTGCCAGGCTGGAGACCCCCCACCCCCCTACTTGCTGAACTTGCTGAAATAAACCTATAAAACCTCTGTCTCCCAAAGTAAGGGGGTCTCACATCTGAGATCCACTGGGTCAGTGACACTCATTCCGCATGAGTGGGGGAATTTGCTACTTGGCCTTCTGTGTGTCTTTCTGGCTCTCTGTTTTGTCTTTGGCTGTCTATTTCTCTGTGACTGAGGTGGACACAATGGGACAGACTCCCTCTACACCCCTGGACCTGGTTCTTGTACATTTTGGAGAGGTTAAGACTCAAGCCCATAACCTCTCTGTTGTTGTCAGGAATGATTAATACTTTCTGCAGGTCTGAATGCCTCACTTTCTATGTGGGATGGCCCTCAGAGGGGACCTTTGATCCCGCTGACATTAACGCAGTTGAGAAAATTATTCTTCAACCATGTGTGGGACACTTGGATCAAATATCATACATAGTGGTCTGGGGAGATTTAGTCAATAACCCCCCCTCCTTGGGTCAAGTCTTTTCTTCCTTTACAGAAAACTGAGGTGCTGACAGCTGCAAAACAACCCAGAAAGCACCTAAGCCTGAAACCAAAAAGATCTAATTTTTCCTCCCCCTCCTTATCCACCTCCTCCACAGGAGGTACCCCCTTCAGAACCGGCACCTCTGGTACCAGATTCTTCACAGGCACCGGGGGGACCAGCTCAGGGGACTAGGAGTAGAAGGGCAGCAACACCAGAGGGTCCAGACCCTACTGTTCTACCCCTCAGAGTCGCTGGCCCTGTGGATGAGGCTGGCAACAAGCCCCATCATTATTGACCATTCACCACTAGTGACCTTTACAACTGGAGAACCCAGAATGCTCCCTTTTCTGAAAATCCTAGGGAGCTTATTTATTACAAACTGTCTTTTTCACACACCAACCCACTTGGGATGAGTGTCATCAATTATTACAGGTCCTGTTTACCACAGAGGAAAGGGAACGTATCCAAACAGAAGCCAGGAAATTAATTCCTGCTAATACTGGTGTCCCTACTACTGACCCGACACTGATTGATGCTCCCTATCCACTGACCCGGACTGATTGGGATTATAATACTGCAGAAGGTAAGGGGAGGCTTCTGGTTTACTGCCAGGCTCTGTTGGCAGGTCTCAAAGCGGGTGCTCCTAGGCCAACTAATTTTGCAGAGGTAGACAATATTAGTCAGGAACTAAATGGAAGCCCAGCTGCATTCTTGTAGTGAATAACGGATGCCTTCCACAGGTACACTCCATTAGATCCAGAGGCCAAAGATAATATAGCGGCAGTGGCCATGGCTTTTGTTAACCAGTCGGCTCCGGATATAAAAAAGCTCCAAAGAGTAGAGAGACTGGGTGAAAAGAGCTTAAGGGATTTAATAACTGTGGCCGAGAAAGTGTACAATAGGGATAGTGCAGAGGAAAAACAGATAAAGGCAGAAAGGAGGCAGAACAAGGACCTGACAAGGATCCTGCTGGCTGCCACTGTGGATCCAGAGGACCGGTGAAGGCATCTGAGACAGATAATGTTGGGGAAAGGAGTCTCTTGCAGTATGTGGATGACCTACTTGTAGCGGCAGACAGCCAAGAGGCTTGCATGAATGGCACAGAATGCCTGTTGCAGCAGACGTTGGGAAGCCTGGGCTATTGGGCCTCTGCTAAAACAGCCCAACTATGCAAACAACAGGTACAGTACTTGGGCTATATACTCAAAGAAGCACTACTGGTAAAAGTTGCTGACAAACTGACTTTGGGCCAGAACTTGACCATCACCACACCACATGCAATTGAAGGGCTTTTAAAGCAGCCCCCCGACAGATGGCTAAGTAACGCCCATATAACTCAATATCAGGCGTTACTTCTTAATCCTGCTAGAATCACCTTCCAGGTACCAGTTGCCCTGAATCCAGCCATGCTCTTGTCGGACCCAGACTTGGATGCCCCCCTGCATGATTGTGCCGGAATCCTGGCCCATGTCCACGGTACCCAATCAGATTTAAGAGATACCCCGTTATCTGATGCTGAAGTAACCTGGCTCACTGACGGGAGCAGCTTTGTCCAGGACAGCAAGAGGTATGCGGGTGGCTGTAGTATCAATTAACGGGCATCATTTGGGCAGAGCTTCTGCCCACTGGCACTTTGGCCCAAAAGGCTGAACTTATTGCCCTAAGGCGCTGGTATTGGGAAAGGACAAAAAGCTTAATGTGCATACAGACAGCCGATATGCCTTTGCCACCTCGCCCGTTCATGGGGCAATATATCAGGAACGGGGCTTATTAATGGCAGAGGGAAAAACTGTCAAAAATAAAGAAGAAACCCTAACATTGCTGAAGGCTCTCTGGTTGCCAAAGAAATTGGCAATTATCCACTGCCCAGGTCATCAAAAAGGGGGATGATCCGATTTCCCAAGGAAACAATCGAGTGGATCAGGCAGCTAAACAAGCTGCCCTTCAAATTGACTCAATCTTGGTCATCACACTAATTGAACCAGGTGGCCCAAACCTCCCCGAAAAGCCCAAATACACTGGGGAGGACCTGAAGTGGATAAAGGGACTGCTGAGGATCCAATGCCTGGAAGGATGGTGGAGGTCAGCAGAGGGGAAGCTGATCCTCCCGGAAAAATTAGGAAAACAAATGTTGGCAAAAATACACCGTTCTTCCCACATGGGCATCAAGAGGATGCAGGACTTAATTCGACATGCCGAAGTAACAAACAAGGAGGCTAAAGATTAAAGACATTGTCAATGGCTGTAAAGCTTGCCAACTCACCAATGTGGTGCCAAATATTAGAAACCCAGGAATCAGGCTTTGAGGGAGAAAACCTGGAGCCTATTGGGAAACAGATTTCACTGAGGTAAAACCTGTCAGGTATGGATACCGTTATTTGCTAGTCTTTGTAGATACTTTTTCAGGATGGACTGATGCCTTCCCTACTAAACATGAAACAGCTCAGATGGTGTCAAAGAAACTGTTGGAAGACATCCTCCCCAGGTATGTCATCCACAGATGACAGGGTCAGATAATGGACCAGCTTTTGTGTCCAAGGTAAGTCAGAGTCTGGCCACAGTTCTGGGGATTGATTGAAAATTACATTGTGCTTATAGGCCCCAGAGTTCAGGACAGGTAGAGAGAATAGAACTCTGAAAGAGGCCTTAACTAAATTGATTGAAAATTACATTGTGCTTATAGACCCCAGAGTTCAGGACAGGTAGAGAGAATAGAACTCTGAAAGAGGCCTTAACTAAATTGACCTTAGAGACTGGCAGTGACTGGTGACTCTCCTTCTGTTCGCCCTCTATCGAGTACATAACTCCCCTTACCAGATGGGATTAACTCCCTTTGAGATCATGTTTGGAATGCCCCCTACCATTATCCCTAACCTCCTTGGCAGAAATGGTTCTGCAGAATAGGAGAGGCCTAGACCTGTTGTTCTTGCAGCAGGGAGGCCTCTGTGCTGCCCTTAAGGAAGAGGGTTTTTTTTATGTAGATCACTCTGGGGTCATCAAAGAATCCCTGGCCAAGGTTAGAGAAAGTCTGGCTGGAAGAGAGAACGAATGTAAGGCTAAACAAGGATGGTTTGAATCCTGGTTCAATAGCTCGCCTTGGTTGACCACTTTGATTTCAACCTTACTCGGACCCCTCCTCATTCTGATTATGCTCTTGACTTTTGGACCTTGCATTTTAAATAAATAGGAAGCTTTTATAAAAGAGTGGCTGGGAGCTATACAGCTAATGGTAATGCGAACCCACTATCAGTCCCCCCAGAGTCTGGGTGATGAAAGAACACGATGAGGGAGAACCCATGATTGGGCCCCCAAGGTACTAGTCAGAGGGGGGAATGAGAGACCTGAGTGACTCCATCTTGGATAAAACCTCCATAGGACTGACTCAGCCCTGGACCCTGTTCCAAGAAAAACCACAATACTAGGAACAGATAGTGAACACCTCCCCCACCGACGGTCAGTTAACCAGGGACAGGAAAGTACTAAAAGTCCAAATGTTTTTTCAGATTTCCTGAAGCCAGCAGTTTATGGTTTGGCACTGAGCTGCAACCAATCAGATGCTTGCCAGGCCAGAGACCCCCCACCCCCCTACTTGCTGAACTTGTTGAAATAAACCTATAAAAACCTCTGTCTCCCAAAGCAAGGGGTCTCACATCTGAGATCCGCTGGGTCGGTGACAGAGTGGGCCCAAGCTTAAGCTTGCAACAATAAAAAACCCTTGTGTGTTTGCATCGGTTGGCTCCTTGGTGGTCTTTGGGGGTATCCTGAACTGGGCACAACACTTTAAGTTGCTTTTGCCCAGGATATTGCCACAGCCCTAAGAAATACACTGATCAATCTCATTGATTATATTAGATTTGCTTAAGTTGTTCATATTATCTTAAGTTCAGGTACATTATATGTATCAAGAACTATATCCATTTCTTCTAGATTTGCCAGTATGTTGGAAGATAAATTTTCAGAACATTCCATAATGATCCTCTGAATCTCACTGATATCTATTGTTATGTCTCCCTTTTCACCTCTAATTTTATTAATTTGGGTCTTCTTTCATTAATTTGGGTTTCTTTCTTTTGGTTAGTTTGGCTAAAGGTTTGATAATTGTTTATCTTTTCAAACAACCAGTTCTATTTCATTAATTGTGGCATTCTTTTATTTTTCATTTATTTTATTTCTATCTATTTTATGATCATTATCTATATCTACTAATTTGAAGTTTGGTGTTTCCTTATTTTTCTAATACTTTGACACACATCATTATTTCATGTCAGTCTGATTTTTGTAGTGTAGGCACATAACTAAAACTTCCTTCTTACCATAACTTCAACTTATCCCATGGGTTCTATGCTGTATTTTTGTTTTCATTTGGCTCTAGAATGTTTTGAATTTCCCTTTTGATTTTTTTCAATGACTCACTTACTGATCATTTCAATAGTGTATTTTTCTTTTTATCGTGTTGCTGAATAGTTTGCAAATGTTTCATTGAGAACTTTAAAAAACATGTTTTTACATTTATTTGTGTGTGTGTGTGCTGTATTGGCACACAAATATCACAGTGTGTGTGTAGAGGTCAGAAGACAATTTTTGAGGAGTCAGTCCTCTCCCTCCACCGTGTGACTTCAGGAATGTCAGGCTTGGCAACAAGAGCCCTTACACACCAAGGCATCTTGCCAGACCTCAATCTCTTTTTTTTTTTTTTTTGGTCTTTTGGAGACAGAGTCTCCCCGTAGCCCCAGCTGTCCTGGAACTCACTATGTAGACCAGGCTGGCCTCGAACTCACAGAGATCTGCCTGCCTCTGCCTCCCAAGTGCTGGGATTAAAGACGTGCACCACCATGCCCAGCCCAATCTCATTTTATTTAAGACAGACTGACTTGTTGGCATTGTTTTCTATTTCTTGGCTTAATTTTGGTAGGTCATATATGTCTACAAATCTATCCATTTCTCCCAATTTTCCACCATTTAGGTTTTTAATTTACTCCAATATCTCCAGAGTTTGTTGGTATCTGTCATAATGTTCTCCTTTTCATCTACACTTGCATTAATCTGAATCTTTTCTCTAGTTCTTTTGGTTAGTTTGGCTAAGAATTTGTCAGTCATGTTTATCTTTTTACAAACCAATCCTTTATTTCACTGATTAATTGTATCGTTATTTTTGTCTTCATTAGTTTCTGCTATTTCTATTCTGTTATTTCTTTCCACCTACTGCTTTTGTGTTCAGCTGTTCTTGTTTTATAAAGACCTTGGGGTACATCATTATTTGATATCTCTCTGATATTTTAATGTAAGCAGTCACAGCTGTAAACTTTACTGTTAGAACTGCCCAATCTGCATCTCAAAGGTTCTGCTGAATTTTGCTTTAATTTTCTTTTAATTCTAGAAAAAATTTAAATTTCCTCCTGTTTTCTTTGATGACACACTAATCATTCAAGAGTGTATTGTTAAACCTGCATGTATTTGTATAGTTTTTGTAGCTGTTCTTGGTATTAATTTCTAACTTTATTCCACTATGAGCTGATCAGATACAAGAAATGATTTCCATTGCTCTGTATGACTCCATTGATGTGAGAGATTCATGCCAACAGTTTGCTGGTTCACTGAATTTGATGTGCTAGATTCTCAGTTCTCCTTGGCTATCTAGTGTTCATGAAAATTTTCTTACATCATTTTTTTTTCTCAAAATCTGTTTCCTTGCTGAATTTTCCATCCATGTTATTTTCTTTAATACTTTGTTGCTTTCTTTTCTCCATCTTGATTCTGTTACTTCATTCACTTGCTCCTATGTTTCCTCTTAAAAGTCATTAGTCTTTTCTAACTGCACCCTTTTAAATTATTTCTCATTTCAACCATCTCAGTACCTTTGGACTTGGTAATTAAAGAGTTACACTCATTTGGAGATATCTGGTTGCCTTGCTTTTCCATGTTTCTTACTGCCCACACCGAGGTTTATGCTTCTGCTGGGTGCACTGTGCCCACACCGAGGTTTATGCTTCTGCTGGGTGCACTGTGCCCACACCGAGGTTTATGCTTCTGCTGGGTGCACTGTGCCCACACCGAGGTTTATGCTTCTGCTGGGTGCACTGTGCCCACACCGAGGTTTTTGCTTCTGCTGGGTGCACTGTGCCCACACCGAGGTTTATGCTTCTGCTGGGTGCACTGTGCCCACACCGAGGTTTATGGTTCTGCTGGGTGCACTGTGCCTACACTGAGGTTTATGCTTCTGCTTGAATTTCCTCGTATGTCTGGCCCCTGCCCAGTCCTCTCCACGAGTGCCTCCTGCAGCTGCATCTCACTCTGAAGCTGTGACCCCAGGCTCCTTCATCTTTGATTGTTACCTTTTCACTGGGACCCAAGTTATTTCAGTCTTTGAAAAAAAAAAAAGATTCCTTGTCAAGATGGTAGCCTACCACAGCTTTCTGAGACTTGGGGAGTGACAAAATAGACCTCTTCTTGACTGCTACTGCACACGAGGAGTGAGTGTCTCACCAACACTCTTGAGTGCACTTGGCTTGAAGGAACTGTGGACTTGTCCTGTGCATTGAACTGCTGATCTCTTTTCTTCAGGGTCACTAGTTCAGCCAGTTGAGTGAGATGGCGTCTTCTCTTTCTCTGCCACTGTTGGAAGTATGTACCTGTTCCTCCTTCATCTGTGTCAACAAAAGTTTCTCTGTGCTTTTCAGCTGTGGTTTCCAATGCTCTTCCAATCCTTCTGTCTTTGGAATAGTCTGTTCTTTGCTATTATGACTCTTTTCATTCACTGTGTCACATGGGTGCAGCTTCTCAATCATCATCTTACCTAAGTAGCTTCAATTTTCATTTTCTAAAAGTAAGGAATGTTAAACACATTTAAGGAGAAGAAACAGATTAAACTTTTATAAAGATTGGAGTTCTACTAAGAATCACAAAGTAATGCATTCATCATAAAATATGAGCTGGTTAGTTTAACCTTTATATTAATAAAATAACAGATTAAAAGCAATGCACACATAATAGTCCCTATTATTAAAACTCAGACTACAGAGGAATTTTAATTTTCTCATCTTATTCTAAAGCAATCCTCCTTTCACTTGATTTGTTATAAAAACAGTATGGTAGAAACTACCAACCAAAGGGTTACTATTCACTATTTATTTCAGAAAAAATCAATCCAAATTTAATGAATAAATTTTGGTACATATCTTGACTTAGTTCTCTACTTACACTTTGTTCCCAGTCCTGCAGCACCTGAAATCAGTTAAATATTATTTATAATGTTGTTAAATAAAAGGTATTATCATTGGAATTAAATAGCATTAAAATGTGGCCTTTAAGTCAGTTGTGGTGATACATGCCTGCAATCCCAGCACAGGGGAGGCTGATGCAAGGGAATTATAAGTTCCAGTCCAGCGTGGGCTACATAGTAGGATCAAGATTAGCTGGGTTACATAGTCAGATGCTATCTTTTTTTTTAAGTTTTGTTTTTATTTTACGTGTATGAGTGTATTGCCTGCATGTACAGTAAGTGCACCATTGTCATGTAGTACCCACAGAGATCGGAAGAGGGTGTCAGATTCCCTGAAACTAGAGTCGTGAATGGTTGTTAGCCACCATGTGGGTGCTAGAACAGAATCTGTGTCTTCTGCAAGAGCAGCCAGTGCTCTTAATGGCTGAGCCACCTCTCCAGACCCATGAGACTCTATCTTTAAAAAAGGGAGACCCTGTCTCAAAAAAAGAAAAATCTGTGACTACATGGAAATTGTCTGCTCATCTGTTTTTTTACATTACAGTATCTGATTGTGGAGGAGTGAACTGTCTAATCCTCAGCCTGTCATTGCAGTGACTGTCATAGCACCCTACCACAGGGCTACTGAATAAATAAATGAAGAGTGAGAAAACCAGCACTGATACTTAGCCACACTGAAAATTGATTCAGTGTGTAACTACTGACAAATTACATTGAACAATTAGTTTGTATTGTAGTCATAATTTGGAGTGGATTATTTTGAGACAGGGTTTCCCTGTAACCCCAGCTGGCCTAGAATTCACCATGTAGATCAGGCTGGCCTCAATTTAGCAGACATCCACCTGCCTCTGCCTCCCAAGTGCTGGGATAAAAGGCATGTACCACAATGCCCAGCCATATTTTTAAAACTTTTTCTTTATTCTTGACAATTTCATACAGGTATACAAAGAACTATGGTCATATGTGTGAGAATGACTTCTGGGAATGCCTTCTGTCTTGGGAACTTTGTAACCCAAGTTAATCTTATGTTTTGAGGTCATTTAATACTAATTGAACTTGTTTACAATCTAAACAATCTTGCTAGGCCTTGAGCTCCTCTTGTAATAAACAAGCTAAGCACGCAGTTTTAATCTTAAATTATGTTCCCTATTTTTCTCTCATGACCCTTCTTTGCCCCTGACCAAAAATTGTGTGTGTGTGTGTGATGTGAAAATATTGTTAAAAGCAGCAACATTGGTGCAAGGAATTACCCACACTTTATGTTGCAAACAACAGGTGGAATTAATTTGATAACATCTTTTTGTGGACTGGGTGGGTAGGGGTCAGAAAGAAAAATAATCCTTCCCTAATAAGACAAAGTTCCTCATTCCTTTTTCCATATCATGAGGGATATACTGTTTAAATTAATACAGAGAAGCTGGGCGTGGTGGCGCACGCCTTTAATCCCAGCACTACGGAGGCAGAGGCAGGCAGATCTCTGTGAGTTCAAGGCCAGCCTGGTCTACATAGTGAGTTCCAGGACAGCTGAGGCTACAGGGAGACCCTGTCTCAAAAAGACCAAAAAAAAAATACAGAGAAGGAGTCCTTTGTTGGAGGAATAGTTCTGAGAGAAATCAGAAAGGAACAGTTCTGAGATGGGGCTTACTCTTGGTTTAAATAACTTTGGGAATTAGACTTTCTTTGTTCAGGCACTGCCATATTGTGGCACTGGGCACACACATGTACCCTCCCATTCTCCCCCTCCAACTCCTTTTCCCCCCTAACATGTCTTCCCCAACTTTGTGCCTTTTTAAAAATAACTCCTTAAGTCCATTTAGGGCTGCCCATGTGTGCATGGGTATGGGCAGTCCACTGGAACATGAAAATCCTACCTGAGACTACATGCCTTACAAAGAATGATTTTCCCTCCCCCAGCAACTCCCAACTGCCAATAGCTCCTCAAAATGGGGTGGAGCCTAAAGATCACCTACCCCATCTATGCCAGATGTTGATCATTTGCAGACAACCACAGCTGGTGTATGTTCAAAAGTATGACAGCCATGTCATGTCCAGAAGACTGCATGTCACAGCACTCCTCCCCAACCTCTGGCTCTTACATTCTTTCTGCCTCCTTCCACACTGTTCCCTGAGGCTTGTGTCCCATCATTCATATAAGTGTCCTGTTTAGGGCTGAGCATTCAGCTCTTAGTATCTTCACTTTGACCAGTACCATCTCTCCCTTGACTGCTGCCCACTGCAAAAGGAAGCTTCTCTGACTAAGGCTGAGAGCAGCACAGGTTTGAAGGTGTAAAATTAAATACTTAGAAGGCAATTTGACAGTGTGAACATTTAGCAAAACAGTAACAGTAGGTCCTACCCTGGAGCCTATGAACTGCCCCAGCCATGGCTTTTGACCAGAATTATAGTACCAGGTATTAACATTCCCTCTTATGGAGCAGGCCTCAAATCCAATGAGAAAGTGGTTAGATAATCCATAGCCATCAAGCCACCATTGCACATTATTTTCACACATTAATGAAAGGGCCACATTATTTTCATCCTCATTAGCACTGATAAAATCTCTTTTTTAAACTAATTCATGCTTATTTCACTATAAAGTCTTTGACATAGAAAATATTTTTTCTTTGCAGCTGCTGCTGAATATGAATCTGGATTCTTTAGAACTTCTCCCCTAGGATTTACTCAAATGTGATGTCAGAATCTTCCTAAAGGAATTAACATATTCTTCTTAGAGAAAATATGTAATTTGAAAGATAAAAGTTTATCATTACTATGTTACTGAAAGTTTCCTATAACAGTTTAATTACTTCCATTAAATGTACGTGAAAATATTGAAAGAGAATACTTTTGTATTACATGTAAATGGTAAAAATTTATATAATATTTAAATTATTTGTGATATCTATAACCAACTTTTAAGTGTGTATTGTGAGTAAAAACTTGTGTTACAAAGTTTTGTGCATTCTAACTTCCTCAATTCTAGTTGTTAAAGTAGCACACAACCAACCAAGTTGTTGTTACTACTCTGTGGAATTAAATGTCACCTTAGTGATAGCTTATTGGGTTTTTCCCATCTGGATCACTAATGGATATATAAAAATGTAAGCATCATCTTGATAATCTGGTACCATAGCCATTGTCAACATTTTAATGTCACACAATCATCATAGGGCCATCAAACTTACATACCTTTATTTATTTTTGCAATTTCAACTTTAAACACTGATTTATAGTTCTTCAATGAAAAACATGTGTAAGGCTTCTCACTTTTCTGGTAGCCTCTAGCTAAGAGTTAATGAAGAGCTAGGGATTTTAGTCATGTAGGCACAAGGACATTAGGAGGTTTATATTGTAATTTTGTTCCAATCATGGTTAACTCTGATTATTTGGTTAAGGAAGATCTGCCAGGTTTATCCATGATAAAGTTACTATTTATTCTTTACTTCATAAATATCTGCTATGAAGACAACATCTGACTATAAATATCTAGTTATACATCTGGGATACCATGAAAACAACCAGCAATGGCAACAAACACTTATGTACCAAGCCTTCAGGGATTAGAAAGCCCCACCACATCATCTTGAACTCCAGATCACGATGTTTCTAAAGCAACTGTGATATTTATTGGAGAGTCCACCTGTTTTTTTCTTATTGTCTTTCTATTGATAGAACATTAAAGCTACCTACAGTTTTAGGTCATTATAAATAACATTGCTGAGGCTGGGGACATACATAACTCAGCTATAGAGCACTTGCCTGGCATATATAAGGCCCTGAGTCCAATCCCCAGCACCACAAAAACAATAATATTAATAACTAAATCATGCTACAGTGAACCCTTGCTACTCAAGTGTTTGTTGCCATCTCTGGTCATCTTCATGGTATCCCAGATAGAACAAGGCCTACATACACTTCACAGTTTTTGAATGTGACACTACAGAAAATGGGCCATATGTGTGTATCCACAGTCAGGCAGAACAGTGGTGCTGGTCTTCCTGATCCACGCCACCTGCACTGTTATCACTGGTCTGAATTGAGGGAGGCTCTCCCTCTCTTTGCGGGTCGTTGGCCACCGGCCCATGAGGGCAGGGAGAGCAGAAGTGGCGAACGGGGTCAGGACGGCCAGTGAGCGCTGACGGAAGACAGCCCTTCCGGGGGACTGGTCGCAGGCACAGTGAAACAGCAGTGATACAGCTCCAGACACAGTGAAAACAGCTCCGTTTATTAATGGGAGAACTAGAGAATTTATAGTGTGGAGGCAGTAGCAAAAGCCTCAGTTGATAGGTGCTCATAGTGTGCTTTATTTACATGTGGCAGTGGGCTCCTATCTTCCAGACTATCAGGCAATGCCTGATTATCATATAGAAAAAACCTGGGGGTAGTTTTTACTCCAGGTAACTATGCCAAAGGTCATGTTTCAGATAAGGTCAGGCATCCGTGCTTGGCGGCACTTTCCAGGTGAGCCAGGAAGAGAGCAGGAGGCCCCCTGCTGAAAAGGGGAGTTCTTCCATTTGGCGCCGAGCCCCTCAGGGCTATCCGGACATGGAGAAACTACAACCCTAACAGCAGGGTTTCCCAACACTGAATCATTGCTAACTGATGAACAGGAAATACTTTCAAAGCCTAGACCACAATGCCCACAGGGGTTTGCCTCATGAAGAGTGGAGCATCTTTCCAAAAGGTTTCAGTATGATTACTGAACCATGCATGGGTACATTCTCTCCCACAGTATTACCTGGAGTGTAAGTACATGCATTGAGACCACTAAGCCTGTACTTGTGTGCACTCTCATTGTGCCTCTTAACCCTCCTATACCCGTTCTGAACTTTTACTCCTTCAAATCATGTCACCTTCTTCTGCCAAAGAGTCTCAGGGCTGGGATGGATTTCCACTAGCCATTAAAAGCAAATCAAATGAACATCAGCCTCTAGACTGGTTAGTCAAGGCAATTTCTCTACTAGATTAACTCTTGCACAATGGAAGCTCTGATAACTGTGTTGGGAATGGGAAGGAACTTCATAAAGACCAGAAGGGTTGTTCCCACTAATAGTGTCTGTTTGTCTCCTAGAGTGCTATGCTGGTCAGTTTTCTGTCACTGTGGCAAAATGTCTCAGACAAGCAACTTATAAGAAGGAAAGCTTTATTTTGGCTCATGGTTGCTTGGTTCTTGTGTTTTGGGCTTTTAACAGCACACTAAACATGGTGGGAGTGCTTAGGGTGGCAACTACAGGCAAAGAAAGAGAAAGTAGGCATCAGAGTAACTGCAGTGGGCTCTGTGGTATGGGCTGTCCCTGGCAGGATCAGGCAGAAGAAAGAAGCTTCTACTTATCCAATAAAGGGATGATGTGGAGCCTTAATAGATCAGTGTGTATTTTAACTTTTTTTATTTTTTGGACTTTTTTGAGACAGGCTCTCCTGTAGCCCCAGCTAGCCTAGAACTCTGTAGACCAGGCTGGCCTTGAACTCACAGGGATCCACCTGCCTCTGCCTCCTGAGTGCTGGGATTAAAGGCATGCGATTCCACACCAGCTGGATCTGTGTGCACTTTAAAGCACCTCCATGAGAACTCCTCCAAAGGAGTGAGCAGGTGACGGAACTAGAAAGCCAAGGAAGAGCAGCAGACTTCTGTTCCAGATGTGAACGCTCGCTCGCTCACACACACTTCAGTTTGAAGCCTTCCCCCAGCTGGTGGTGTACTTTCAGGGGTCTGTGGAACCTTTGGGAGGAGGGAGATAGCTAGAGGAAGCTTGTCTCTGGGAGTGGGCCTTTAGGGTTATGTCCCAGTCCAGCTTTGGGTTGGAGCGCTCTCTGCTTCCAGGTTGGTGCTATGTAACAAGTAGCTGCCAAATGTTCTCACCATTACCAACAGGAGCTGGTCCCATCTCATGACCTCCTCACCATAACAGGCTACATTCCCTAAGCCATAAGCCTAAAAAAAGATCTTTAAAGTTGCTCTGCCAGATGTTTTGTCACTACATTGAGAAACGTAACTAATACATACTCCAAACTGGTTATGCACTGAGAACATTTTGATTACTTCGGTGTCAGTGATTGGTCAATATGAATAGAGATGTTACATGACTGTATGCTTACTTTGGTTTGACATGACTTTTCAAATGGTCTAAATACAGTTTAGGAATGAGATTGTTGGGTTACAATGTCAGGCTTTGTGGGGGTCTGCCCCAAGGTCCTACCCCGGAGGGACAAGCCGCAATGGGGGTCAGGGAAAGGTGAGTGCGCTGTCAGCAGTTCCAGCAGCCCTCCTTACCAAGGACAATCAGACGCGACAGGGAGTCCAGTCAAGCAGGAACTCATTTATCACAGGTGTCACAGAGCTTATATAGGCAAAAACCGCAGTCTGGAAATCCCCTTGGAAACCCCCTCCACCGAATGCACCCAATCAGCTTAAAGGTCAACCTGCCACATGGGCAGGGTCCCATAGGCATCAACGATGATCACACACTGATCACGCACCACCCAGGGGTGCGGAAGGACTGGCATCCAATCTGATGATCTTCAAGACAAGCAGGCCATGCCCTGCTTACTTCCTCTCAGCACCATTTTTGCAGGGCCATTTAAGTCCCCACAAGACTTCTTTCATTTTGGACCAAATTTGCCAAACTATCTTCCATTTTGGTTGTGTCAATAGAAGTTTTCAGGCAATGACAGTGCTATTTTTCATCCCCAACTAAGCAATACTATATGTTTTAATATGTGAAAATGTCTGTTTTACTGAAAACAGTCTACATATTAAATGTAATCCCTGTCAAAATTCCAGTAACATTCTCTTTTTTT
>NW_008340356.1:1087918-1092719 GCF_000622305.1 Nannospalax galili | reverse complement strand
GAGTGGGTTGCTCTGGGTGAGAAGGGTCAGGAAGCAGTATTGGTTCCCCAGGTGTCTGGGGCCCCAAGACTAGGAATGGCGCAGGGCTAAAACTAGGAGTATAGAAGGGCGAGGCGGGGGGGATGGAAGGGTGAATGTGGCTTAGGGAGTCCCGGCGCAGAGAGCTGCGTTATAGACTTACCCCAAGAGGCCTGAGGATAGTAGTGCAGGCTAGGAGAGTTAGCTGGTGGTGCAGGCCCAGGGAACCAGCGAGAGGTGAGGGCGGGGCCAGGACCAGAAGTGGTGCTCCTGAAGCCCAAGAAAGGGACTGCGTTGCTCTGGGTGAGAAGGGTCAGGAAGAAGTATTGGTTCCCCAGGTGTCTGGGGCCCCAAGACTAGGGGTGGCTCAGGGCTCAAACTAGGAGTATAGAATGGCGAGGGGGGGGGATGGAAGGGTGAATGTGGCTTAGGGAGGTGGAGAGTGGAGAGCTGCGCTGTAGACTTACCCCAAGAGGCCTGAGGATAGTAGTGCAGGCTAGGAGAGTTAGCCGGTTGTATCCATTCTCTTTTTTTTGTCATTTTGAGACAGGGTCTCCCTGTAGACCGAGCTGTCCTGGAACTCGCTATGTAGACCAGGCTGTCCTCAAACCAGTAACATTCTTTACTGAATGACAAAAAAAAAAAAAAATCACAGAATCCCAAATATTTAAAACAATGAAAAGCAGAAAGTACAGTGCTGTAGGTTCCACAAAGCCTGGTTCCAAATTATACTACAGAGACAGCAATAAAAACAGCATGGCAGCAACCCAAAAAGGCAGGCGGACCAACAACATAGAACACTTTGATGGTTACAGACACTTAGCCTTTGACAAAGGTGTAAAAACATACTTTGTTTTAAAAAAAAGAAGGCCCCCAAATGAACGGTGCTGGAGAAACTGTAAATCCACTCATAGAACCATGAAGGGGTTAGATGGGTATCTCTCACCATGTACAAAAGTCCATTCAAAGTAGTCAAAGACTTTAATATCAGACCTGAAGCTTTGAAACTGCTACTGAGAAAACGGGCAAAACCTGACGATACACGAACAGATAGGAAGTTCCTAAAAAGGACTCTAATAGTTCAAAAAATAACCAAGAATTGGCAAAACGGATCATCTAAAAACGTCTGTAGGGCTAGTAAGATTGCTCAGTGGGTAAAAGTACTTGCTGCACAAACCTGATGACCCGAGTGTGATCCCCCAACCTGTGGTGCAAGGAGAGATTCTATCCCCAAAAGCTGACCTCTGGCCTCTACACATGCACCATAGACAGCATGCAGCGTGCAGCATGCACATACACATGACACATATACACAACAACAACAAAGTTTCTGCAGAGCAATGTGGACAATGATCAGAACAGAGAGATTATTTACAGAAGGGGACAAAACTTTGCTGTAGTATGTACCAGTCAGGGTATAATTACTTGGAATATATAAAGAACTGCAAAAAATACCAAATTTTCCATTCAACAAATACTTAGAAATTGTATAGATGGCTCATATAGTACTATTTTTAATTTTTTGAGGATCCTTCACACTGATTTTTCTTTATTTTGGTATTGAGACAGGGTCTCATTGTGTAACCTGGTTGGCCTCATTACAGATAAGGAGAAACACAAATGGTCAATAAATACTTTAAAAAATGTTCACTATACTTAGCCATCAGAGAAATGCAAACTAAAACTATGATTTCATCTCACTTGGCTCAGAACAGCTATCATCTAAATATAACACATGACAAGAAATGAGGAATGAAGGTCTCCTTAAAACTTAAGTCTAAATTCTGAGTATGAGAGAAAACATGCAAGGTTGTCTTTCTGGGCCTCAATAACTTTTTTTTTTAGGTTTTCTGAAGCAGTTTCCCTGTAGCCCCAGCTGGCCTAAAACTTGCTATGTAGACCAGGCTGGCCTCCATCTCACAGAGATCTACGTGCCTCTGCTTACTGAGTGCTGGAATTAAAGGCCTGCGCCACCACGCCCAGACTTTCAAGCACTTGAGAGAAATGGATGTAGAGAAAGTGTCATTTGTACAGACACAGAATGACAACATCAAAAATATTTATTTACCTAAAGCTGCATTCACTTGGGCAGGAAAGTTTATCTCAGGTGACAGAGGTGATAAAAGATAGAGGTGCTTCAGTATAAAGGAGAGCCTTATTAGGTTGGCATTACAGAGGAAGAAGAATATCAGCTAATGAAGAAACAGCAATGAAAGTGGGTGATTAGGTCAGTGTATAACTATGAAAAGAGAAACACCTTAGAAAAACCTTAGGAATTATTTGTTTAGAAACCTTCCATGTTACCGCACAGTAGTGGCATCTTCCTAGAGCTATTTTGTGGTTCATCCTGACAAGTATTTATGGAGCTACAAAAGAAGCTGCAGTCCTTCAAAATTTATATACTAAGTTATAATTAAGTTATAATGTAATGTGTACACACACACACACACACACACACACACACACACATATGGGAAGATTGATCATAATAACAAATTCTTTAACACTTCTCCCAAGAGGTTGGTATCTGTTGTGCTATCTGTTGGACCTGAACTAGCTAATGATTTCTCAAAGAAACAGAATACGGTAAAAGTAAATGCTACCAGTCATGGAGTCCAGCTTGTAAGAAAACTGTAGTTATTCATCCTGAGTTATTTTGTTTGTTTGATGCCAGCTCTCCATCTCAAAGAGTGAAGACTTTTAAAAATAAAAGGGAAGCAGTCCTCAGAATGGGAGTGTGCTACTGAGCCCAGGAAAAATCATGCTCTCTAAAAGAGAGTCATGAACCTGAATATGTCACCTACATAGTACCTACTTCTCCCACATTTGTATATGCAAGCAGGCTTTTCTTAGGCATGCTAGCTTGTTGTATGTAACTTAGGCAGGGAAGACTTCCAACCTTTCTCTACCAACTGGCCTCTTTCATGTTAACCTTGATGCTGCTGTCTTCAGTCCCTACTCACTTGCCAATGTCTCAGTGGAGGGCAGTTTCTTGCCCAGGTATCAGCAGAATTCAACCCTCTCTTAGGAGTTTCCCATCCTACAGCACAGGGTGCCACTTCAGGAGAGTTCCCATGTGGCCAGCTACTATCTTGTGTATGTGCTGAGTGTCAAGAAATAATTTTGCTAGTTCAAAGCATAAACTGGCAATTTTGGTAAACAGTCAAAGTAGTGATCGTGTTAGTGTTTACTTGCATCGGTAAAGTATAACAGCCCCATGTGTGGACAACAGCTCCCAGAATATTCTTGCACCTTCAAACTGAACCTTCTTGCAAGGCTGATCAGCTGATCAGAACTTCAGTGATTTTGGAGAGTTTGGACTGTTGCAGGTCCAGAGCCTAACTGCCATTTATCTTGGGCTATCTCTTTAGCCTCCTAAATGATCATTCCTTGCCCACCTCTGTTTCTGACTTAACATCCTGTGACTAACAGATAAAACCTTTGGGGATATATTAATTTAGCAGACCACCAGCTTCCACCAACCTAAGGGCTAAGAAGCCTGTCAGATAGCGTCTAAGGCCTAGAGAAGAATTCTGTACACACACACACACACACACACACACACACACACACGCACACACATACAAACCCACCTTGCTATAACCCACTGATGTTGTATCCTCAGTCACTCTGATGTCTCTACCAATGTATTTGGAGTGTCTTGATTTATGGCTTTCTTTGCTTTGTTACTATAAAAAGTTCATCAAACTGTTACCATGTTGGAACATAAAATCTGGGGTAATCTGAATCTGTGTTCCCAGGCCATGGTCACCCATATTTTGCTCCAGAATAAACTAGCCCTTATCCCTTTTAGGTAAGAGTTGTGCTTTTGCTCACAGAACATAGAACAAGGGATGAAGAGAACACTAATGCATCTCTCAAATCTCATCGATGAAGCTCCCTCGTGCAATAGAGGGCAGGAACACAAAAGGCCACAAATGGCCAAAAAGCAAAGAATAAGACTATGCAGAGCTGGGTCCTTGGATAAGACTCCTATATTGAGGTCCACCCACCCGGGGCTCAGAGACCATTGCGGAAGAGGGGGCAAAAAGATTGTAAGAGTCAGGGAGGAGGTGTGTGGCCATACAGAAATAGTCCTTCAGGCACCTGGGACCCTTCTCACACAAACCTACAACAATGGTGTCAGCATGCACAAGACCCACGCAAACTTAGACAGACAAAAACCCAGGACAGAACTATGGAAATGAACAGCAGGCCCCAATACTAGTCGAAGAATTATTGGCAGCTGATTACTGCTGGGTGAGGCAGAGCAGATCTTGAAAGGAGAGAAGCTGGATAGGCTGACTAAACCCTGGTGGATGTCTTGCACTGAGGGACATCTTGAGACACTAACTTTACATAATAAGCCTTAGCACAAATAACAGAATGTATGAACTCCAGTGGGTGGGGGCTATGGGAAGTGCTAAAGGGGAAGAGGAAAGGGGGTGTGTGGGGAGCCGCCTGCCGTCCCTGCAGACGCCATTACAAGATGGCGCTCACATCCGGTTCATGCTGAGCAGTAAATAAGTCAGTACGCATGCCCGAAGTAATTTTCCACCTTCTAGTCTCTGCCTACCTCGTGGCGTGATATGGGCTGATGAGTTTGCGACCAATCAAGAGTTGCCACGTCCAAGACGGGCTTACTAACCTATATAAGGGCTGGGTTTCCGACATTCGGGGTCTTCGCCCTGTAAGCTTATGCTCTCCCTCTCAAGATGCATTAAAGCTTTTCTGCAGAAGGATCCTGAGTGTGCCGCGTCGTTCTTGCTGGCGAGACGATAGC
>NW_008340356.1:1017604-1084017 GCF_000622305.1 Nannospalax galili | reverse complement strand
GACCATCTGCATGTTAGAGGGGGCAGGTTACATGACCATCTGCTGGTCAGAAGGGTTAGGTGATACGACCATCTTTATGACAGAAAAGGCAGGTAACACGACCATCTGCACATCAGAGGGGGCAGGAGATAAGACCATCTGCACGTCAGAGGTGTCAGGTGACAAGTCCATCCTTATGGCATGTGGGGAGCCGCCTGCTGTCCCTGCAGACGCCATTACAAGATGGCGCTCACATCCGGTTCATGCTGAGCAGTAAATAAGTCAGTACGCATGCCCGAAGTAATTTTCCACCTTCTATTCTCTGCCTACCTCGTGGCGTGATATGGGCTGATGAGTTTGTGACCAATCAAGAGTTGCCACGTCCAAGACGGGCTTACTAACCTATATAAGGGCTGGGTTTCCGACATTCGGGGTCTTCGCCCTGTAAGCTTATGCTCTCCCTCTCAAGATGCATTAAAGCTTTTCTGCAGAAGGATCCTGAGTGTGCTGCGTCGTTCTTGCTGGCGAGACGATAGCGCGGGACAGGGGTGTAAAGAGGATTTGATGTATGAAATACACAAAAATTCAATTAAAATTTTATTTTAAAAAAAGTTGTGCTTTTGTGTGGACAAATGCCTCTCAACAATTACAGTGTGCTAAACTTTTATATATGTGCTAATATGATAGGTTGTAGTATGGTGTATCACTATGTAATTTTAATTGTATTTCTTTGGTGTGAGGTTGACAGCTTTTCATACTTATTGTAAGGTTGGCGAAAAGAAAAATACAGACTAGGAAATAAGCAACTACAACAGCACAGGTTTAATGGGGGGGGGGCAGGATCTGCAAAAGGGAGAGCTCTGTGAGATGGAGGCCAGCTTGGTCTACATAGCAAGTTCCAGGCCATCTGGGACTACAGGAAGACCCTGTCTCAAACCCCCAAAACCAAACCAGAACCAAATGTTAGAGGCTGAGGTAGTTATAGGAGAAAAAGGGGGAACAGGGAAGGGAATAGAGATGTTTCCTTTTTTGGCTCTTGATGGCCTGTGCTAGGGGTAACTAGGGAGTAGTGATTTAAAGAATGGCAGGTGATTGATGAGCATTTCTAATCTGTAAATCCATTATTTTCTTTTATCATTTTCTTTAGCATTATAGTTTTTTTATCTGAGGTTCTTTATGTATTCAGAAAAGTAAATAATCATATCTGTGATAAAAGTTAAAGAATTATTCCTAATTTGTCTATTTTTTTCTATGTTTGTTTTGAAGTGCAGATTTTTAAACTTTTTTGAAACAAAGATTCATCATGTTTGTTGCTTAGGCTAACCTGGTATCAATAGACAGTCAAACAACAACCTCTTGAATAGCTGAGACTCTAGGTGCACACCACTACACCAGATTTAAACACTTTATATTGCTAAAATTATCTCTTTTCTTTCCATTAGAGTTTCTGAGTATTGTAATATATTTAGAAATGTTTCCCTGCTCTGATTTCCCATGTTTTCTAGCACTTTAAAAATTGTATACAGGCTGGAGAGATGGCTCAGCGGTTAAGAACACTGTTCTCGCAGAAGACCCAGGTTCGAATCCCAGCACCCACATGGCAGCTAACAACTGTCCATAACTCCAGTTCCAGGGGATCCAACAGCCTCTTCTGTTCTCCGCGAACATTGCACAACATGGGTGCACTTATCTACATGCAGGCAATACACACATACACATAAAATAAAAATATTTTTAAAATTGTATTTAGGTTTGTATATGTGTGTATGAATGTATGTGTGCTTTTATTCATTAAGAGCTTATTTTGGTGTTGGGTATGCAAAGTGACTAAGGATACAACGCTTTTTCCCAGTGAGTCAATCACCTATCCCAACACCATCTCTTGAATTATTGTTTTTAAATCTAGAGTGATTGCTGGATTTTGTCAAACACTTGTTAAGCACTTACGAATATAAGATTTTCTTCTCTTTTAAACAGTAATGTGATCAGTTAATAGTATTAGTGGTTTCTCAGTAGTAAACCAATCTTATGTTTTTGCCATAAAACTTCCAGATCTCTTCCAGAATCTATTTTGGTAAATAAATCCACTTCATTCAGATTTTCAAGTTTGCTTAAAGTTGAGCAAAATTAGCCTCTTAGAAATCTTATTTGATTTCTACATATGTGATTTTCCTACTTTTTATTTCTATTTTATTTACTTATTTATTATATATTTTTGAGACAGGGTCTCATTATGTATCTCTGACTGGCCTGAAACTAGCTATGTAGATCAGGCTGCTCTTGAATTCAGAAACCTACTGCCACTGCCTCTCCAGTGCTGAGATTAAAGGTGTGCACCAACACACTAGGCTGATTTTCCTGGTTTTAAAAACATCATGTTAAGTGTGCAATTTTTTTGTTCGTTTCTTTCTTTTTCATTTGTTTCCTCAAATGTTTGGGGTTGTGTGTGTGTTGGCTCTGGTATTTTGAGACAGGGGCTCACTATGTAACCTGGCTGGCCTCAAACTAACTATGCAGACCAGGCTGGCCTCGAACTCACAGGTTTACCTGGCTGCTGGGATCAAGGCGAGCGCCACCGTGCCCCATTTACTTTGTAATTTTTGTCACCCTTCTCTGGATGTTCCATGCACTGACTTTTTCGTATGAGCCGTGCCTCGCCTACATCGAAGTGTTTACCTTGCCTTTATTGTTTAGATGCTCTGTCCAGTCGGGTTTTATTCCTTTTTCCTAAGACTGTCACTGCTTCAGACCGCGGCTCAAGGCTTTCCTTTTCTTCCAGGGAACTCTGAGTCCTCTCGGTACTCCTCGGCTGGCTCCCAAACCCAGGACGGACCCCTTCGCGCCTGCGCAGAACGCAAGCCCACAAGCCCACCCACACGCGGGTGCCTGGCTCAGTCAGCCAATCATCATCTTTGATGACCCCCCTGCAGTGATTGGCTCTTGCGGAGACGCCCACCCGTTCAGGGAGCAGACGGTGGCCCACAGGGGACAAGACGACTGCGCAGCGAAGGCGGCGGCCGCGCGGGCTTCGGTTGCGGCTGTGGGCGAAAGGCTGCGGGGAGATGGCGGCGGCGGCGCTGGCGGCGGTGGACAGGAGCCGGCTGCTCCTGCGGCTGAGGTGACGGTGGGGGCGGCGGGGCGGCGCCGGGTCCCGTCTTGCGCTTCCCTCGGTTCTGGGCCACTGGGGCGGGAGTCCGCTGCGCACGGCTGCACTCAGGGCTGCGCGGCGGCGGCAGGGCCGGAAGGGATCCGACGAGCCAGAGCTCGTCTACGTCGCGGAGGGCTGGCTAGTCAGATGATCGACTCGTACCTTGACTCCAAATCCTTTACGAAAGGAAGCTTCGCGGGCCGGGGAACTTCAGTAGTAAAAATTCCTAGTCCTGCAAGTAGCTAGCTTTACCGTCCCAGCAGCCTCCGGCATTGTGGAAGGTCCGTGCCGCTTAGTGCCGGAAGACACTGACTCCGCAGGCGGTAGGCGGGTCCCCGCTTAGCTGCTTGTTAGATGTGTGATCTTGGCTGAGTTACCTGTTAACTTAGCTTCAGTCTCTTCTCCCAGGGGGAGGTGGTGACACTAGTATCTACAGGAAAGAATACCAGTCCAAATTAGCACATGGATAAAAGTTTAAACAGAATATGGCCCATGTGATTCAGTCCATAAACAAACGTTGCAGAATCAAATATACCTTTTCATTTGCTTTTATCTTCCACAAGTGATAGTAGGTGCTTTAGATTTTTAGTAATTATGGAGCTAACCCCAAGCAAAACGAGAAAGTTGATGAAAGTAATGTTACTGCTGTGCTTTTTCCCACGACTTTTCTTGGATTTTCAGGGCTCTTGTGGGTACTACCACAGACTCACCTCTCTCCTCCCTCAAAACATGCTAGCTGTTATAGAACAGTTATCTGGTACCTGTCATCCTGCTAACGGTGTATGGAGTTAAAAATGAGAATTTTACTCCTTTTTTTGCAAACGATTCTCTCGTAGTGAGATTCTAGACATGAGAGTAGAAGCTATCTTAATCATTGTAATTATCCCGTGGAAGCAGTTTGTTTATCTTGTTTAAATAATTATGAAAATGGAATAGAGCAATCAGAATGTTGGGATAGAGGATTGTGGTTAAGAGTGTGGCTGTCTGCCTACGTCTTTCTTTACTAGCCAGCAGAATAAAATTTGGGGCCATCAGTGGCCATGGTACATAATCAGAGTTTTAAGTTGAATATATTAAAAAGTTACCGTTTGGTGCTGGAGAGATCAGTCAGCAGTTAAGAGCATTGGATGTTCTTGCAGAGGACCCAGATTCAATTCCCAGCCCCCACATGGTAGCTAATAACCATCAGTAACTCCAGTTTCAGGGAATCCAGTGCCCTTTGGCCACCTCAGATATTGCACAACATGGATGCAGTGACATACATGCAGGCAAAACATTCGTACATATAAAAATAATTTTTTTTAAAGAAAGAAGCTGCCATTTTATAGACACATCTGCCCTGACAGGCTTGAAACCTTATCTAAAACTTACCTGTAGAGTACAAAAGTTAGAAAACTATAAAGATCAGGGAAGTTAATTCCCCCTCTTAAAGATCAAGAAAGTGAGATGGGCCAAATTGGAAAGACTTGAGAGGCCAGAAGTCTCCTGGAGATGCCATCTACAGAGCTCACATGCCAAAGCTGTGTGTCTTCCTAGTAGCTGTCAAGGATGGCAGCATTTGACTAATTGTGCCTCCAGTCAGATGTGTAGCCTACCCCAGTGACCCCTGTGCCGTGATAGTCCTGCTTGTTGCATAGTTACATTCAGAGGACATACATACTGCCACACCTTAGTTTTTATCTTTTTCTTTATAAAGGAACTAAACTTCTCAGTCTTTAGAACTGTGATTTTGCTGCCTCTTCAGATGCAGAAGGAAAAGACTATGGTAGAATTGATTCTGTAGTTTGTTGGTTTTCCAGCATATTCTGTGTAGCTGAAACACTAATGGTTATTATGCCCCTTTATTCCCAGAGTGAATCTAGTCTGCTTTTTGTCAGCTCTTGGTTAACATTTCAGTGTTAACTTAAATGATGTGTGTATGTATCCCTGAACTTAAAATGTCTTAGGCCTTAAGGTCTATCTAGTGAAGAAGCTTGGGACATCATTCCTCCTCCAGTTCTCTACTTTCTTTCAATATAAGAACTTGGAAAAATTGTATACTTTAAAACTGGAAATTATCTTCAAGGTCACCTCTTACAGGAACTGGTGATATAGTTAAGTGCTTTAGCATGAATCTAGCAGTGCAAGGTGCTAGATTCAATCCCTCATTGGGTGGGCAGAGGGCTGTCATCTTTACAGTCTCCTTTCTTGTGTGAGAACACTGAATCCAAGATGTAAACCCAAGATGGACTCAGATGATATCACCCATTAAGTTTCTTGAGTGAGAACACAAACCAAACCAAAAATTTAGCTGTTACCCTAGCATCATGGTCTGTGGCTCTCTGAAGCTCAAACCTGTCTATATGTAACATTTTATTTCTTAGTATTTAAGTTTTTTCATTGGGGGGCAGTAATGGAAAAAAGACTGAGAAACCGTGATGTAGAGTGATCTGGTCCTGGGCAGTGTTGGAGTCATATGGGAACTAGGCCACAGCAGCATGTCTTATGTCTGCTGCCTTTGTTCAGTTTCCTTTCTTTGATTTCTCTGTTTTAGTATCAGAACTGTCTTAGCAAAGGGTTGAATCCAGTTGGCATTTTTCAAAGTGAAATTTGATTAGAATATTTTATTTAATAAGGTAGAACAGAAAACATTGATAACAGTGTCATCTTTCATGACAATTCTGTGTGTACTAGGTAGTTTTTACAGTTGGTTATAGTATAAAAAAAAAAAAGCTGAAGTGGATTATCCTAAAGTACCTTTTTATCATCTCTCATTTTGTGGCAAATGCTGGCTTCGGGCATTAAACAGATGAAGTGACTCATTCACAGACATGTAGCACAAAGGGAAAACAGTCAGAACTTGAACTCTCAGTTTCTAGATTAGTTTTCTTTCCACAGAAAAAGTCTTACCAAATCACTTTGCTGATGACTTAAGATTGACCTTAGATCGTATCTGGATTTGATTTCAAGTTTTGAAAGACCAGTAACTATTCTTGTATATTCTGATTGATTATAATTGCTTTGGGGTTTGTTTTATAGGAAATGGGTTTGGAAGCAGAGACCCATGAAGTATGCAACAACTCCAGGTACTGGTAGGCTTTGTCTGGTTTTGCTTTAGATTGCAAACCAAGAAAGAGAAATGTGTAATTCTTAATGCGTGCACAATAGAATTAGTTCTCATAAACCTTTGAATTTGGGGATTTTCATGATAATTTTCTTATTATTAAGTCACCAATGTTGCTTCTTTTATGTCAAATCCTTGTTATTGAATTTTTTTTTTTTTTTTTTTGGTCTTTTTGAGACAGGGTCTCCCTGTAGCCCCAGCTGTCCTGGAACTCACTATGTAGACCAGGCTGGCCTTGAACTCACAGAGATCCGCCTGCCTCTGCCTCCCAAGTGCTGGGAGGCACCTTGTTATTGAGTGTGAATTTTAAAAAATATTTATTATTTGTATTTTATTTTATGTGTATGAGTGTTTTGCCTGCATTTATGTAAGTGCACCTGTGCAATACCCATGGAGGTCCGAAGAAGGTTTCAGATCCCCTGGTACTAGAGTTACAGATGGTTGTTAGCCACCATGTGGGTGCTGGGAATCCACCCCAGGTCCTCTGTAAGAGCAGTCAGTGCTCTTAACCTCTGAGCTATCTCTCCAGCCCCATTGAGTGTGAATTTTAAGGTGTAATGATGAGGAGTATTTTATATTTCTATCCATTTGACCCTATATTGAATGGGAAAAAAATAATTAGAATGGTCTAAATTTGAAAACAATTCTTTCAAGCAGAAGAACCATTATTTTTCTCAAATGAAATTTTATGTGAAATATAAAACAGAAGTGTAATGAAAGTTTAACTCTGTTTGACTGGATATGACCCCTACTTAGGGCACCCCAAACAAAATGTTGATAGTGAATTGTAGCAGGTCCTGTGATATGTGGTGGCTCTTGGCAGATCTCATGGAAAAAACACTTTTAAATTATAGGTAACCTTATTTTTTTTAAGAATAACCTTGGGTGCTAGAGAGATGGCTCAGCAGTTAAGAGCTCTGACTGCTCTTGCAGAGGACCAGGGTTTGATTACCAACACCCACATGGCAGCTAACAACTATGTGTGACTCTAGTTCCAGGGGATCCAACACCCTCTTCTGACCTCCTCAGGCATTGCATGACATGGGTGCACCTACCTATATGCAAGAAATACACTCACAGACATAAAATAAAAATAATAAAATATTTAAAAAAAAAACCTTGGACTGGGCATGGTGGCTCACGCCTTTAATCCCAGCACCTTAAGGCATAGTAGGCTTGTTCACATTATAAACAGAGATAAGATTAACTTTTTGGTTCCAAGGTTAAGTAAAAGTCACTTATCCAGAGCATATTTATATTGTAAAAGTCATTCCCACAGTCTTAATATTTTCATTTCTTGTTTCCCAGTAACATTTGTGTCTGATCTTCATGGTGTTTTAAACAGGAAGAAACATTACCAAGGTCCTCATTGCAAACAGAGGTGAAATTGCCTGCAGGGTGATACGAACAGCCAAAAAAATGGGTGTGCAGTCCGTGGCTGTTTACAGTGAGGCTGACAGGAATTCCATGCATGTAGATATGGTAGGTTTTTAAAAGCTGGAAACCGAATATTGAGTGTATGTATTTGCTTATTGTGTTTTAGCTCTTTACGATGACAGTTGATGCTTGCAGATGTTAACAAGGTTTATGTAGTTGAGTTCAAATTGCTCACTGAGTACTCTACTTGGGAACACTTTTAACATGTAAAACCAGTTGAACTAAATTGTGTTTAGTGGCATAGCTGATTTACATGCAAGAACTGTATCGAAGATTGTTTTCAGCAGTTCACAGAGTATAGTTCATAGACTACTTTGGGTAGCCCACGTCCAGACCTCTGTTGTGCAAGGACAAAAAGACCAAAACTGTTGTTAGCAATTGTCACTGGTTGAGTGACCTCAGACAAGTCACTTCATGTTTCTGAACTTTGATTTCTCAGTAAAATTCTAGCTGAAGAGACTGAACTCTGAGGTTTTCGTTTTTAGTTATTGCTAGCTCTTATCTACCAGATGGAACTCTAGCCATGGATGAATCTAACTGTTGGCCTTCATTAGGCTCACAACAAGCAGCAGTGTGAGTTCCTAGAGACTGACTTGAGTTGAACTTTTCTCATGGTAGTAAACTACTCCCTCCTGTTAGAAATAAATTCTCCTCATGATTGTCTGACCTTTCTGACCTCTCTCAGTGTCCTTTCTCTGGACCCCATCCACCTGAAAAAATTCGACCATTACTGCTGACATTCTGATGTCAGGACTTTCCCCTGACCCTTTTCCCTCTTCTCACTGTATTTTCTCATGATAGATCATTTTATCCATTCCAGTGACTTTATGGAAGACTCCACATTTCTGTTCGTAGTTCTGACTTCTCTCTGAGCTTGGCCCATAGACACCCTGCTGCCAGCTTCTCAGATACCAAACCAAAGCAGTATGTCTTGACATTGAACTTGAGATGTTTCATCTGTACCAAACTTGATTTTCTTAGGGACTTCCTTCCCCAGTTGACAATGCCTTGCTATAGAAAGAGCAATGCAGAGATTGGGGCAGCTTTGAACATCCTTCCTCTTCCCACTCTATATTCTTTACTCCTCCCTCATCTAGAAAACACCAAGGACTGTTTCCTCCACTTCCCACACACTTCTGCTCACTTCCTCCTGCCCCTCCTACCTATACCTAAGTCAAGTCATGCTCCTGTCTGTCTTCCTCTTTCCTCTTGGTCCCTTCTTGTGATCTGTTTCCTGCCTTTCAGCCAGACTGAGCGGTCAAAATAAAAGCTTGTCCATTTGCTCCTGTACTTTAATGGCTTTAAACCTCTTATGTCACCTACGAGGTTGGGAATAATTTCCAAGACAGATAATAGGTATTGTTGATGAAGGTAGGTAGAATTGGTATGTTGATGGAGATGTTGGTGAAACCCAAGGGCTGATGAACCAAGAGCTATTAAAATGAGCATGTTCTTGCTTGGTCTGTGTCCTCAAGAAAGGCTCACATATAGAGCCAGGTATGGTGGCACACACCTTTAATCCCAGCACCCGGGAGGCAGAGGCAGGTGGATCTCTGTGAGTTCAAGGCCAGCCTGGTCTACATAGTGAGTTCCAGGCCAGCTGGGGCTACAGGGAGACCCTGTCTCAAAAAGACCAAAAGAAAAAAAAAAAGGCTCATATACAAATGCCCCGAGGTGTGTATGAATGTGTGTTTCAGCCTTGCCCATATCCAGTGTTGGACCACTACAACCTAAATTGCATATGAAGAAGTTCATGATTAAATGAGATGTGGTACTGCCACACACAGTGAGTTTTACATGTGTTTGCTAGTAAAGAAGCACCCCAGAATATAATGTTAATGAAAAAGCAATTGCAGAAGTATATAGTATGATTCTATTTGCATAAAACTCAAACTGTACGTACTTACACAAATAGAACTATGGATATGAAAAATGTCACAAATGGATTATGGTGGAAAATGCCTGGAGAGGACACTAGTGAGGGAAATTCAGAGCTGACGGCCACTTGGTTTACTTCTTGTGTTCTTCAGAATAAGAATGTATTTGTGTTTTGTGAAATTAAAAGTTAAAAATAAATGATTTTTTAGCCAGGCATGGTGATGCATGCCTTTAATCCCAGCAGGGGCAGGGGGATCTCTGTGAGTTCAAGGCTGGCCTGGTGTACATAGAGAGTTCTAGGCCAGCTGGGGCTACAGGGAGACCCTGTTTAAAAAAAATAGTAATAATAATTGATGTTTTCAAATCCCATTATGAGTTCCATTAGGAAAAAAATCCAAAGCTTTTTCACTTCTCCAAAGGCCTCATGAAATCTGTCCTGTGTCATCCAACCACATCTCTGACCCTCGCTCACTGTGTCCCAGTCACACAAGCGATCCTTGGTCACTCAGTGGGCCAAGTTTCTTCCAACTCTAGATCTTCACACACGTTTTCTGTGTGGGAGATTCACCCCGTCTCCATTCCTGTTCTTAAGTCCACATTCTTCATCTGTCTCCCAGGTCAAGTCCTTACCAACCCTGAGGAACTTTCCCTGACTTTCCCTCCTAATTAGCCTGGACCACCTGCAGACCAGAGCTACTCTTTCTGTGGTCGTTAAATCCTTGCTTTCTCCTTCTGGGCTTTTATCACAGTTTCCATAAGTGTATAAATGCTTAATGACTATCTTCTCTCTGGATAGGGGGGCAAGTCTTGTTTACATCTATTTAGGCAGTTCCCAACTCAAAGCCTGACACATAGTAGGCATTCAGCAAGTTTGCATGAAGGAATACATGTTTTCTATGTGGTCTGCTTCAAGGGATGCTATGATTGTATGAAAGTTTTAAAGAGTAGTACAGAAGAATTCACAAATGTTTGAAAGAAACATCATCATACCCTAATAATTATGTAAACTTTGCAATTTTGTATTGCTACATTTCTATTTTTAAATGATAACTTGGTATTAAATACATTTAAGATTGTTATAATGTTATGATTGAATCTAGTACTGGGTTTATATGGGAAAATCAAGTTCGGAGTCCCCTTTCACCCAGGACTTGTTCACAAACTGGCTCATCTTTTCTTTTCTTTTTTTGGCCTTTTTGAGACAGGGTCTCTTTGTAGCCCCAGCTGTCCTGGAACTCACTATGTAGACCAGGGTGGCCTTGAACGCACAGAGATCCATCTGCTTCTGCCTCCCGAGTGCTGGGATTAAAGGCATGTGCCACCACGCCCGGGTAAACTGGCTCATCTTTAAAACGTGGCATGGACTGGTGCTTCTGAGTGTTAATTCTCAAATTGGTCATGATCATTGTTCTTGTGCCTTTTGTACCGGCATCTTTATTTTACCAGTAAATGATCCTGATGGAGTTGTATACAGTGTACAGGTACATACTAACCACACCATCTTTCACATCTGTAATGATTCTTAAACAGGCAGATGAAGCATATTGCATTGGCCCAGCTCCATCTCAGCAGAGCTACCTCTCTATGGAGAAGATCATTCAGGTGGCTAAGAGCTCTGCTGCACAGGTAAGAACTGTGGGAAAAGAAAAAACAAAAACTACAACACCAACCAATTAAGTTTTGTGTAATTTATGCAGAATTACTTGTTTGTATAAATGTTCTGTTTGACCCACAGTTTTTACATATCTGTTGGGTTGTATTATAAATTAGACACACCTTACTGGATCCTCTCTACTTAGAATCTTTTGGGAAATAGGTGGAGGGAGAATCTTAACTGAAGTTAGAATTAAGAGAGAATTCAGTTCTTCTGCCTTGAAAGCCAGGTGCTAGGACAGCAAGTGTTTGAGGAGGAAATTACAAGGTGAGATAGAACCAAGAGAGAAATCTTGCCCCTTGATTTTTCCATCTCATTCCAGCGCCCTTCCATGTTTTTCCAATATCCCAGACCCAAAACTTGGATATTATTACATCTCTTTCATCCTTCAAAATGAAATAGCAACTGATTTGTGTTTAATCTTTCTTTAAAATGTTTTCAGAAATATTTTTTTGTTCACACAGACCTTCGGCTTTCTTATCTAGATTTCTGAGTCTCAGATGAATCCCCTCCCTCTAACTCTCTCTTGAAAACAATGTGTTTGTTTATATATTTTGAGGGTGGAGTGCACATGCCACAGTGTTCATGTGGAGGTCAGAGGACAACCTGTGGAAATTGGTTTTCTCATTGCAACATGTGGCCCCAGGGATCAAACACTGGTCATAGGGCTTGGAAACAAGTGCACCCCCCCGCCCCCATCTCAAAACTCATCCTGGAAAATTGACTTTGGAGCTGATGAGGAAGAAAGTGGGAGGAGGTGAGAAGGCAGAGAAGTTAATTATACACATGGGTATTTGTTCTTGTTTTGACAAATTTCTTAGTTTTTGGAGTTAAAAGTCCCTTAAGGATGGTGTGCTGGTTTAGGGTTAATTGTCAACTTGACAGACTCTAGAATCACCAGGGAAACAAACCTTTGGCCATGCCTATGAGGATCTAACTTAATTGGGTTAATTGATGTGGGAAAACCCCTAGGCTGGGGAATCTGGATTGTATGAAATGGAGAAAGAAAGCTGAGCACTGGCATTCATTCATCCCTCTGCCTCTTGACTATGGATGTGCCATTACCAGCTGCTTCAAGCTCCTGCTGCCTTGATGTCCCTGCCATTATGGACCATACTTTGAGCTATGAACTAACAAACTCTTCAGTTGGTTTTGTCAGGGTATTTTTCACAACAGCAGGAAAAGAAATGAAGATAGAAAATTGATATCAAGAAGTAGGATATTGTGGTGAACCTAACCATGTGGTTTTTGGGCCTTTGGAACTATTTGTGGCTGGAATGTGGAAGAATTTACAAATGTGATATTTTTACCAAGAACTTGACTTCATCCTGACCATTTCCTGAGAACCTGAATGAAGCTGAATTTAAGGATATTTGAGGGGCTGGAGAGATGGCTTAGCAGTTAAGAGTGCTTGCTGTACCCAACTTCTGTTCCCAGCACCCATGTCAGGCAGCTCACAATCTCCTGTAACTCCAGTTCCAGGGGACCTGACACCTCTTCTTGCCTCCACATTATATACATTCATACACACACGTAAAAATATAAATAAATCTTTAAAGATAATAGATTTAGTTTTTTGTTGGTGGTTTTCTTTTGGGGGTTTTTGGTTTTTTTATTTGTTTTTTTCTTTTTGAAGCAGGGTCTCCCTGTAGCCCCAGCTGTCCTGGAACTCACTATGTAGACCAGGCTGGCCTTGAACTCACAGAGATCCACCTGCCTCTGCCTCCCAAGTGTTGGGTCTACAGGAGTGCGCCACCACGCCCAGCTTTTAAGTAGGTAAGGTATATGAGCATAAAGTTCTATACAAGGAGAGTGCAGTCAACAAAGTAGCTATGATTATTAGATTAGCACCATTAAAAAGATTGGGACAATAGGAAAGGCTCCTTGCAGACAAAACCTATCAAAGACTCCAGCTTATAAAGACGCAAATTTATATGATAGGAGAAAGCCTAAACTGAAAGCAGCCGAGTTCTCTGCTCCTTGAAATCAACTTCCTAGGATAGTATTTCCCCAGGGTCAGCATGCAGAAGCTGATAAAACTGGTCCAGCAGGGCCAGGCTCCACAGTGATCTGGCTGCAAAACTTGGCAGTGTTATCCACATGGTACTGATTTTGGAGACATGAAAGATTTTAAGGAGGTCATGGAGTTTACTCCATGGGTTTGGAGCATTTGAGGCCAGACAGCATCTGGGAGGGATGAAGTCCCTGCGAGGAGGCCTTGAGAGGCATTGCATGAAGTTGTGAAGGCGAGGCCCAAGTTGCTGTGGAGATTCCAAGATGTTGGCGATATAACAAAAAAATTTATGTATAGATAGATGTATATTCTAGGGACGGCCATGTGATCTATTAATTCCATTTAAAGTTTATTACTGGGCCGGGCATGGTGGCGCACGCCTTTAATCCCAGCACTCGGGAGGCAGAGGCAGGCAGATCTCTGTAAGTTCAAGGCCAGTCTGGTCTACATAGTGAGTTCTAGGACAGCCGTGGCTACAGGGAGACCCTGTCTCAAAAAGACCAAAAAAAAAAAAAAAAGTTTATTACTATCGTAAGTGTGCATGTATGTATATATGCAGTCAGGTGGGGGTGGGACTTGCATGTGGAGATCAGAGGCAACCTTGTAGAGTCAATTTTCTTCCCCATCTTTATATTGGTTCTGGAATCAAACCCAATTCAGAAAGACTTGCACAACAGGCACTTTACCAACTGATCCATTAAACTGGGCCCTGTTAATTCTACTTCTAGGTATATATCTAAGAATTTATAATGGGGATTCATATCTGTACACCAAGGTTCACAGCAATTTTATTTATAGAAGCTAATAGAAATAGCTCACATGTCTACACAAAGATTAGTGGGTGAACAGAATGTGGAATATACATGCAGCCTTATGCAGCCTTTAAAAATGAAATTCTGATACAAGATACCACATGGATGAACTTTGAAAACTGCTAAGTGAGAGGCTGGAGAGATGGCTCAGTGGTTAGGAGCACTGAATGCTCTTGCAGAGGACCTGAGTTCGATTCCCAGCATCCACATGGCAGCTATGAACCGTCTTTAACTCCAGTTCCAGGGGAATCCGAAGCCCTCTCTGACCTCTGTGGCATTGCACAACACGAGTGCGCTCACATACATGCAGACAATATACTCATACACATAGAATAAAAATAATAAAATAAAATATTAAAAAAAAGAAAACTGCTAAGTGAAATAAGCTACTCCCAGAGGGACAAATGGAAAGAGACATAGTGACTGCCTGAGAATATGGGTTGTATGTGGGGTGGTGATGCCGTTCTGGAGATGGGAGGTGGTGACAGATGGAGAGCATCATCAGTGAGCATGATGCTACTGAATTAGACACTTAAAGGTGCTTAAACTGGTAAGCTGTGTAGATTACCACAGTTTTTAAAAAACGGTTGAGGGTGTAACTCAGTATTAGACCACTTGCCTAGAATGTGTGAGGCCCTGGGTTTGATCCCAGGCATAAAGTGAAAAATGGAAAGAAAGAAATAGATATTTGTGGACTAGAAAAAGGCTTTAAAGCTCCAACATGACTGTTCCAGACATCTCTTTGGGAGCAGGAATGAGGAGACCTTGGTGTCCCTGTCAGCTGTGTCTGGAGAGGCTTCCATGGAGGAGGCCAGCATCACCAGCATCAAAGCTTTGCCAGTTGAGAACCTTGTTGTGTTTTTTCTTATTTCTAGGCCATTCATCCAGGATATGGTTTTCTTTCAGAAAATATGGAATTTGCTGAACTTTGTACACAAGAAGGAATTATATTTATAGGTCCTCCTTCATCTGCAATTAGAGACATGGGTATAAAGAGGTAAGAGTTATCTTTTTTTTAAATGTAGCCATATTAAGGCCACTTGAAATAAGTTTATTTTACTATTAAACCACTAAGTTTACTTCAGTGAGCATTTTTAATTTTTTATTTTATTATTTGTGTGTTTATATGCATGCATGTGTGTGTGTGTGTGTGCAGTCATTCTGCCTTTATGTGGGTTCTGGGACTCAAGCTCAAGTTGTCAGACTTTACAGGGCAAACACTTTATCTGCTGAGCCGTCTCAACAGTTCCATTAATAGGCATTTAAAAAATTTTTTGATTTATTTTATGTATATGAGTGTTGTACCTGCATGTATATAAGTGCACCCATATGGTGCAGTACCCATGGAGGCCAGAAGAGGGCATCAGACATCTGGGATTAAATAAGGAAAGATGAGGGACAGGAGAGCTGGCTCAGCATTAAGAGTACTGGCTGCTCTTGCAGAGGACCCAAGTTGGTTTCCAGCACCTACATGGCAGCTAACAACTGTCCTTAACTCCAGTTCTAAGAGATCCATTGCTTTCTTCTGGCCTCCATGGGTATTGCATGATGCAGGTACACTTACATGCATGCAGACAAAACATTCATGCATATAAACTAAAAATAAATTAATTAAAAATACTATGAGATGAGCTACCACGTGCAATAAGAAAAAGTACCTAGCAGGGGTTTTGTAATTGTATTATTTGTATGCATATTATTATTGTATAGTATTGATCCGAGACTCAAGTCTTTTCTTTATTTGTGGGATGGTTTCTTTAAAGACTTACTATAATTTATAGATATCTTAGAATTGAGGCATTTTAGTGTTTTTACTCTAAAAGCACATCCAAGTCCATCATGGCTGCTGCTGGAGTGCCTGTTGTAGAAGGTTACCATGGCGAGGACCAGTCTGACCGGTGCCTGAAAGAGCACGCAGGGAGAATCGGTTATCCTGTCATGATTAAAGCCGTCCGAGGAGGAGGAGGAAAAGTAAGGCTGTGGGTGCCTGCCTTTGGCATTTCTGGATAGTGGTTTGAGTTTATACTTTGGTCACACAATCCTTCCTTTCTTAGGGCATGAGGATTATTAGATCAGAAAAAGAATTTCAAGAGCAATTGGAATCAGCCCGGAGAGAAGCGAAGAAGTCTTTCAATGATGATGCTATGCTGATCGAGAAGTTCGTGGACACACCAAGGTCTGCTGTTGTTTTTTGTTTGTTTTTCTGACTCAGATTATTTTTTTATGCTCAAGGACAAGTTATTAAAGTGGAAAAACCCTAGGGTGGGCGAGATATGAATCTCATGGCTGCCTGGGAGACAGAGTGGGAAAGAGAAGGGGTAAAAGACATGCTGCTGAGGCAAGGTGTGGTAGAGGTCGGTCACCTGGCAGCAGGCAGCCACATGGTAGGGAAGGGAGCTTTATAAAGAGTAAAGGGTCTACGGCCACCGGGGTCGGGCCTGGTTAGTACTTGGATGGGAGAAAAAGAGTAAGGGGGCCTGGAGAGACGACTCATCAGTTAAGAGTACTCACTGCCCTTGCAAAAGACCTAGGTTCGAATCCCAGCTCCCACATGGTGGCTTATAGCCCTCTGTAATTCTTGTTTCAGGGGATCCAACTCCCTCTTCTGACCTAAGTAGGCACAACACAACACAGGTGCACTTACATACGTGCATGCATAACACTCACACAAAATAAAATTTAAAGAAAGAAAAGAGAGTAAGAAAACCCAAAGCATTGGTTAGGGAACTTAAAAGCATTTTTTAGACTCTAGCCAACATTCAAAAGAAAAAGTGAAGAAAAAGAAATAGTTCTGCCTTTTCCTCAGAAAGGCAGGCAGTCCCAGGTAAGCCTCACAGCGACTTTTATGGGGATTGCCTGATTCCGATTCTCATGTTACGTTATAAAAGCAATTCATGTATTTCTATGATATGAAATTATAATATGTTGTCTATTAGTGCCCCATTTTCACCTTCACATAGACGATTAGAGGACAGTATGCTTTCTTCTAAGCACTTTCTATGTGAATAGAAACAGACATGCATGAACACGTAGGAAACAAAGTATGTCCGAAAGAACAATGGATAGAATCTTGTTTAATAGTACAAATACTATACAATATTATTATATCCTAGATACTGTCCCATATCAGTAAATAATGTATCTGTCTCATTACTTTTATTCAAAGCTTAATGGCTCTGTGATACTGCTATCCCGGAAACTTACACAATGTTTGTTACTAGTAAAACTTAGGATTTTTTTCCAGCATAAAAATATTCTAATAAATCAGTTATAATTAGAGTTCTAAGTATCAATTGAGCTATTAAAAAATGGAATTAGTTAACTAAACTGAATTATTACAATTTCTAATGTTTTCTGATATGGTAATAAATTGTAACCCCAGTACCTAATACCTATGTTGCACTTATCATGTGCCTGGTTCTGTATGTTTTCCATGTACTAAGTAACCTTACTGTCCTTCTAATTCTAACACTAGCCTGCTTAGGGCTGTACTACTACTTTTATTTTGCAAGTAATGAAATTAAGCACCAGCATGACCATGCTAAACATCAGGGACTGAGTCGGGCAGTTTGACTCTCGAGTTCATACTCTAAACCATTGTACTTCCATCAAGATTCCTAATTTTTTTTCTGTTATTTAAAATAAGATGCTGATGATAAAGTTTCCTATGTCCTAGATTTTTATGTTAATTTTAAAAAATATTTTATTTATTATTTTTATTTTATGTGTGTGAGTGTATTCCCTGCATATGTTTAAGTGCACCCATGTTGTGCAATGCCTGAGGAGGTCAGAAGAATGTGTCAGATTCCCCCAAAACTGGAGTTAGGGATGGTTGTTAGCCACCATGTGGGTGCTGAGAATCAAACCTGGGTCCTCTGCAAGAGCAGTCAGTGCTCTTAATTGCTGAGCCATCTTTCTAGCCCTTGTTAATTTTTTAAAATATGTGATTTATAAGTCAAGTGAAAAGAACAATTCCTCCATTTTTAAATTTTCTTTGAGGAAGATCAGGTATTTTGGATTCAAGATTGAGGTTATGGACTTAGAAATATAGTTGCAATCTTATAAAATCTTTTGGTCAACATAGCCAACAGTTTAGGTTAACGAATGTGATATCCATCATCCCTAGTGAAATACACTAACAGGTATGTTTCATTTTAAAATAGGCATGTGGAAGTGCAGGTGTTTGGTGATCACCACGGCAATGCAGTCTACTTGTTTGAAAGAGACTGTAGTGTGCAGAGGCGCCATCAAAAGATCATTGAGGAGGCCCCAGCGGTAAGAAAATCCACTCTGGTGCAAGTATCTGACAGAGAGTTATCAGCCGAACAGTGAGGCTTCAGCATGCATGTTAAATTATAATTAACTAGAATTAATTACACGAACGAAATGGAATTGTCTTTTTTTTTTCTGTCTTTTTGAGACAGGGTCTCCCTGTAGCCCCAGCTGGCCTGGAACTTGCCATATAGACCAGGTTGGCCTCCAACTCACAGAGATCCGCCTGCCTCTGCCTCCCGAGTGCTGGGATTAAAGACATGTGCCACCAGGCCCAGCTGGATGTTATACAGAGGACTCTTGTTTTAGCAACTATTTAAAGATGTTCCTAAAATATATTAGTCATTTTCCTGCTACTAGTTATCTTGTGGAGGAAAGATAGCAAGAAAATTTAAAAAAAAAAAAAAAAGAATGACTAAGATTTTATTGATTGAGGACCAGTACACAGACATTTCAATTTGTACACAATTCTTAATACACATACCAAAAGTCTAAAGAACCACATACTGTGTTTCTTTTAAAAAGTCAGTCCAGTGATGTTCCAGCTTCCAACCTGGTAGTACATTTCCCTTCGGGGGACTCATTAACAGCAACATCAAACGCTGACCAACAATCCTTACTTCTACTGAAGTTTGTTACCACATACACTAGACACTCAAATTTTCATCTTTCACAGCACATGATCAAAACTGTTAGGAAAACTGGACCACTGTGACCAGTTGTCACAGAGGGCACACAGTTCTGACAGGATGATGACCAAGGGGTGGTTTGGGGTTTTTTTTTTTTTCTTTTTTTTTTTTTTCAGAAAACAGTTTACTAAAAACACAGGACTAGAAGTCATCTAAAATATTCCAGACATATTAAATGCACAACTGAGACTCCAAATTGCCATTTAGTATGCTCTGGGTCACAGGATACAAAACTAACCCCCCCTCTATGGAATGTTACACTGACACCCAAGACAGTCACAGCCTCCCTTGATTCAATATCCCACTATATTCTGGTTGTACCAAAAAATAACCAGCGAATGATTTCACCTCTTTAAAAAAATCATTTACGCCAGGTGTGGTGGCGCACGCCTTTAATCCCAGCACTCCCAGGCATGTGGATCTCTGTGAGTTCGAGGCCAGCCTGGTCTACAGGTTCCCGGACAGCTGGGGCTACAGGGAGACCCTGTCTCAAAAACAACAAAAATCATTTATACTTAAAAAATGGGATGAGGTGGGATTTTCCCCTTTCAAAACTGTTTCTAGAACTGCTAAAAAACTTGCATTTACAAAATAGCTGATAAAAATATTCCTCTGGGTTGTATAAGGGCAGCGGGGAGACTGAGGGCAGGATGCGGGTCTGTTGGACTTGGTGTCTTCCCTCCATCAGAGGTGGGCTCTCTGCCTGAGGGCAGGATGCGGGTCTGCTGGACTTGGTGTCTTCCCTCCATCAGAGGTGGTCTCTCTGCCTCACTGTCTCTCCATGCTCCTCCCGCCGCCCTGACTGCTGCTACCGAGATAGTCATTCTTATTTGGAAACTTTTGTTCCCTTAATATTGTTTACATCTCTTTGAGCCTCCTTCATCATTGGTTGAAGTTGTTATGAGAGTCAGGTCAGGACTACCTTTTTGGGGATTTATATTTCTTTTGGCCCTACAACGCCATTAATGAGGTGCATATTTCTGTTTCTAAAATATCAGAATCTGAGGTTTCTAATCAGTTTGTTCTTACACTGTATTCAAAATATAATTTTTGTCGCAGAATATATTATACCACTTGAAGTACATGTCAGTAATTCCAGTAAAGCTTTATTTTCAGGCAGTGATTACTTGAAAGTATATGTGTAAAGCAATTCTTAAAAACTTTGCTTGGTGACATATATTTCTTTTTATGAACCTTTGTTAATTTGGAATGTCAAAGTGTTCCTTTATTCCAAGAAGTCATTAGGTACAATTCAGATTGCTCTATCATCGTGAAACAAAAAGGGATCATTTAAAGTTTTCACATTGATACTTGACAGTCTTTAAATTTTTTTGTAGCCTGGTATTAAACCTGAAGTAAGGAAGAAGCTTGGAGAAGCTGCAGTCAGAGCTGCTAAGGCCGTAAATTATGTTGGAGCAGGTGTGTTAAAATTTCCTTTCGACAGAAGGAAAAAATTTATTTTTGTTTCAGGAGTTGAAAAAAAAACCATAAATCAGTGGCTTCTCAGGTTTTTGTTTGTTTTGTTTTGTTTTGTTTTTGCCATATCTTCAATAAGAAATATATATTTAAGACCTATTATATACATATAAGTGATTGTGCTTATATAAATACAGATTTAAAACAAGCATTTTACTAATCAGTACTTAGTGTAATCATATATTTTCAGTTTCATTGATTTCTGCTGTAATTGTTAAACTTTTATTTCATTTATTTATTTACTATGTCTGTGTGTCTGTCTATATATGTGTATATGCATGCAGGTGTGCTTCAGCCCATTTGTGGAGGTCAGAGGACAGATTTTAGGAGTCATTTCTGTCCTTTCACCCTATGGGGCTCCAGGGACTGAACTCGGGTCGTCAGGCTTTGACAGCAAGTACATTTACCTTCTGAGCCATCTTTCTAGCCCTCTGCTGTAATTTTTATTATTTTATTTCTTTTGATGGATTATTTGATTTAATTTGCCTTTTTTTTTCTTGCTTTCTAAAACAGAAGCTTGTATTACTGACTAGTCTTCCTTTCTTTTTTTAATATTTATTTTATTTTATGTGTATGAGTGAATTGCCTGTATGTGTGTCAGTGCACCCGTGTCATGCAGTGCTCACAGAGGTCAGAAGGTGTCAGATCCCTTGGAACTGGAGTCACAGATGGTCATTAGCTACCATGTAGGTGCTGGGAATGGAACCTAGGTCCTCTGCCAGAGCAGCCAGTGCCCTTAACCACTAAGCCATCTCTCTGGCCTAATTCTTCCTTTCTGATATATACATTTAACAGCTCTAAATGCCCCCATAGGCATTATTTCTTCTACATCCCATACATTTTTTTAGTTGTATTTTCATTTAATATAGAACACCATATTCTTTAATTTTCAGGTGTGTTTCTGTTACTGGTTTCTAATTTAGTACCATTGTCTTCTGAGAGCAGAAACCATAGATACCTGCTTCATTATTATAAGTGCTAATGAACATTAATTGTACAAATTGATAGTTATGCGTTCCCTTTCCACATTTCATGCTTCAGTCACGCTCACCCCCCCACCCCCCCAAGTTCCCTTTCCATTCCACCTACTTTCAGGTCCCATTTGCTTGTTTGTGTCCAGATAGAAGAGAAAATATAAACTCGTCTTTCTGTGTCTGGCTTTTTGTGAGTAACCTGATCTCAAGTTCCATTCATTTTCCTGCAGATGACTAATTTCATTCTTATTTATGACTGACTAATACTTGACTGCATCTTTTTAACATTTTCTTTTATGTGAATGAGTATATTCCCTGCATGTGGTTTTTGTTTTATTTTGTTTTGTTGCTGGTCTTTTTGAGACAGGGTCACCCTGTAGCTCCAGCTGGCCTGGAACTCACTAGGTAGACCAGGCTGGGCTTGAACTCACAGACATTCCCCCGCCTCTGCCTCCTAAGTGCTGGTATTAAAGGCGTGCACCACCACACCTGGTTTTCCCTATATGATGTAAGTGCATCTGTTGCATCTGTGCCTTGGACTGCCTTTGGAGGACAGGAGAGGGTCTTGGATCCCCTGGAACTGGAGTTATGAACAGTTGTTAGCCTCATGGGTTCTGGATTTGAACCTGGGTCCTCTGCAAGAGCAGCCACTGCTCTTAACCATTGAGCCATCTCTCTAGCCCCTCTTTGTTCATTTGTTAACAGATACCTTAGCTGATGTCATAACTTGGCTATTGTGAATAATCCTGCAATAGCGTGGATGAGCAGATAGATATAAGAACATGCTCATGTTATTTGCTTTGGACAAGTACTGCCAGGTGTTGTATAGCTGGATCATATCATAGTTCTGTCTTTTTTAAGTTTCCAGAGTGATTATATGAATTTGCATTCTCACCAGCAGGATATAATGGCTTTTTCTCCACATTCTACCAGCATTTGTTATTCTGTGATTTTGTAAATATTTTTGTATTACCCATTCTAACTGAGGCAAGATGGAAACTCAGTGTAGTTTCTGTTTGCATTTCCTTGATGGCTAAAGATGAACTTTTCCCCCCCATTTGTACTTACTCTTTTAAGAAGTTGGGGCTGGAGAGATGGCTCAGCAATTAAGAGTACTGGCTGCAGCTGTCTGTAACTCCAGTTCCAGGGGCTCCACCACCCTCTTCTGACCTCCACAGGCATTGCATGACGTGGGTGCACTTACATGCAGACAAATACACTCATACATAAAATAAAAATAATAAAATATTTTAAAAAGAAGTGTATGTTCAGTATGTTTGACCATTTTAATGTGGTTATTCTTTTGATGTGAAGCATTTTGAGTTCTTTATATATTCTGAATGTTAATCCTCTGTGAGATGAGAAGTTTCCCTATTTGGTAGGTGTCTCTTCTCTCTTTTCTTTGCTGTGCAGAAACTTTTAAATATGCTATAATCCCATTTATCAGTTCCTCTTTTTGTTTCTGAGCTGTTGAAGTCTTACTTAGGAAATCACTGCTTGTGCCAATATTTTGAAGTGTTTTCCCCTGTATTTCTTCTAGCATGAGTTTCAGGTCTCACACATGGCCTTCCCCATTTCCAGTTGACTTTTTACAAAAGTGACAGATAGGCATCTAGGTTCAGTCTTGTGCATGTGGATATCTAGTTTTCCCAGCACAGTTTGTGGAGAGGCTATCCTTCTGCAGTGTGTGTTGGAGCACTGTTGTTGAAAAGACAATCTATTTGGGAAATGTTTTCTTGTGCTGATATAGTGGAATATTCTTTAGATGGTTGTTAATTCTATTTCATTTGTAGTGGAACTTAACTTGGATGTTTATTTGTTGATTTGGTTGGATTTATCCTTTGGTAAGAGTGGTATTTTAGAGTCTATCTCTCCCTGATGTTCTGCCAGTGTTTATTTTATAAAACTGGGTGTTTGGGCTGTGATGATTGTTCCTTTTATCAATATTTCATGATATTTGTTCCTTCTGATCAATTCTGGTGTGAAGCCTTCTTGGTCAGATAAAAGTGTAGTTATCCTGCTCCCTTTCTGGTTCTATGTGCTTGGACTATCGCTTTTCTGCCCTTTCCCTTTTAGTCTATCTTGGTTGATGAGTTTCCTGTAGGCAGCAAGTTGGTGGTCCTTGTTTACCAACCAATCTAAATCTTTTAATTGGTGAATCAATTCCATTTATGTTTGGGGTTATTACTGATGATTTGTAGTAGCTGTTGTCATTTTGTTGTTTCTCTTGTTTTCAGTAACCTCCATTCATTTATTTCTCCTTTATTGATATTAGGGATAAAGGCATTAACAGTGTTTCTTTCCTAATTCTTTGCTTGTTTGCTCTTCTCATGGGATTTCTTCTTTTCCTGCTCCAGTGGTTGTTAGTCTTGCTTCCCCTTCTGGATATAGAATTCACTGAAGAATCTTCTGTAATACTAGTTTAGTGTTCATGAATTTCTTTAGTTTATGCTTGTCTTGATAGTTCCTTTGATTTTGAAGGATAATTATTCTGGACAGCATTCTGTTTCTTTTTAGGTCCAAGATACATCACTCAGGACCCTCCTGGCCTTTGGAGTTTCTGCGGAGAAATAGCCTGTTATTCTGACGGGTTTGAATTTAAAAAGTGATTAGTGTGTCTGTCTTGTAGCTTTTAAGATTCTTTGTACTTTTGGCAGTTTAACTGACAGGTAGAGAGGTTCTTTTCTGGTCATATCTATTTAGAGTGCTAAATGCCTCCTATACTTGGATATCGTGTTTCCAAAGACTTGGGAAATTCTGCTATTGTTTCACTGAATGGGTTTTCTATGCTATTACCCTGTACTTTGGTTCCTTCATGTCCTCCTGTTATTTTTATTAATGGTGTCTCAGTGATCCTACATGTTCTGTTCATTCAGACTAGTTTTCTTTATTACTGTCTGTTCTAATCTATAAACCTTATCTTCAAGCCCTGATATTCTTGTTTTATTTGATCTAGTCTGTTGACAAGTCTTTCAGCTAGGTTTTTTTGTTTATGGCAGGATTGAGGCAGTTTCTTAAAACTGGGCTAGGATGTAGCTCAATGCCATAACCCACTCACATGCTCAGGGTACCCAGGCTCTGTTTCCAGTCCTCTCACTGAGAAAGAAGAAAGCAAAAGCAGTGACAGCCAAAGCATAGAAGCAAACCAGATAGAGAAATATAACAACTAATTAAGAGCATTTACCACCACAGTACCAGTAACAGTAGAGGAAAGAGGCACAAAAACAATATGGGATGGACTAAGAAGTTACTAGTTAATAAAGATAAGAATAAAATACTAAAGAATATGTAAAATATTTATTCTTTCATTTTATGTGTATGAGTGTATTGCCTACGTATGTGTAAGTGTACCCCTGTTGTGCAGTGCCTGCGGAGATCAGAAGAGGGCATCGGATCCCCTAGAACTGGAGTTATGAATAGTTTTTTAGCCACCATGTTGGTGCTGAGAATAGAACCCAGGTCCTCTGTAAGAGCAACCAGTGCTCTTAACTGCTGAGCCATCTCTCCAGCCCCACAAAATAAGCCAGGCATGGTGGCTCATGCCTTTAATCCCACACTCAAGAGGCAGAGACAGGCAGATCTCTGAGTTCAAGGCCAGCCTGGTCTACATAGTGATTTCCAGGCCAGCTGGGGCTACAGGGAGACCCTGTCTCAAAAAGACCCCCCCCAAAAAAAGAATATTTAAAAGGGAATGAGAAATACAGAAAGTAATTTTTAAAGGAGTTAAATTAGAGAAGATTGAATTAAATATAAAAAATGGAGAGCTAGGGATATCACTTAGTGGTAGAGTACCTACCTAACACATGCAGGGTTCTGGGTTTGATCCTTAACATCCCAGAGAGAAAGAGGGAGAGGAATAGGAAAACAGTTATGAAAGGAAAATAATGAGAAAAAAAGAGAAGAGAGGTACAAACAAAATTGAGGCCTGCGCAGGCCCTTGCCTGACTGTGGCTTGGGGTTGCTGTCTGCCTCATAAAGCAAAAGTGGAAGTTTTGTCTTCTGGGAGACCAAGTCATTGTCTTCTCTGGAAAGTTCTCCTTCCTCTCCTACATATAGGCAACTTTGGCATTTTCCAGGACTTAGGGCCAGGGATGGAGGCCTTATGAGCCAAGAGTTCCAGTTGAGGTCAGGAGCTATGACAGTAACTATAATGAGAAAATCCAGAATGCAGCATAGTTAACTAGAGCCTAAATTTCACAACAGTTATAGAGTTAGACTTCTTAATAATGATTAAAAAAAATATATAGCCTTCCCCAGGGATGTTTTATATGTGTATATTCTCACATATTTATATTTAATATAACTTACATCTCAAACATAACGTCTTAGTTTCTTTTCCTGTTGCTGACAGGATAAGATAAAATACCTGACGAAAACAACTCAAGACAGAGTTTATTCTGGCTCACAGGTCAAGAGTACAGTTCACTGTGGCCAGAAAGTCAGAATAGCAGGAATTTGAAGCAGCGGGTCACATCACCATTAGGAAGCTCATGGCAATGGGTGCAGTGCTGCTTCTCAGCTCCCTTTCCTCACTTACGCAGTCTAGGGTTCCAGCTAGGGAACGGTACCACCCACCTCAGTTAATACAGTCAAGATAATCCCCCACCATACTCCTCAGTTAATACAGTCAAGATAATCCCCCACCATACACCTCGGTTAATACAGTCAAGATAATCCCCCAGCATACTCCTCAGTTAATACAGTCAAGATAATCCCCCGGCACCCACCTCAGTTAATACAGTCAAGATAATCCCCCACCATCATGCCCAGAGGCCTTGTCTCCCAGGTGATTCTAGATTATATCAAGTGGACAGCACTAACCATCACACATACACAGATATAACAAAAAAAAAGACTTTGTATGTTTCCTTTCCACCAAAGAGGTCAGTTGTGGAAGCAAAAGTAAATGTACTCAGTGTTTGCTGAGCGAAATTTTCAGGGACCTCTGGAGTCAGCGTAGGCCCCTGTCATTTCCCCTTTGTGTGTTTTGCTCCCCTAGCAATCAGAGGGGGTAGTTTATGGGCAGAGCCCATTGTAATCACTCATGGCTGCCCTGCTGGTTTTACTTTCTCTGCACAGCTGAAGGCAGAGCTGACGTCTCTAGCACCTTCTTTGCTGGGGCGGGGGAGCATGCTATGATGGTGTGGGGTCACAATCATCCATATGTTATGGAGAGAGAGCTGTGCTAGATTTCACTTGTGTTCTACTCCGTCTGGTATTCCAGAACTTAGCTCCCACATTTTATCATGCGACTACTTGCCTTTCCCCCACCGTGGTTCTCTTGGGCATCATGGACCAGCTTTCACTGCACAGAGGTTTCCTCAGTTTTATTTCAAATCTTTCCCCTGTAGCCAAACCAGTTCTGAAGGCCATTCAGTGTATATGCTTTGCTGCAAGTTCCTAGAGACAGAAAAATGTTACAACCTTTGACCCCCAAAACAGTATGTTCAGACAAGACATCCTCTCTCAAGATGGTGCGAATGGTACTGCAGTACAGAACTTACCTGTGTGGTGTGATGTGCAAATTCTAGGTCTCCTTTTGTATAAACTGCCCTTCTGCCCAGTGCTGAGGCCTGAGCTAATGGTGCTTTCTTTATCTGTCTCTTTAGCTGGATCCCACTGCCAGACGCTTTGTGGCTGGTTCACATGAAGTACTTTGTTTTACTCTCAGTCCTTCTGGGTCTTGTCCAGTATCTGTTCACAACTAAACTTCATTGTCTTCCCATAGTCACCCAGAGCAGAGCGTGTCTGCTCCCCAGTTGTTTTGATTCTGTTCCCTAGAGCAGCAGGTGATAGTTGTGTGCTTCTAATCTGCCATTTCCATTTCTTAAAATTTGTTTTTTTCTTTTTGAGACAGGGTCTCTCTGTAGCCCCAGCTGGCCTGGAACTCACTTTGTAGACCAGGTTGGCCTTGAACTCACAGAGATCCTCCGGCCTCTGCCTCCCAAGTGCTGAGATAAAAGGCTTGTGCCACCATGCCCAGCCCATTTCTTAAAATTTGTTAAGGTGTGAGTTATACCCCAGAATGTGGTTGTTCTTGATGACTGATCATTCCAAGTTTGAGAATGTGTTCTGTTGTGGTCCATAGATAATAGTAATATACAGTTCATTGCTGGTTGTTGCTAAGTTCAGCTATGTCTTTACTAATTTTCTGCCTACCAAATCTGTCCATATCTTATCAGGATTGATATTTCTCAACCACATGACAGATTCATCTATTTCTTTTTAGTCTTGTTTTTGGCCTCATTTATTTTGACACTGTTACATAGCTTTGCAGAACTGACCCCATTATCATTATGTAAAGGTCCTCTTCATCCATAACTTTCCTGCTCTGAATTCTGGTTTGTCTGAAACTAACATAGCTACCCTACATCCTTTGTTGTTAGTGTGAGCTATCATTCTCTGTGCTTTTACTTCGGATCAGTTTAAGTCTTTATGTATGTGTGTGTATATATATGTATACATACACACACATACACAAAGATGAGTAGACAATATAGTTGGTTCTTGTTTTTGTTTTATCTTCTTACACAATCTTTTATTTGGTCTAAGACTATTGAAGTTTAAAGTGAATGCTGATACAGTGCAGTAACTATCTGCCACGTTTGTAACTGCTTTCTAATTGTCCCTTTTTCTTATTGTTGTCTTCCACTTTTTCTTCCTTTCATGCCCCTCCCCCACCTCCTAATTCAACTCTGTTACCATGGTTTTAATTGAGTGTTTTATGATTCCATTTTTTCCTCCGCATTTCAGTTCGTAGCCCTAGGATTTACAGTATGAATTCAAACTAATCTGAGTGCACTTTGGAAAGAAAACAGTCTAGAGCCAGTGAGCTGACTCAGTAAAAGCACTTGCCATGCAAGCCTAACAACCTGAGTTCAATCCCTAGAACCCACAGTGGGAGGAAAGAACTGACTCGCAAAAGTTGTTCTCTGACCGCCATGTGCATGCTATGGCATGCACACATCTGCCCTTATAGACATACATCATAGACACACACACAATAAAAAAATAAAAATTTAAATTTTAGAAGTCTGTCCTTTCACATCACAAGTGCACAGTAGATGCACTTATGATCATAATAGATGTCTCTAGTGTCTCCCTTTTGACCCTTCTCTCCTTGCTACCCTGCATTTCTCCATAGGCATATGTGAGCAGATACGTACTCAAAGTCACAGTTGCTGTTCTTTTAAACAACTGTTAAATAAACTAAGAATAAATCAATTAAGATTTCATTTTACTTTCTCCCACTCATTCTCTGATGGTCTTTCCTTATGTAGACACACATTTCTGACATATATTTTCCATCCGAAGAATTTCACGTTCTTTACAAGGGTACTGTAATGATTGTACTGATTAGACAAAATCAGCACACCTATACTTAAAGTGTATTCTGTACAATTAAAACTTAAAGCTAAAGGTTACTTGTCTGCTGTGCATAAGGGTCTAGGATCCAACCCCAGCACTACAAAGAAAAAGCCAGGGGAGGTGAATAGACATTGTACTAGCATAGCTTAGATAGTTAACAGCTAACTAGTCAAACTTTCAGTGTGTCCCCAACAAAAAACTGTTCATCTTTTTGGGGGATGAGGGGAGCAATACTGGGGATTGAACCTGGGGCCTCGTGCATATGGGGCCGGCATGCTACTACTGAGCTATGTCCTCAAAAGGACTGTTAAAGGAAACTTATAGGAGCCCACAGCAATCAGGGGGGAAGCAGTATGTTTGTTTTTTCCCAAAGTTCAAGTGAGATGGGATATTATGATGTGAGGCTCCTGGGTGTTGGCACATGGGACAGAAACACATGGTCAACCATATTCTTACTACTACAGGAAATGAGACTGATTCATAATTTTCATTACCATTTGCTCACAATTCCAAAGATATTTTCCATTGCTGTTTCATGCAGCTCTCTATTTTAAACTGAGACTCATTTGCTACTGAAATATATATTTTCTTCATGAAATGCAAATTATATGCTATAAATGAATTCAGCACCAGTAAGTTCAGTTTGCTACATCATAGAATGAAAATCTTTTTTTTTTTTTTTTTCGGTCTTTTTGAGACAGGGTCTCCCTATAGCCGCAGCTGGCCCTGAACTTGCTAACTAGACCATGCTGGCCTTGAACTCAGAGAGACCCACCTGCCTCTCCTTCCTGAGTGCTGGGATTAAAGACATGCACCACCACACCTGGCATATAGAAAGAAAATCTTGATTTGCTGCTGATCATATACTGTGGAAGTGTGACCATTGTATCTTATCTTTTAGGAACTGTGGAATTTATTATGGACTCAAAGCATAATTTTTACTTCATGGAGATGAATACAAGGCTGCAAGTAGAGCACCCTGTTACTGAGATGATCACAGGGACTGACTTGGTGGAGTGGCAGCTGAGGGTGAGAATTTTTTTTTCTAGTAAAGATCAGTCTTGAGGTAGGGACATGGCTCAGTGGTAGAGTGCTTGCCTAGCACGAGAGAGGTCCTGGTTCCAACCCCTAGTTCTGCTAAAATAGAAATAAGCTCAGTCTTGAATGTGGTAACTTCTGGCCTCCTTTTAGGCCACTTTGGGTATAATTCACTTTCATGATTGTGACAAGGACAGGAAAGCGAAGCTGCGTTTGATGCTGGGACACTGACATTGTGGGAACTCAGATCCCTCATCCTTGCTAACCTTCGGTTTCCCTTAGGCTTCAGGGAGGAGGCAGGAGAGCTGCATCTCTGAAGCTTGTCATGGTCACATGACAAACCTTTCGCTCTACCTAAGGCCACAGCATTCTAAGCCATGCTGTTGTTCGATTTTTACATGCAAGACAGATGCTAGCCAAGATGAAATGGCTAGGGCAGAGTTGGGAGTCAAAAGCTAAGGGAATGGTCTACAATAGAGGATCTCGTAAAGTGCTGATTTAGAGACTGGCAGCCCACAAGTTCATTCCCAGTCAGTGTTCAGAGCTGCCATGATGAATCTACTGTGTTTTATACAAAAATAGAGCCATAACTGTTTTTTTTTTCACTGTGGCTACTCTAAGCATTGGTGATCCAGAGTTCTACAAAGGGTCTTCTGTCAGGATTAATAACTTAGTCTGCTTTCATTGTCTTTATTGAAGACAACTGATTTTTACCTTATCTTTTTAAAAATGTGAAGCAAGTATTTAATATCAATATTCTTGATTCCTGTAAGAGTCTTGGTTCATTGTATTACTGAATCTGTTACTGGTTTCATGCTTTGATGCTGAAGTCATGATTATTTGGATAACTTTGTCCTTTCAAAACTTCTGTGGATACCAATGCAATGTTCCTTTGGTGGATGATTGGTGGTTCAAATTGAGCCCAAAGATTCTTAGGGGCTGCCGTGGCCTTGAAAGCTAATGAAAAACATACACAGCCTAGCTACTAAACACAGTGAGTGTCAGAGAAAACTCTGGCAAGTGTGCTTGTTTCCAGAATTCAGGAGGTTTTTTGTTTTGTTTTGTTTTTGTTTTTTTTTTTCATCTGAAACAGTCACCATGTGATCCCATGGGCCACATGCAGCTGAGAATGCTTATGAATGTGAGCCAACCCAAAACTATAAAGTTACTTAAAATCTTACAAGATTTATTTTTTGTTTTTGAAAATTAAGTGTTCTCACGCATGGACTTGGTAGATGACAGCCTCATGTTCCATTGTCAGAATGTTGGACACTCTTGGTAGACTTTGAAATCATGGAGGATAAAAGTTTCCTAAGCATTAAGGCATGAGAGGAAAGCCACAGACATATTTCCTGGAACTCAGGAAGTTCCAGTCACTTGTCAAGGCCCTTCAGAAAGGAAGCAAGCTTTCATCATCTCAGGATAGATTATAGAAGTTAAGGAATTGGACTTGTCATATGGTACTCAGGTTACTTTGGAGGCGTGCTTTAGATATGTGAAAAGCAAGGGACCTTGACAGTTGGATGAGTGAAGCATTTGAGCTCCAAAACCTGCTAGAATCAAAAGCTTCTTAGAAAGAAGACTCAGTGCTGCAAACAGCTGGGTTCAGGCTATGGTACAGATGGTCAGCAGTGTTCAGGGAAAACTAGTGAAATCATCAAGGCTTTTAGAGACTTAGTGTCTGCCCAAGAATGAAAATGGCATAGAATTCCTGAGGTGTGTGTGGTTGGGACCAGTCTCTCCAGGACTCAAACAGAAGCTGGTCTCGGAAAAATTAGCAAGCAAAGACAAGCAAATTTGAAAGGGTCTGTATAGTAAGAAATAAGATTATGTCTTAGAATATGGGGTACATGGTCAACTCTTCTTTTGTATATTAAAACAAATGTAACTTAAAATATCAAAAAGAATGTCGTCATGAAGCATAGGAAGGAACAGTACCAGCTAACACTTCCATGGTGCTTGCTAGATGCCAGGCTGTAAAGTGCAGAGCCTGAGAAACTGCCCAGGCCAGGGTGAATATAGACACAAACTGAATTCAGTCAGTATGGCTGCAGAGACTGTGGTTTGAAAAACCCTAAAGATACTGAATTTAGTTCTTTTTCCTTTGGTTTTTAACTACTGTGGTTCCCGAGCCTTCCAATTGCAGGTTAGAGGAATGGCTTTGCTTCTGTGTGTGCTTACCTGTTTAGTTCAGTTGCAGGTTGCTTACAGTCTTTTCTCCTGTATCTGTCGCTTTCTTTCTTCAGCTACTGTTTACTGATATTGGAGGAAAACCTGAAGGGAGGGAGAAAGTGGCCACATATCCTCTAATAGCTTCATACTGTTGAAGAACACAGTTCATTGGATTGGTACAGAAGACCCCAAATTGTATTTTAGTAGTGATGACAGTAACAGTTTACCCAGCTTGTAATCTTCAGCCACACAGAAACAAAATTGAAAAGCTATTGTGCTCCTCTTTCTGCCTTGCTTTGTCACTCACTGGCTGATGGAGGTGACGGTGTAGAATGATAGGCCACCCACAGCTTTTTTCCATGGCTGTGAATAGAGTCTTGAACACCAAGTGATAGTATTTTATAAAGATTGATTTGGGGACTAAGTATTAATGTAAAGACTAAGCATATCTTGCCAGTAATAAATTTAGGTTTTGATTGTACTAAACAAACACGGATTTTTGTATTTATAAATTAGACATTAGCCTTTCTCCATTTAAAAACTCTAGAGCCCATTATAATTGATAGATTATCTCCAAACTGTGTCAGTTTTTAAATCTAGAACTGTTTTGTCTAATACTCAAGGGGATGGATAGTCATTGTTATTAGAATGCATTGCAGAACCCAGTTGTCCATTTTCCATAGGGAAGAAAGGCCAGGCCATTGACTTAGTAAGCCACCGAGCAGCTCCAGAGTGGATTTTCCTAAGAAGCACTCTTCTGTCACCAGATTGCAGCAGGAGAAAAGATTCCTTTGAACCAGGAAGAAATACTTCTTCAGGGCCATGCCTTTGAAGCCAGAATATATGCGGAAGATCCTAACAATAACTTCATGCCAGGAGCTGGACCATTGGTGCATCTCTCTACCCCTTGGGCAGACCTGTCCACGAGGATTGAAACTGGAGTACGGCAAGGTGACATGGAATAAGACCAGAGCTCTCACTCTGGTTAAACTCTCACTTTCTTTTCCCTGATATGAGGCCTTACTGTGTTGCCAAATCTGGCCTCAAATTCTTGGGCTCAAGTGATTCTCCTGCCTTGGCCTCCCAAGTACCTAGAACTCTAGGAGCTCACCACATGCCCAGATTTTAGTGCATTATTGCTTTGAGGGGGTTTTGGTGTGTTTTGTTACTGTTGTTTTACATTTAGTCAGTCTCTCTCTCTCTCACATCTCTTGAGTGGAGGTGGATGTGTGCCCTGTTGTTCATGTAGACGTCAGAGCACAATGTACAGGAATAGGTTCTCTCCTGCCTTGTGGGTTCAGGGGATCAAAGAGGCAGTGAAGAGCAGAAGTGAGATTGGGTCTTTACCTTGACCTCCAAAGTAAGAAAGCAAAAGGAGATACGATGCAGAAAACCAACCCGTGTGACATGCTAGGGCCCAGTGCTCTCAGTGACTAAGCCTTGTTGGGTTTTGGACAACGTTTTGAATCCTCTGAGCTGTGGTTTCCTTGAAAATAACAGTGTACTGTTGGTAGCTGCCATGCAGGACTTGGTGAGGACTGAATGTGAGACGCACAGGCAGAATGTCCTTTTGTCCTGTTTCTTTCCTTTCAGTTTGACACTCACAGTGTTTCTCAATTCTAGGAGATGAAGTCTCAGTGCATTACGACCCCATGATTGCAAAGCTTGTCGTATGGGCTGCAGATCGCCAGGCAGCCTTGTCAAAACTGAGATACAGCCTTCATCAGTACAACGTGAGTGAGCTGAGGCCAGCGGCCTGATGTGCTTGCTCAGCACAGTCACACTTTATCCTCACGAGAGCCTTAGTGTTCTCAACTCATTTCTACCAGTTGCATGTATGTCACACACAAAACGGTACTTCATAGAGACCCCGTGAGTCAGAGTAGACTTTGAGGACTGTTATTTCAGTTGTGGGGGGAAAAAGCCTGTAGAAATAACTGTTAATGTCATTACTTATTTTAATGAAATCCTAGCCAGTCTATGAAATAGGCCACCTACAGGAGTATTGCCTATATCCTTAAGTTTTCTTCAAAAAATAAAATTAATCTTCAGTTTCATTCATTTGACAGTGTTTATTTTTCTATAGCACATTAATTTCTTTGGTGCAGACGCCTCATACCATGTTGATTTCACTCCCACAGAAGGATTTATTAATGCATGATTTAAAATTATTATGTGTTAATTTGGTCAAACATCCCATTTCTGTGGCTCTCAGCATTCTGGTCACATTCGCATTCTTCCAGTGTGGAGTCAGCTTCTGTTCTCCTTTGCAGAGCATCTGTCCCCCACACTATCTGCTGACTGTCCTAGGCACTGCTTATGTCCGCAGAGTCCTTTCCCAGCATCTCATTTAAAACAGGACCCTTTGCTATTCTCTGTCACCTTGCCATCGTTGGTGTTTTACTGTGTGCTTGCTTGTAAATAAGCATAACCTCTTGAAGGCAGGGACTACATCTGTTTGTTCCTGTTCCCAGAGCCTAGTACCTAAAAGTGCACAGTAAATGGCTATTAAATAAAGGAAGGAATGGGCGAATATGTGCATGAATGAGCCCAAAGCTCATAGCTACTTTTACCTCTGATCCTTTTGTGGGGGTAGATTTGGATTCCTTTTTTATTTTTATTTTAGTGTTTGAAGACAATTCCTTACAGGTTGTTGATTGCTGTCTTCCCCCATGTCACAGGCCTGCCTTCATTTGCAGTTGTCCTATTTTCTGGAATGTTCTAGTGTGTCTTAACGTTCATCACTTTCCTGACCTGAGCCAGTGAAATGTTGCCATGCTGTCTACTGTAGCACCATGTCCTCCATCCTCCTCCTGTTAAGCAGCATTGTGATGTGTGAGTCCAGATACACATGGTGGATATGGTGACAGTAGTGACCTTTTACCACAGGCTATCTTAGGTTTTTCATTTGTCCCATTAGTTGTCTACACTAGGAGATACTTAGAAAAGAGTGGATGCTTTTCTGAATATGTTGTTTTCCCTGTTTAGTGGGAACCATGGTTTTTATTCTCTTCCTAGATTGTCGGGCTGCGCACCAACATTGACTTCCTTCTCCGCCTGTCTGGCCACCCAGAGTTCGAAGCTGGGAATGTGCACACTGATTTCATCTCCCAGTATCACAAGGCCCTGCTGCCCGGTTGCAGTGCCATTGCCAAAGAGTCCATGTGCCAGGCAGCCCTAGGGCTTATCCTCAAGGAGAAGGCTGTGACTGATGCTTTCAGACTTCACGAGCAAGGTACAGAATGCTCCTCTCATCCCTTTACTTGGCATGCTTGCTGAATCAGCAGCAAACAGGCTTCTCTTTTTCTTTCCTTTTGTGCTTCCAGCCACTGGTGCTGTTCTCTGCAGATAATGTTTTTCAGTGTGAAAAGAGCTGTTTCTCTATCATGAGTGCACACATAAACCCTACTTACTGACCCATTAAATGTAGTTTATTTACTAGGGATAACCCTAAACTTTGGAGCAAACAGAATTTTTTTTAACCTCTTATCTTTTCTTATTATTAGGATTATTACAGTAGATTTTCTTGTCTTATAAGATCTTATTGTTAAAATCTTTGATTTTTAGATTCATTCAAGATGAATCATATTGAAAGCTTAAAATATATAACTGTGTCTTTAGATTTTTTTTTCCTCTATTCTCATTTTGTTTTTTTATGTTACATCTAAATACTCCCTGTGTGGCAGTCCTGAGCCTGAACTTGGCATTTTCAGAATGGAATACCCTCTCGTTGTCACTTCTCTTCTTTAAATTTATAAGTAGCACAGTTACAAGCTTCAGACTAAATGACTACAGTTTAGTTATGCCATACCCCCTGGATTACATTCAGTGGATTATGTACACCCAAGCATACGGGGTGGACCAGTAACATGAGTAGAAGAGACAAGAGTCCTGTGGAAGAAGAGTGAATGGTGGAGACTGGGGGCTGGGTGGGGTGTCGGTGCCACAGAGGACAAGCACTTAGTTACAAATACTCAATTCTTCCAGAAAAGCTAGCACTTCTCATATGAAAGTTTCTGATGTCAATGAAAGTGTCTGCCTTAACTTTAAAATAGTGAGAACATGCTGGGCGTGGTGGCGCACACCTTTAATCCCAGCACTCCAGAGGCAGAGGATCTCTGTGAGTTCAAGGCCAGCCTGGTCTACATAGTGAGTTCCAGGATAGCTGGGGTTACAGGGAGACCCTGTCTCAAAAAGACCAAAAAGTAAAGTATAACTTTATTGGACTTGAAATTTGTAAATTTGTTGTTGAATTTTTAATCTTTTCTAGATAAGTTCTCTCCATTTTCATTCAGCAGTGGAAGAAGACTGAATATCTGTTATACCAGAAATATGACTCTTAGAGATGGTAAAAATGGTAAGTAATGTTTTATTAAAAGAGAATTGTAGGGCTGGGTGTGGTGGCGCACGCCTTTAGTCCCAGTACTTGGGAGGCAGAGGCAGGCAGATCTCTGTGAGTTCAAAGCCAGCCTGGTCTACATAGTGAGTTCCAGGCCAGCTGGAGCTACAGGGAGACCCTGTCTCAAAAAGACCAAAAAATAAAAAATAAAAATAAAAAAGAGAGAGAGAGAATTGTAAAGCATAGAAACATACCATATTAAACTGAGAATTTCATCGTGGTCATGCTTAGTCAGTTGCATGCTCTTAAATGCCTAAACATTGGAAAGAAATATGTCAAAACTAGAATTATTGGCTCAGGGTCATAGAGTTAATGATGCATGTTTTTCTTCACACTTTTTTAATGCTTTGTAACTTTATGAATGTATGCCTTCAAATATACTTAGCAAACAACTGAAATAAAATGTGACAAAATATTGGTGAGGTGACCATGGTAGGATTGAGGCCAGCTCTTTTTCCTTAGTTCAGGCCGTGTTTTGATGTGGTCCAGGTGGAGGTGGGTCACTACAGAGCTGTCATTTAGTGTATGTCACATGTAAGTTTTATCTTCACACCTACTTAATGAGGGGATCGCCGCTCACTGTGGATGATGGAAGGTGGGTGTTGCTGAAGCCTCACTGGGGCAGTTACGGATGCTGCTGATACTGGCTCCATGCTATTTCTAACACTTTTCAGTGTAATGTTTATTTTTTATTGCATATTAGTTTGAAGAAGTTCAGGGCAGAGTCTGGCTTTTTGTAGCTAAAGTTAGAAGAGGCTGGCACCTAGAAGCCAGGTCATTTATAAAGTACAGCCAGGCATCCTGTGATAGCTGGTGACTCTCCTTTCTGCTGTCTGCCTGGGAAGCCAGAGTGGGTGAGGTGTGCTGGGCACTAGAACGTGAGGTATTCTTAAACTCTGACAATCTGTTATAAAAATCATATACCTTTAATCCCAGCACTTGGGAGGCAGAGGCAGGCGGATCGTTGTGAGTTCAAGGCCAGCCTGGTCTACATAGTGAGTTCAGGTCAGCTGGGACTACAGGGAGACCCTGTCTCAAAAAGAAATAAATAAATAAATAAATAAATAAATAAATAAATAAATAAAATAAAAATCATATACTTGGGCTGGAGAGTTGGCTCAGCAGTTAAGAGCTCTGGCTGTTCTTTCAGAAGACCCCGGTTCAAATCCCAGCAACTGTCCATAACTTCAGTTCCAGGGGAATCTGATGCCCTCTTCTGTCCTCCGTAGGCATTGCACACATGGGTGAACTTAGACACAATATACTTACCAGGCAGAACAGCGTTTTCCTGCCAGCAGATCAGTGCACCCTCTTCTCTCAACAGAACAGGATCTTCTTTACCTCAGCACTCTAGACATCATCACTGGGGAGCAAAATCTTCCTTCACAGAGTCATTGCATTATGGCTCTCACCCAAGCATAGATGACCATTGCTGAAGTACAAAGAAACTTTGAATGAAACATCTTCATTCTGTAATACTCCATAAATGGTTAACCCCTCCATCTTGTGCTGGTTTTTACTCATCTCACCCTACAAAGTAGCCTCCAAAATCTAGAAGTGTCTTATTGGAGACTTCTGCATGCTGAAGGCATGTATCAGAAGCAGGAAAGTTGCAGTGGCCTTTGCAACCTAAATTAAACAGACAAATCACATATGTAAGTGTAATTCAGATGATCCAACTCTGCTATTTGGCATGAATCTTCAGTAAAGCACTGAGTTGTGTTTTGAATTATGCAAAAAGTTTCAATTTAAAAATAAGTACATTGACTGATTACTGGTCACTATATACCTTTTTTTTTTTTAAATTGAGACAAGATCTCCTTGTAGCCCCAGCTGGCCTGGAACTCACTGTGTAGACCAGGGTGGCCTCAGTCTCATGGAGATCTGCCTGCCTCTGCTTCCCAAGTGCTGGAATTAAAGGTATGAGCCACCACACCCAGCTCACTATATACTTTTTACAGTATTCTACAAAAATAATCTAATTCTGAATGTAACAGCTTCTGGAAATGTTATAGTAAGTCTCTGAAAAATGCTAATGAGCAGTGACCTCAAAATATTCCAGACTGGAAGCCTGGAGGCACTTACGAGTCTAAAGCAGAACCAGTTCTTAATGAGAATGACCACGTGTTTTAGAGCTGTATTTAAGACTTGAATTTTGTTGTTACTATTGGCCATGTTTCACAGAACTCTGTGTGACTGTCAATAATAATGGCTCGGGTTTACTGAATATTTTCAGATACTGTGTTAAACATTTTCCATAGTCTTTCATTTGCATTTTCAGAACAGGTCAATGGGATCCATGTAACTATTAACACCACCTTTATTATTAGTAACTAATCTTTCTTAACCAATGCCAAATTTCAGAGATCAGAATTTTCCAAAAGTAATTGAAGTCAGGTTTTAAACCCACTTCCTGAAGAATGTGTGCTTATATATATACTCTGCTAAATTTCTGTGTCTTATTAAATGTGTAACAGAATATTTAAGATTCTCTGGTGGGCAACAAGAATATCTAGGAGAGAAAATAACAAGTTCACTTGATATCTTAATAATTTTACTGCAATCCTACCAGTATTGGTGTCAGTTAAACACTTTTCATGTTTGGCAGATTGAAAGAAAACTGATCTGGTATAATTGGAGGCATTTTCTCCTAAAAAAATTTAAAGGGGGCCGGGCTTGGTGGCACACGCCTTTAGTCCCAGCACTTGGGAGGCAGAGGCAGGCGGATCTCTGTGAGTTTGAGGCCAGCCTGGTCTACATAGTGAGTTCCATGACAGCTGGGGCTACTGGGAGACCCTGTTTCAAAAACACAAAAAAAAAATTTAAAGCACATTGACAATATATAGGATGAAGAGTTTTCACACACTCAATATAAGGCTTTTGAAAGCAGCTTTGCTGAGAGATGTGGAGAAGAGTAAAAAATTTTTCATCCCTGCCTTTTGTCTGAAGGACTCTGCCAATTGGAATTATATGTAGTGGAAGGTGGCAGTGTAGTTGGTGGCGGTATAAGCGATAGGCTATAGTAGTTATGGTATAAGCTGTAGGGTGTAGTAGTTATGGTGTAAGCTGTAGGCTGTAGTAGTTGGTGGTATAAGCTGTAGGCTGTAGTAGTTATGGTGTAAGCTGTAGGGTTTGTCAACTTTAGTATTTGACTTTGTAAACACTTTCAGCTTTGTAGTTTTTTAAAAACAAGTGACAAATAAAAAATTTTATTTAAATCAGCATGAGGGGAGAATCATAATAGTTTTAATAGTAAAAGTCTAAATGGTCAAGACTGAGTTCAAAAGACCTGGCAGACACTTCCCAAAGGACTGTGAATCTGGTATGAACAAGACGTGGCGTCCCGTTTTGGGGACAGCAGTGAGGAAAAGGAATAGCCATGAGCAGAGGCACACGCGACACCAGCTGGCCGGCTTTTCCCTTGGAACTGGGCCCTGTGTGTAGAGAAAGGCAGGAAATAGAACTGAGAGGCTGGGCCATTGTTGCCGGGACAGCGATTCAGTGTGGAGCTAGAATGGCAGAGGTGGGAAGCAGGGAGGTCCCTAGGATGTCTTCAGAGCCTGTCAGCCTGGGTCAGTTAGGGTTAGGAAGGAAGAGGCTCAGAGGACAGGTTCTCCAAGGGAACAACTTGGCAACCAGCTGCTGACCCCTGGATGAGGAAGGCAAAGTGTGAGGCAAGGGTGAAAGGGTTTAAACTGGATAACGAAACAGCCACGCCTCTCTGGAGCTGTTGGGGCAGGAGGGGACAGTGATCTGTTGGGCCCAGCATGTTCATTTCAATGTGCCAGTAGCTCTCAGCAGGTCATGACTAATCAGGCTCTAGAGAAGATCAAGGCTGGAAGCAAATTCAAGCTGGTGGCATCAAAATGATGGCTGGAGGATCAGGAGTTCATGAAATGCCATTGACCTACATAACTGCCCACAAAACATGGCTTGTTACTGGGGATTGGACCCCAGCCCTTGTAGATGCTACACTCGAACACCTACACAAAACTTCTGATTTCCAACTTGGAAAATAATCTTCAACCAATTCCATATTAATGCATAGCATGCACAATTTCTCCGTCTTCTGATATGTTATATTTTTAAAGCACTTTCATGTTTATTTAGCTATTATCATGGCCTCTGTCCCCATACCCATTTAATGACTCAAAACTGAAAGCATTAAAGTGACCTAGTCCCAACTACAGAGGCCGTCAGATGGTGGGTTTGAACGTTGAACCAGAACTTCTCTTTACTAGTTAGTTGCATTTTCTGTGCTAACACTGTAGCCTTTTTATTGAGGTAGAAGTATATGAAATATTAAAACTCAATTTCAAAAGGGAAAGGTTTGAAAAATCTGCCTTCACTGACCGCTGGCAGGTACTTTTCTAAGAAAAAAAAAAATTGTATCCCTAGGGAGTTAAAAGATGTTGCTTTCTCTTTGAAGAGCTGGCTAGCTTAGAGTTGAAAGGGAGAATTTTGTTATCTCCGATATGAAATAATTTAATGTTTTCTATTTTCTCTTCCATTTCCCCCGATTCCATAAAGACGTAGCCATAGCCGTGACATATAACCACGATGGGTCATACGACATGCAGGTAAGCTTCGTTGGTTCTGGTCTTTGACTATGGTAACTGTACTGAGGAGAATATCATGTGCTTTTATTTCAGAGCAGTTTGGGGAAACTATCCTCTGTATTGTTTCTAACTTGTTTACCCAGTTTAGCTGATTCCTTCGCTAATAAGGACTTGGCCTTTCAAAAGAAGACCCTTGAATCAACCTCTAGCAGGCTCCTCGGGTGTGCGCATACTCATCAAAGCAGCGGTTCTCGGATTTTCAGGCTTAAGAATCCTGTAAACTCTAAAAATTATTGAGAAGCCAGCCGTACAAAGAACTGCTGATAGTTACCATTTAGAAAACATAACAGGAAGTTTGGTGCGCAGCTCAGTAGCACAAGAACGCTCACAGTATCACTGCCATTCCTCAGTGGCTTTTTTTTTTTTTTTTTAGCTTTACTACCTACACTTTCTCTGTTTTTTGACAATTTCCTACATAAATACAGTTTATTGTGAGGACCTTCACATACACACCCATTACCCTCTCTTATCTCACTCCCTCTCTCTCTGAATCAATCCTTTTTCCCCCACAATTCCCTTCCTCTTTTCGTGATTTTTTTTTCTTTGTTTAATCCAAAGTTTAGTTAAGGTTGCTTTGCATAAACATGGATAAGGAACCATTTGCCGGTGCATAAGCAATTCACCAGTGGTTATACCACTGAAGAAAATGATACACCCTCCTCTAGCGACCATTAACTGCCAATAACTCCTTTGGAAGGTGGGGCCTCACAGTCCCACATCCATAGGCAGTGTTGAAAAGCCCATTCTTGTGCAGAGCTTGTGCTTGTCCTGCAGACACCCGTGTGTGGCCGACAATGTCTCATGACACTGCTTCTCATCCTCTGGCCTGTGCATTCTTCCTGCCTCCTCTTCCACAATGTTCCCTGGGCCTTGGACGGAGTGATAGAGATGTCCTGTTTGTGGCTGAGCACTCAACAGTGTTATTTTCAGCACACTGACCAGCTACAAGTCCCTGCATTAACCATCACCCATTGCAAAAAGGACCATCTCTCCCCAAGGTTCAGAGCAGCACTTAATTTATGGGCAAAAACATAAAAACTTAGAAGGCAGGCAGTTTGAAGGTATAAGTTTTGTTGTTTTTTTTGTCTTTTGAAGCTATAATGTTGTACCTGTTAAACAGGTATGTTCTCCTTTCCCTCGGTTCCTAAGAACCACTGTTCTATTTCCTCTCTGTGAGTTGGATACTCAAGGTACCTGATATAAGTGGTGCTGGTGCCAGCCGGCCAAGACGGACAGTACCTGAAAGGGGGAGTGAGGATTGAAAGAAAGAACAAGAGACAGAAAAGATACTTGGGAGGGCTGTATGTAGAGACTGCAGCCACGGTTTATTTCAGCTCCACCTTTTTACAGAAGAACTCAGTTAGTTTCAACAGCTGTTTTTCCCACCTGTATCTGAGGGTCAAGGAGCGGTCAAATACTTGTTTTGTGAGCTCCACCATATAAACACATTCCTCCTGATTTGGCAGATTAGGTACTGGTGTGCAAAACCACAAACTCAGTAAACAAGCCTGACACAGCTTATGTACATAATGGATTAATAGCTCCCGACAAAGTGGGACAGTTTAATATTTGTCCTTTTATGACCGGCGTATTTCACTTAACATAATGTTAAGTATCAGAATTTCCATTTTAGGGCAGATGATATTTCATATACCACATTTTCCTTATCCATTCATCTGTCAGTGAACACTTGGATTATTTCCAACTTTCAGCTATTAATAAGAACACTGCTAGCAACATGGGTGTACAGATATCTTTTCAAAACCCTGTTTCAATTTTTTGCGCGTGTATCCAAAAGTGGAATGGCTATATCATGGAGTAATTCTGGTCTTACTTTGTGATAAACTATTACACTGTTTTCTGTAGACGTTGCAGCATTTTGCATTCCCACGACCATTGCACAGGAGTTCCAGTTTCTCTACATCCTGGCCAGACTGCTTGTTCTTTTCTTTCTCTTTGGTTGTTTTTTAATAATAATCATCCTAATGATGGGGTAAGGTGTTAAGACTTTGATTTGTAAATGACTTAAAGATGTTGAGCATTTTTGTTGTATTTACTTGCCATTGGTGTATCTTCTTGGGAGAAATTCCTCTTCATGTTCCTGTCCTATCTGTATTTTAATCCCAGTTTTGTTGTTTCTGTTAAGCTGTAGGTAGAATGGAGAAAGCAGAAAAATCATACAAATACACATTATATTAGCTATCAGAAGTGGAGCATTCATACATGTCCAGTAGCTTCTGGAGAATGCTACTCCATACTCATGAGAGAATGAATGTTTTAAAAGGCAGATAATATCTTGGTCCTATAATTTGACTTTATAGACCCTCCACGTGGCTGTTGAAAAACCCAAGGAATTTAAGCAATACTCTACGAACCTCCAGGGTAAAGTTTCTGACAGCCCTACATTACAAGTCTGCTGGCAAAATGAAGTGCTAAAACAGTTGGGTTTTTATTTTTTAATATTTTATTTATTGTTTTTATTTTATATGTATGAGTGTTATACGTGCATGTAAGTAAATGCACCCATGTTGTGAAATGCCCATGGAGGACAGAAGAGGCTGTCGGATCCCCTGGAACTGGAGTTATGGACAATTGTTAGCTATCATGTGGGTGCTGGGATTCAAACCAGGGTCTTCTGCAAGAACAGTCAGTGTTCTTAACTCTTGAGCCATCTCTCCAGCCCAACAGTTGGGTTTCTAAATAATTTTTGTATGTATAGCAGGGGCATGTGTTACAGTCTGTGTGGAGGTTAGAGGACAGCTTCCAGGAGTGGGTTCTCTGCTTCCTCCATGTGAGCCCCAAAGATAAAACGCAGGTCCTTGGGTTTGTGGTAGGCACCTTTACCCTCTAGGCCCTCTTGCCTTACATTTTTAAAATGTAGGCACTCGGGTACAAGTTGAGGGAAGAGACTATCATTTTTAATATGAGCTAAAAGATTTCAAATTCTACAGAATGGATTTATCACAGTGTGTGTTAGATTTCCCAACACTTTGAGATTTGGTTGTTCTCTTTCTCCAGGTTTCAGAGCCCTGAAGCCCTGGGAAGTCTTCTTACCTGTAGTACATGAGAGCCATCTTCATAGTGATGCCCCTGGTTTGGGGACTTTTTCTTATTCGTTGGTGACTGGTAAATTGCCAACTTGTGCCCGTTGATTCATAGAACTAAGTGTGCTTTTGTGAATCTTTAGACTAAATTTTTCCATTCTGTTATACCCTGAGGATTTTACAGATTATTCAAATAGCTGTTTTTAGTAGATTACAAGGTAGAATAAAATGTCATATTTAATTTAAGCTAGTTGAGAACCAATGTACAAATAATGCCATGTGACCTACTTCACTTTAGCCTACACAGTATACCTGAAGAGTCGACATGGACTTCTAGACTAATGTGGTGGGAATTGAATCAAAAAACATAGAGACCTGGATGGATTTTCTAAGTGTGAGGGAAATCTCTTGGGTATAAATGCCAGAAAACACTCTTTAAAACAAAAAGGGTTTGTGTTAGTTTGCCGGCTCCTTTGAGACATGAGGTAAGAAATCTGTCCTTTGGCACAGCCTCTTAGAACAAGAAAATTGTGGTCAGTCTGCAGCTCATGTATCTTTTTTTTTTTTAATGTTTTGTTATTTTTATTTTATGTGTATGCGTGTATTGCCTGCATGTAGGTAAGTGCACCTGTGTCGTGCAATGCCCGAGGAGGACAGAAGAGGCTATTGGATTCCCTGGAACTGGAGTTATAGACAGTTGTTGCTGCCATGTGGGTGCTGGGATTCAAACCCGGGTCTTCTGCAAGAACCAGTGTTCTTAACCGTTGAGCCATCTTTCCAGCCCCCATATCTTCTTAAATTGTAACCAAAGCCCATGAGTTGGATCTTCATGTCGATAAGAAATACCCTCTAGTTCTAGTTTTTTTCTTTACTGACTTTGACACAGGAAATCTTCATTTAACTTAGGTACTCTTAATAACTGAGCCATCTCTCTAGCCCCTTGATTTTTCCTTTTTCTTTTTGTCTTATTGAGATAGGGTCTCTCTGTAACCCTAGCTGGTTTGGAACTCACAGAGATCCTACTGTCTCTGCCTCCAGAATGCTGGGATTAAAAGCAGGCATGCGCCACCACACCCGGCTTGATTTGGGTTTTTTTTTTTGTTTTTTTTTTTTTTTGGTCTTTTTGAGACAGGGTCTCCCTGTAGCCCCAGCTGTCCTGGAACTCACTATGTAGACCAGGCTGGCCTTGAACTCACAGAGATCCACCTGTCTCTGCCTCCCGAGTGCTGGGATTAAAGGCGTGCACCATCATGCCCGGCTTGATTTGTATTTTTATTTAACTATTTTATTACTATCCTTTCCATCCTTAAATGCACGTTTATCTTTGGCATTATGCTGATAGGGTAGCTTATATCATTTTTTAAATTTAATTATCTTACTGCTATTTGTATCTAAATTATTTTGATTAGGAATCTTTTTAAAATACTTTGTTATTTTTATTTTATGTGTATGAATGTATTGCCTGCATGTGCATAAGTGCACCCGTGTTGTGCAATACCCAAGGAGGTCAGAGGACGGGGTCCAATCCCCTGGAATTGGAGTTACAGTTGTTGCCTGACATGTGGGTGTTGGGAATTGAACTCGGGCTCTCTGCAGGAGCAGCCAGTACTCCTAACTGCTGAGCCATCTCTCCAGCCCCTGGAGTCTGTTTTGTTTATGTGTGTGTGTGTGTGTGTGTGTGTGTGTGTGTGTGTGTGTATGCCTCCATGAGTATATGTTTATCACATGTATGCAGGAGCCCAGGACAGATAGAAGATGGTGTTGGATCTCCTGGAACTAAAACTACAGGCAGTTGTGAGCTGCCATGTGAATTCTGGGAACTGAACCTGGGTCCTATGTAAGAGCATTAGTGCTTTTAGCCATCTCTCTAACTCTTGGTTAAGAATCTTGGCCGGGAGATTCTTACATGATTTCTTAAAAATATATTTTATGTTAACTTTGAAACTGCTAATGATATCAACATTCGTATTTATTCTATGTGGTTGTTTATTTTAAAGACTTTTATGTTTTTCAGATTGGAGACAAGACCTTTCGAGTCCTTGGTGATCTTTCCAGTGAGGGAGGCTGTACTTACCTGAAGTCTTCTGTCAATGGAGTATCCAGTAAAGTCAAGCTGGTTATCCTCAACAACACCATCTACCTGTTTTCCATGGTGATGTCTCAGGCTCTCACTCTTTGTTTTGGTTTGGTTTGGTTTGGTTTTGATGAGGTCTTTATCTGTAGCCCAAGCTGTTCTAGAATTCATGGCAATCTTCCTGCCTTGGCCTCCTGAGTGCTAGGTTTATAGGTGTAGGCTACCATGTCTGGCTCTGATATCCATCTTGAAATTTGAGAAGGAATTGCTTGACTGCAGCATTATTATGCCAACGTCATACTCACCTGAACAGACTGACTCTTAAGTTTTTAAGAGCTGGCCCGAACTTGGAAGATACTGGTGCCCCTAGCTATCTGTTAAAACCCTCTGTCTCTGAGAACTGTGCTGATGGATCTCTCTTGTCCCCTCAACTTGTATAGATGAAGCTGTCTTTATCTGCACCCCATGCCAATGGAACTGACTCTGAAACCCTGTTTCTCCCACTGATATGTGTCCCATCCTGTGCGCTGCCCCCTGCAAAACAAATCAGGCCACACCACTTACTCAAAATGGTTTCTGCAGCTTCACTGCAGAAATACAAATTCAAGTTGAGCTCCATCTTTACTCCTCACAGACCATCTGGTCTTTTCATCCCTAGTTCACTTTCATCTAAAGTCACCATCCTTCCCAGCCTCCACTGTGTCCAGTGGGTAGGTGCACTGCTTTGCATCACTTTGATATGTTAATTCTCAGGCATACTCACATTCATCCATTTCTTTTTGTCTTTTTGTTACAGTCTCTTTGTAGCCCCAGCCAGCCTGGAACTCGCCATGTAAACTAGACTGGCCTCCATCAATATGCCTGCCTCTGCCTCCCTGATACTGGGAGTAACCTGGATCATTCATTATCCTTACGGGTGAAGTAGCAAACTGAGGTTGCCAAGGAGATGCTCCCTCTTCAGACCCAAGAGCCTGCGCCTGGTTTTTTGGGGGGTTCATTAAAAGTTATTAGTCCAGATCATGTCCATTAATAAAGGTCAGACCTACACTTGACCGGAGGCATTTCACCGAAAGAGAAATGAGAGGGGCCCACTCCCTTCCACCACTAGGAACATGTTTCTTTCCGTATTTCTTTGTCACAGTCCTACCTTCTCTAGTCTCTGTTTACATGTTTTGTACCCACAGATTCTCATTATTAGATACAACCATTTTCTTTGGATTTGGAATTGAAGCTTACACTCTCCTGGTTAGAGTCCGTCCTCTCAGTGCTGGCATTCTCTCAGGATCCTAATATCTGCCCACTTTCCCCAGACTCATTCCCCTGACATTCAGAATCCTGGGGATTGGGGAGGTGGTGACCACTGGGAAAGGAGTCTGGGAACCCGATGCTCCTGAGGGAGGGAGGGGGCAGTAGAGAGGTAAATGAGATGAATGGTGATGACTTGGCAGTCGGAGACGAGCCAAGTCACACTTGGCCTTGCTCTGGTTCAGAGCCCAGTAACCAAAGAGTCCTCAGCCTCCAGCCTGGGCCAAGGAAGAGCGGACTGTTCATCAGATATGCTGTAGCCTGTAGAGTCTTCACACATGGGGAAGCTGTCTTTATAATAAGGTGGCTTTAGTATGCTAGTAATTAAACTGTGCATAAAGTCAGGATGATCCAACTTTCCCAGGTGCTCCTTTCAGTAGCCAGCAATACTGTAACAGTGCCATGCTAGAGGCAGGACATGGGGTGATAAACAGCTCTGGAAGGTGAAGCTTCCCTGGCTTACATCCTGACCCTGCCACTTAGTGTCTGTGTGACTTCATACAGTTATACTTTCTGGGCTTCGGTTCTGCCACCCAGAAAACAGAAATAGAAAGCATACCTACTTTATAGAATTGTTACAACTTAATGGACTTAAATGTATGTAAGTGTAAAGTTCCTGGCATAGATTTAAGCACTCCATAGTAGAGATGCTACTAAAAATCACTTCCAGATAGAGACCACCATGTCACTTACAATCCTGTCCCTTAATTCTTAATTGCTGGTGAGGCATCCATAGACTACCCTTGTATTGTGGGAGACTAGACTGCAAGAGGTGTTTTTAACCATTAAGCTGTATTAGAACCCTGTCAGTGATGACTAATAGTTAATAGCTTAAAAATTATCAGTAGCTCAGGTATATAAGTGAATATAAAATGATGAGATCTTGATTCCATTTTCTCTGTTTTTGTTCAGGATGGCAGTGTTGAAGTTAACATTCCAGTACCCAGGTACTTGTCTCCAGTAAGATCAGGAGCTCAGGGCGGCATGATCGCACCTATGACTGGAACCATTGAAAAGGTAATCACGAGACAGCTATAGATGGACGCCAGGAAGGACTACAGCAAACGTCTCTGTGGAGCTTTGTCATGTGTCTTTTTCCCTTTCTAAGTTTTGCTCCATGGAAAGCATTTGCCTCAAGAAAGCAGGATCTTTTACAGATTGAAGTTAGTATTTCAATCTTCAGTGTAAATGTCTATGTACCTAATTTATGATAATGATCACTGGGTTATTTTGGTTTGGTTTGGTTTTGGGGTTTTGTTTTGTGTGTGCCTGGGGCAGGGGGTTGGGGGGGTGGGATGTGCCTGAGTTCAAACTTGAAGGAAAGGAGGGAGGGAGGGAAGGAGGGAAGCAGACAGTAAGTCTGCTGTTTCCCAAGCAGTCTTCCGTTCCTAGGCTGAAGGAAGTGATCCTCCTGTTTGACCCTCCAAGGTCCATGTTACCATACCTAATTCAAACTGTATTTTGTGGATTAAAATAGTGTTCACCAAACATTATCTAAAAAGGCATTTTTTAATGTTAAATTTAACAATGTTGTCATTAAATAATGGCATAATTGTATCTGTGTTAAATTTGAAAGGCTAGTATTGGGGGGACATTGTTGTTTGAGGGGAGGAAGGCTGGAGGAAAAGCTGTTTGTTTTTGAGACAGGGTTTCACTATGTAGCCCAGGCTAACCTTGGGTTTATAGCAATCCCCTTGCCCCTGTCCTCCAAGTGCTGAGATTATAAGCATACACCACCATGCCTGGCAAAACACATGGTTTGATATGGACTACAGGATATATTCAGTTGATGTTTGTTACTGTCTTAGTCCATGTGGGCTACTAGAACAGAATTCCATAGACTGAGAGCTTGTAAACCATAGAAATTGGTTTTTCATAGTTCTGGAGGCTAGAAAACTCCAGAACAAAGCACCAGCAGATTTTGCACCTGGTAAGAAAAGAGTCTGCTCCCTGTATCACGACTGAGCACACTGTCTTCTCCCAGTGTTCTCTCAAGGCAGAAGGGGCACAGGACCTCTCTTGGGCCTTCTCTATTACAGTACAGATCCCTGGTGACTAAATCACCTCTATCTCCAGATACTGTCACCTTCAGAAGTAATTATTTTAACATTAATTTCAGCAGGACAGAGACATTCAGATAGTAGCACAGCTGATCTAACTTCCCTGGCACTACGTTGCTGATCTCCTTTTATATAAAGTACAAGAGAATCTTCCTAATACATTGTCATAGTACATTAAGTGGGCTAGAGGTGTGGCTTGATGATAACTTAACATAGATGAGGTCCTGAGTTTAATCATTGGCACTGCAAAATAAAAAGTAAAAATCAGCTGTATATTCTTGGAACCCATTTTTAAAAAGAAGAAAATAACTATTTAATCACACACTGTTCTCTTTGTGAGCTGATATACCAGATCTGCCTTTAGCTTGGTCAGTCTGTTCGTACCAGCCTCTCACAACTAGGGTGCCTGCATAGTGCATAATTCTTAAGTCTAAAGATAGGCATTTCCCATAACTGCCCCTAACTATGCATTGGCTTCTTGAGGCTTTACTAAAGCGTTACCAAAGGTTGGGTGACCCCTATAGCTCTCAAGGATGCTTCTTGCTTTTCACAGTTCTGACTCCACACAATGACTGAGACTCTACTGGTGATAGTCTCAGAAATGCTTTGGTAATTGTGTTAATCAAGTGACTCTTGTACTATATCAGCTCATTTATACTTGTAAAAACAAACATGAAAATATTTTGGAGTTGCTAATTGTTTAGTTCTCACAAGAGTTGTTTACACACTTACTACATAAGCCCTGCCGACTTGAAACTCTATCCTAGGCAACTCAAACTAGAAAATCAGTCCTTCCCTGTTGGAGATGTGTCCTGATTATACATTCATGAAAATTAAACCAGAAAGGTATCAAGGTATGTGAAATATGCTCATCTGATTCAAGCACAGCTAGGTGATTGGAGTAGGGGACTAAGCATCCCAGCCATAAACACACAGCAGTGCAGCACTGGATGATCTAGCAGTCTCCAGTTTCCCTGGTACTGCTGTCTTTGGTAAATGACACAGCCACACAGGCATGTGTGAAGGACCTGTATTTTAACACACTACTCAATCTCTAGGTGTTTGTGAAGGCTGGAGACAAAGTGAAGGCCGGAGACTCTCTGATGGTTATGATTGCCATGAAGATGGAGGTACGTGAAAGCACAAGTTCAGTTGCCACGTTGCCTTGGGAAGAGTCAGGCCTAGTTATTCTTCACTTTATTTCATGGGTTAATACTATTTTCAATATTACAGGCCATGAACTGGCCAAGCATTAATTGAAAGAAGCTGAAACAAACTGTGCTTTTGGTAAATACATTTTAATTTTGTGAAATCATACCTGTTATTCTGAAATTAATGAAAATATCAGAAATATCTCAATCAAATGCTAACTGTTGCTATTTTGTAAGGCTGAACTTAGGATGACAGACATTACATTGTAGGCCAGTACCCGGACAAGTTGAATTCAGATCTTCGTAAGTAAGGCCCACAGATCAATACTTTTGTTGCTATGAAATGCTGGGATTGAACCTGGGGCCTTGTGTAGACTAGGAAGGCACTCTCCCACTGAGCTGCACCCTTAGTCCCAGCACTTCTTAAAAGCTTCCCAGATGAGAGTCTGTTGTGAAACCAAGCTAAGTCTTTTCATTACACCAGAGCTTCCCAATTGTGCCCTCGAATGGGTTACCACTTAGTCTAAGTAGTGATTCCTCTCAATTATAAAAGTATTACCACTTTCTCTTTGGACTTTGGAGATGTGTATAAACAAACAAACAAGCTGTATAAATAAATAAGGTACCGGGAAACTACAGAGCATCCAAAGTCTTGGCTGTATCCCTCCCTTTGGTCTGGCTCATGTGTGCCTGGCCCTCACTGACACCACCACCAATCTTGTGTCTCCTGTCCCTGCAGCATACCATAAAAGCTCCAAAAGATGGCACAGTAAAAAAGGTGTTCTTCAAAGAAGGGTCCCAGGCCAACAGACACGCGGCGTTAGTGGAATTTGAGAAGGAAGAATCTGAGAAATTAGGATCCGAATGAACTGTCCATCAAAGAGGTGGCCACGTGCACAGTATCTTGGATGAGTAGAGCAGGCACCTCCGCATCTCTAAGGGATCTCACTCACACAGAGGAATTTCATTAAGTAAACGATGGTGTGGTTGACCACGTGCACAGTATCTTGGATGAGTAGAGCAGGCACCTCCGCATCTCTAAGGGATCTCACTCACACAGAGGAATTTCATTAAGTAAACGATGGTGTGGTTGACCACGTGCACAGTATCTTGGATGAGTAGAGCAGGCACCTCCGCATCTCTAAGGGATCTCACTCACACAGAGGAATTTCATTAAGTAAACGATGGTGTGGTTGACCACGTGCACAGTATCTTGGATGAGTAGAGCAGGCACCTCCGCATCTCTAAGGGATCTCACTCACACAGAGGAATTTCATTAAGTAAACGATGGTGTGGTTGACCACGTGCACAGTATCTTGGATGAGTAGAGCAGGCACCTCCGCATCTCTAAGGGATCTCACTCACACAGAGGAATTTCATTAAGTAAACGATGGTGTGGTTGACCACGTGCACAGTATCTTGGATGAGTAGAGCAGGCACCTCCGCATCTCTAAGGGATCTCACTCACACAGAGGAATTTCATTAAGTAAACGATGGTGTGGTTGACCACGTGCACAGTATCTTGGATGAGTAGAGCAGGCACCTCCGCATCTCTAAGGGATCTCACACAGAGGACTTTTATTAAATAAATGATGATGTGATTGTGCCTAAAACCTTTTAGTATTTACAAATCATGACCTTGGGTCACAAGGTCATTATCTTTTCACACTAATAAAATTGAATTGTACTTTTTATTTGGAAGCTTATGTTTGTTTCTGTCTCAAATTTTATACATTATATTCCTTTAGAAAGGGATGGAGTAGGCAACTTGATCAAGAGTGGTTTAATAGAAATGGTCATGTGAAGGAATTATTTTTCAGTTAGAATCATGATGAAAATAGTAACATATTTCAGAGGCAGATGTAAAAAAGCCAAACTCAACCAAGAGTAACTTAATTAGGTAGCTTAAAGAGTAGATGTTGCTTGTTTATAGTTTTTGTGTTTAGAAAGTTTGTCTCTAGATACCTCTGCCTTTATGGCACTGTACTTGCTAAGTGTGAATTTAAAAAGTGTATCATCCTAGAACATCATTTATTAATCCTTAATGTGGATATGTTTGAAAAACATAATTTTAAACAAAGAATGGATAAGAGCCAGGGAGATGGCTCAGCAGTTACAGCACCAGCACACAGTCAGGAGAACTAGAGTTTGAATTTCCAGAACCATGAAAATGCCAGGTAAGCGTGGTGACTCACCTGTAACTCCAGCCTCAGAAGGCATACAGGATCCCTGCAGAGCTGGCTGTGAGCCTAGTCATATGGGTGAAAGACCCTGCCCCACACACGGTAGAAGAGCTATGGAAAAATCTTTGCTTCGTTTCCTTCCTTGTGTCTAGGTTTTAGGTTACAACCAGTATATAATCCTTGGTATTTTCATGTATTTATTAAAATGCTAAATAGCAGTTGAAATGTGTTCCTGCCCATCACATAAGACTAGGTTAATGTGCACAAGACAAAGAAATTCAAAGATAGTCTCCACACTTTAAGATGCTTTATGATTTAATTGGGAAATTACAATGTAATCATGTCAAAAGTTTCCAGAACTTGTGACCGGGATGCCGAGGAAGGAGTTGCAAAGGCAAAGTGGTGACGGGGTACCAAGTGGAATCTGAAATGCTGAGTCTCAGATGACCCTGGTTACGTGGTCTTGTTAGACTGTGTACTTCTCCAACAAGGTAACAGGGAGCACTCTCTCCTGGGTGTGTACAGAGGTGAAGACTGCCCTGACTGGTTTGGAAGTAGTCTGTTTTAGGGGCTGGAGTAAATGAGAGTTTTGTGGCAGCTGTGACAAAGGTAGAGTTCATGAAGGATAACCTAGGGACAGGATGTAATGTGGAGGTTGTAGGCTAGAACTGAGGCAGGAGTAGAGCCTCACTGGAAAATTAGCAAGTTTGTCCTGTGCCTGAGCAGATCTGCACAACTGGAGGGGAGATGCTTGAGCCAGACTATAGAAAGAAAGAGTGGAGGCCGAGGGAAAATCATAATGTCAGATTTGTGTGGGGAAGGGGTTGGACATCACCTGGGCTCTTGTAAGATGGCTCTTTCAGTGTGGAAACACCCATCACCTGTCCATCCAAATCATTCCTAAATCAGCCTCCCAGCAGGATGTACTTATGAAGTTACTAACCTCATTTAGCCAACCCCAAATGTTATCACCTTCCTGCTCTTCTCTCTCAACTTATGGGCCTGTGTGTGGTGAGCAGCTGGACTTGGTCTGGTAACAAGCAGATTTCATTTATTCATATATGCATGTCTGTGCTGCAGATGCATTTGCTGTATGTCTCTGTTCCTGAAAACAAAGATGGCAAGAATGGATTGTGTCCTGGTTCTAATCTAATGGGAGATGATGTGGCGGTGTGGGGAAAGGTACTGTAATTGGTGCTAAGTGATTTGTTCTACCTGTGCAGTAGGTGCCACTAGGTTCAGGTGAGTAGAAACCCTACTGTGAGGAAAGGAAGGGAGGACATTTGAACTGGGCTTTGAAGGATAGCCATATGCCACATGAAGAAGAGTTGGTAAGTTTGGGACACTGCAGGCAGAGAGACTAGCAGAGGTTGCTAACAGCTTTAGGAAAGCCTCAGTATATCGGGGCAGAATGGTCCCAGTGGACTGGACAGATTCCCCATTTGATGTGGGAAGCAAATGCCCACAGGGGAGAAGGCTTTTCCTGCTTCCGTCTGTACCTAAGGATGGGGAGCCGCCGAAGACTTTCTAACAGCTTAAGTGGTACAAATTGTGTAATGTGCATGACCTGGAGTATAAAATGGAGAGTTGGAGATAGTATAGTGGTGCAACTAAATGTGGGGCCTGAGGGTGGAGGGATGGGTGGGGAAGACAAACCTTAGTGCACATCTTGTATTTTTCTGAAACAGGGTCTTGTGTAGCACTTAGCTGGCCTGGAACTTTCTATGGAGACCAGGCTGCCTTGAATTTGCAGCAATCCTGCCTCTGCTTCCCAAGTGCTGGGATTATAGGTATGAACCCCATGCCTGGCTTTGTTTGGTTTTCGTTTTTGACATAAGATCTTACTGTAGCCCAGGCTGGCATTGAACTTAGAATAATCCTTCTGCCTGAGTTTCCCAAGAGCTAGGATTTAGGCATGAGCTACCTCACCCAGGTACATATACTTAACATAGAAGTAATTCTTTCACACTGGAGGTATAGCTCAGTGGTAGAGTACTTGCCCTGTGTCTCATACAGAGAGAGGAAAGGGGGAAACCCGTGGAGAAGCACGCTAAGTTTGGCCTAGCTTGTTACTCTTGCAAACAGGTCTTTGGACCATAACAAGTCTTGTTTAGACATACGTAAGCCAGTTCTCTCTTCTTCCCCTAGCTCTAGCCTACTCCAGTGACACCTCAACACCTGTCAACCACAGGCAGATTATATTGCCATGAGGGAAAGCATCCAGTGGCTGCCAGGCTGTCATGGAATCTAAGATGAAGGAGCATCAGTGTGCCCAGAGGCAGCTCATCTCTGGCATGAAGGCTGGGCCTAGATTTGTTCTATCTGCCCCAGTTGGTAATCACACACCTGTAGCACACACTGGAGGGAAGTTTCTGTGTCTGGCTTCAGCCTCAGTGTGGGTGGGCATTGCCACTTCCTCCGGGCAGCAGAGTAGGGCTACCTTTAGCCGAACTCACTTTTATCTTTCAAGATCAGCTGTTCTCACTTGCGTATATGTACTGTCCTTAACCCTCAAAATTTTCTCAGGAATATTAAAAGTTGAAACATGCATCTATGCCCTGCCTAGCCATGGCACTTCTGTTGTTGATAATCTGTTCACAGTGTGGACAGTACACTTTGCAGTTCCATTGCACTGTTCATTGGAGGATCTTAAGAAATATTCCTAGATGATAATGCAGCACTTCAAAATATCCAGGTGGCGAGGAAGCTGTGAATTGAACTGTGTGTGAGAGAAGAGAAGGAAATCCTCAAGTGTTTTACTTTGTATTCAATGCGGGGAGCCCTGGGTCATGGCTTCTCTCCAGCTGACGCACTTTTGCTTAGGCTTTCCCAGGATGCAGCAACCATGGTATTAAAACAAATCCTATTAGATACTCTAGATGGCTCTGCTTACAGCTCTCATGCCACAGGCTGAAAGGAAATACCTTGCCCCTTTTCCTGAAGACCCCTACAGTGACCCTGGGGACACCATTCCTTGTGAACTTTAGGGTGACCAGCCCTGCAGTAGATGATATCCATGACTACCTCATCACCTGATATTTATACCCCAGCTGCTAGAATCAATGTCATCATGCCAGTCTCCTGAGTTTTCAGTACAGTATGTATTCCCCTCCCAAACCTGCAAGCCACAGAATTGATGTGAATACCCCCACCTTGACTAGGAATAGCTAACAATTCTCTGACATACCAACCCTCATTATTCCTGTATTATACCTTTAGATTAGGCTAGAAAATATTCTCAAGGAGTGGAGGATGTAGTTCAGAGGTAGTATTGGAGATAGAATATGTGCTTCATCTGTGTAAAGCCCTGTGAGTAATCCCTAGCACAACTCCCAAAAATAACTATCTCGGTTACTTTTCCAGTTACTGTGATAAAATGCCCTAACTAAAGCAACTTAAGGGATGTGTGAAAAGCCTTATGGAAATCCACTATTTTGTAAGCTAATTAAAAAATTGAAAAAAAAATTTAAAGAGGAGTTTGAATGGAAATGTCCTACATGGGTGGACAGTGCTGCTCCCAGAAGACATGGGTTATTAAACAAAAATCTTACTGCCAGGCATGGGGCACCTCCCTATGAGTTATTTGTAAGGGAGGCCCAAGAGACCCCCAAATCATCAAAGGCTGTCATTGTTCTTGGTTGCCCATCAGAACCAGATGGTGACCCCCGTTGGATGCCACACCTTTGGTTGTAGGACAGAGAAATTAATCTAGAAAGGACCAGAAAACCTCCTCCTGGCTAGCTTGCATAATGTCAGAAAGAGTTCTGCAGGCCACTGGAGGAAAAAAAGACATCAATGGTCTTCCTCAGAGCTGGACCTTGCCTGCAACAATACATAACTGCCTAGTATGATGTGCCTCCTGGTGCAATAAAGGCACTAATCGATTTCTGGGGGTAACCAATCACAGGAGAAAATTCATACCTACGCTGTAAACCTGGTCGAAATTCCATGGCTAGACAGTCCTAGGTCCTGGTGGTGGGGGAGAGGCCTACTACTGTTATTTTACTAAATGGTCATGTTGTCAAACTACCCTCTATTTATGTTCATAGGTTTGTGCTGCCCTTAGCCTTGAACCTACTTTTTGCTGTGGGCGTCAGTTAATGCAGAGACTCATAACTGGTAAAAGTGCTGAGAGTAAGTGATTGTGATTGCTCAGTCCTAAACAGAACATCTACACCAACCCACCCTGACAAAGCTCAAAGACCATCATGGGAGATGGGAAGGAAAGAATGCAAAAGCCAAAGAACTGGGCAGTGCTATGAAATAATGTTTTCTAGACATGACATGGTAGTTGCCTTCATGAACTCACAGCAGCTGTGGTTACCTGCACAAGACCTGCATAACATCATGTCAGTCAAACTTTCAGCATAGATGGGCTGGAGAGATGACTTAGTGGTTAAGAGCACTGGCTGTTCTTGCAGAAGATCCAGGTTCAATTCCCAGCACCCACATGGTGGCTAACAACCACCTGTAACTCCAGTTCCAGGAAATCTGATGTCCTCTTTGACCTCTATGGGCATTATACAACACAAGTGCACTTACATACATGCAGGCAATACACTCATACACATAAAAATATTTTTAAAAAATTTTATTTCAGCTCACGAGGCCTCACCCCTAGCTGAGAAACTATTGGCAGTTGATGGGTGCTGGTGGAGGAGAGCCATTTTTCTCTGGGGATATGCTTAATGATGTTATTGGTAATCCAGTGGATGGCCCCATACTCATGTGCATGCAGACAGCACTAATTGGGCTCAGTGGGTTACATGAGGAGGATGAAGAGGAGGGGTGGAGTTGAGAGGGGGATGTGGTAGGAAGGGTCCAGAGAGAGTTCAGGGAGGAGGAATTGGGGGTGATTATAATCAAAATATATTCTATACATGTAAGAAATTCTCAAAGAATAAAAAATTCATTAAAAATACAGAGTATAAACTTCCACCCAGTCCTCCACTATTGTTTCCTGTGTGTCCTGGTATTTTATTACACACTCACAAAGTAAATAGAGTGTGATTTCCTCCCTCACAGAAAAGTGACATTTTGTGCCCATTTTTCTGCAAGGCACTTTTTGTTATTAACCATATGCTTTACAGATCCTTTCCATAACAGTCACTTTCTGTTCACTTGCACAGATCCATGGTATTCCATTTACTCCACTAAGATGTAGTTTATTCAGCCAGATATGAGCCCAGGGACCCAGATCAGAGGGCTATGCCACATGGCTATGTAGAGGACGTGACTACATGATGTATCTCTTCTCAAAAGGAATGCAAACCCAAAGCTACAGATCCCTGTGTGGTTGAAGACATACCCCAGTTCTCATCCTCAGACTAACCATTTTTTTGCTCATCTCCGTTTTATCATTATTTTCTTTAGATTTATTAATGTCCCCCTTAGCTTATTACTCCATGATGAAGCACCTGGAATATTTGTCAAAAGCAGATTGCTCAATTAGATTTGTTTTCGTTTTTGAGACAGGAGCTGATTAAGTAGCTCAGGTTGGCCTGACCCTGGAAATCCTCCTTCTCCACATCCAAAATGATTACAGGTGTGCAGCACCATACCGAACTCTGATTAGAACTGGGAGAGGCCTGGCATCCCGCACACTTACCAAACATGCCAAATCATTTTGCCAGGAAGGTTTGGAAATCACGAGTTAGTCCAGTTCATTTCAAAATGCAATGTCATTACAAAATGCCCTCAGATCTTGATTTTAGTGGTTTAGAGAGCACCGAGAGAATTTCCATTTCTACCTATCTGCCAGGCTGCCAGTGAGGGGACTCTATTTTGAAAAGCATGCAGCAGTTATTCTCAAGACCTGACCCTGGCCAGTAGTGTCAGCAACCTGGGAATGCATTACAAATTAAAGTTCACACTTACCAATCAGGATCTCCGGGTGTGGCTCAGCAGTCTGTTTGTGAGGCCTCCAGGTAAAACGCTGTCAACTACAGGTCTATAGTCCTGCTGCCGCTTTCTGCTTCCAGCTAGGAAGTTGTTTTATTTGGGATCCATATTTCTAATCTTACTTGTGTCATGTACATGTACATAGCTTAACTGCACTTGGGGAAGCAACTTGCTAGAAAATGGTTCAGAAACTGGATGAGAAAGTCGTCTTGAATATTTGGAGCAAACCCATTCCCTGTTAGCTTCAAATTGAATTTTTAACCATCACTTCAGAAACCTCTTTGTGTTAAAGGTTAAAACTGGATTTATAAATGCAGAATCCATGCCGGGTGTGGTGGTGCACACCTTTAATCCCAGCACTTGGGAGGCAAAAGCAGGCGGATCTCTGTGAGTTCAAGGCCAGCTGGGGCTACAGGGGAGACCCTGTCTCAAAAAAACCAAGAATGTATGAATGAATGAATGAATGAATGAATGAATGAATGAAAATGCAGAATCCAAATGAACTAAGTACATAGGCGTCAGTCTATAAAATGATATAGAGAAGTGATGGGCAAGAGGCCTCAGACCTACAGGTCTACAAAAACAGCCGCTGCTCCCATTCCATCCAGCTAGTGCCAGGGCAGGTGGGATGTAGGCCCAGGGTGGTCACATCTTCCAGTTTTTGTGTGTGAAATCTCTTGATATTCAAATTTGTGCAATCTATTCAGATTTATTGAAAATATTCTGTGTGCCTAACCAAGTTTACCTTGGGCTAGCAGATCTGGATGGCGGATTCATGAGCAAGAGGTCATCACTGTCTCACAAAGAAGCAAGCTAAGTTGAGGCATCTCCCCATCTCTGGTGGCCTGCTGCTGTGAGATTCAAATTATTTTTTCTGCACCTGGAATAGGGTGGTCAGCTCTTCCATGAGCTTTCTGAACAGTCAAGGGTTAGCACTCAGGAATGACTGGAACATTTCATAATGGGAAATGGACAGCTTCACATTGTACAATCAATTTAGAAATGAAAAATACTTAACGTAAGTGTGGTTCTTGTGGATCCTGAAGCTGACACAGTTTGGGGAGGCTCTATGTAAGAAAAAGAATGTCAAGACTTGGAAATACAGCCAGACTTTGTGCTACAGGCATCACTGATGTTCTTTGGCTTGACCTGGGTGGAGAGGGGATATCAGCATCATTGTACAGCAATCTGATTAGCTGTGCATTTAGGTTTCTCACATATTTTTGTATATTTTTATATTTGATAATTTGAAATGTTATTTGGCTCTTTACTAAAGAAAAATTCTTATTTTCACAGATGAAATAGGGCTTTAATAAATATTTGTTAAATGATTGAATGATTTAAAATATATTCGGCCGGGATGGCTGGAGAGATGGCTCAGTGGTTAAGAGAGAGCACTGCTCTTGCAGAGGACCCGGGATCGAGTCCCATACCCACATGCCAGCTCTGAACCATCCTTAACTCCAGTTCCAGGGGAATCCGAAGCCCTTTTCTGACCTCCGTGGCATTGCACGACATGGGTGCACTCACATACATGCAGGCAATACACTCATATACATAAACTAAAAATAATTTTAAAACATTTTTTAAATATACAGCCAATATATGTCAGATGGCCCCAGCTAGGTGTCACATTGTTAAATATTATGGTATTAGTACTTAATATTTAAGAGAAAGGAGAATTGAAATTTAATGAGGAAAATAACTATTTTATTTCATTTTACTATTTTTAAAAGTCATTCTTCCATTACTACTATATAAGTGATACACCCCCACACACATATATATATAACTGAACACATGCTTTTAAAAGAAAATAATTGAATTTAATATTCTTAAAACAAAATTCTATTATTTCTAACCTAAATTTTTTTAAATTTACAATCATATACTATTTAAGAATGTTAAGTGGAGGTGAAGCTGGAGAGATGGCTCAGCAGTTAAGAGCACTGGCTGCTCTTGCATTAGACCTGGGTTCAATTCCCAGCACTCACATAGCAGCTAACAACCATGCGTAATTCCAGTTCCAGAGGATCCGATGTCTTCTTATGACCTCCTCAGGCATTGCATGACATGGGTGCACTTATGCAGGCAATACACTCATACACATAAAATAAAAATAAATAAATAAATAAATAATATAAAAGTTAAGTGGAGGTACCAGAAAACAAAGGAAAATCATGTTTATCACCTATTAATGGCAGGGAATATATTTCTACATTAAAAATTGTTTAATTACATTTTTTCTTTCTTCATTGGGAGAAAGGTAGACATGCCACAGTGCTTATGTGGAGATGAGAGGAAAGCTTTCAGAAATTGGTTCTTTCCTTTGATCAAGGATCAGATTCAGGTTGTCAAGCTTGGTAGGAAGTGCCTTGACTCACTAAGTTGACTCACTGATTTTTTTTTTTTTTTTAAAGAAAACACTATTACGTCTAGGTCTTTATTTCTTCTTATACATTAAGCCATGAACTCATAGGGAATGGCTCCAGCAGCTCTGGCTCCTTTCCGTTAGTTCTCACAAAATGCTTCTCTGGGTGGGGCGGGCTGGCGCTCCAAGTGAACCCAAGTTCCTTTCTCTTTGGCTTCTTTTTTTTTCTGATCATTTTCCTTCACACGCTTCAGGAAGCTGTCTTAGCTCTTAGAGTGCTTAATATGTTCAGTACACACATTAACTCTCTTGGCAAGAATCTTGCCCTTAACTTGCTTGTTTACAGCAATGCCAACAGCTGAGTGACACTGTAGACTCACCCGGCTTTGCCATGGTAACATTTATGGGATGTTCCTTTTTGAATAGCACCCATTCCCTTAACATCTAAAATGTCACCCTCCTTGTAGGCTCACATGTATGTGGCCAAAGGAACAACTGCATGTTTTCTAAGAGGCCTAGAGAACACGTAGTGGGAGCCTCTCCTCTTTCCCTTTGCGTTTGTCATTTTGGCAAATCACTGGAAGATGGCTGCTCCAGCAGAAAAGCTGCTTTCTTTTTTCAATTTATTTTATTAAACTTTGTGTGTGTGTGTGCGTACGTGTACACATGTAGAGGTCACAGGACAACTTGGAAGAGTCAGTTATCAGTCCTCTCCATCTACCACGTAGGCCCAAGGGATCAAACTTTGGTCATCAGGCTTGGGGGCGAGTACTTTTACCCTTTGGGCCAATGAAAGGGATATTATTAAAAACAAAAACAAAAACCAAGGGGCTGCAGAAATGGCTCAGCAGTTAGGAGCACTGGCTGCTCTTGCAGAGGACCCAGGTTTGGTTCTCAGCACCCACACGGTGGCTAACAATTGTGCATAACTCCAGTTCCAGTGGATCTGACACCCTCTTCTGGCCTCCAAGGGCACTACATGACACAGATGTACTTACATGCAGGCAATACGCTCATACGCATAAAATAAAAATTAAAAATAAATTTAAGCCTTGGCTCCCACATCCTCATTTACCCTCCCAGCTCCCCCACCTCATCTCTCCTAGAGTGGGCACTGGTCCATTTCTTCTTTTGGCATCCCAGACTCTGGAAAACCCTCTTGGCCCAGACTCCCCAATGCTTCCTGATCCTTTGTACCCAAACTAACCCAATTCCTCAGTCTAGTTCCCTGTAGCCCTCAAGGCCTGTTCCCTCTCCCACCTCGCCTTTACATACCTGGACCAGCCTTCATCCCTGGCCAGCCCAACCGCCAACTTCCTGAGACCAGCATCTTGCCTGGGTGGGTTCAGCCACACCCACTGTGCCTTGACTCCCACAACCTCATTCACCCTCCTTGCTCCTCCACTCCATTCCCCTCCTACGGTGAGCACTGGCCCATTTCTTCACTTGGCAACCCAGACTTCTGGACTGCTCTCTTGGCCCAGACTCACCACTGCTTCCTGATGCTTTGCACCCAGACCAACCCAGTTCCTTAGTCTAGTCCCCTGGAGCCCTCAAAGCCTGTTCCCTCTCCCACCTCACCTTTGCATACCTGAGACCAGCCTTCATCCCTGGCTGTCCCACCCCCAACCTGGATTCCTGAGACCATCCTCCTTCCCTGCTTGCTCTGGATTCCTGAGACCAGCCTCCTTCCCTGACTGAGAGTCCTGAATCCTACCTCTACCTAGCAATCCTCCCAAATTGTACTATGCCTGCTGACTAGAGGGATACAGACCTTAAAAGAAAGCCTGGGAGCATCTGATCCTCACCCAACTTGGGCCTCTGTGGGAACTCCTGAGCAGCAGGACGAGAGCCATCTGGCCGCTCCACTGTAAAATCAAAAGAGAACCTGAAGCCTAGACCAACCAGCTTTTCACGCCCGACAAGTAAACCACAAAGGCACATAAAGTTTACAAAATGAAGCAGACCTAAACTCAACAAAGGAAGGCTTGAGTTTCACACAAGTTTTTAACTACAAAAGAAATTCACATGTCAAAATCACAGAGAAAAAATAATAACATGAAAAACCAAAATACTATGTCCCCACCAAATACCAATAGTCCTCTAGAGGAGCACAATGAGAACCCCCTAGAGATAACACAGGACATGGAATTCAAAAGAACAATAATAAACAATGATAAAAGAATTCAGTAAATGTAGAACACACAAAACGAAATAAAAGAACTGAAGGAAGATAGGGATAAACGTCTGAATGAATTCAGAAAAGAGTTAGAAATATTGAAGAATACTCAGGCTGAAATGAAGAAGGAAGTGACACACTCAGTAAGCCAATTAGAAATGACAGGAGAAAGCCTCATCTATAGGATGAATGAAATACAAAACAGAGTATCATGACTGGAAGATAAAGTGGATGAACTAGACCACTCAAGCAAAGATTATAAATATTTTAAGAAAACACAATAATGGAATATGCAGGAATCGTGGGACACCATAAAAAGAACAAACTTATGCATCATACGCATAGAGGAAGGAGAAGAATCTCAGGATAATGATATGGACCAGACAGACCTTCAACAGATTATAGAAAATTTCCCAAAATTAAAGACAGGCCCATACAAATACAAGCAGCACATAGAACACCAAATAGACAGGACCAGAAAAGAAACTCCATGGCATATCACAGTAAAAACACTAAACGTACAGAACAAAGAGAATACTGAAAGCTGCAAAAGAAAAACAAATCACATTTAAACAAAAACCCATCAGAATTCCAGCTGACTTTTCAGTGCAAACTATGAAAGCCAAAAGAGCCTGAACCAAAGTATTCCCAGTTCTAAATGACCATAGTTGCTGTCCTAGTTTGTTCTTCATTGCTGTGACAAAATACTCTGACCAATACCAACTTGGGGAGGAAAGAGTTTGTTCAGCTTACATCTCCCAGGTCACAGTTCATCAGGGAGCCCAAGGTAGGAACTCAGGGCAGGAGCCTGAGCTGGAGCACAGGCCATGGAGGAACTCTGCTTACTGGCTTGCTCCCCTGGCCCTTGCTCAGCTTGCTCTCTTATCCAACACAGGCCCACCTGCTCAGGGGTGGCACCACCCACCATGGGCTGGGCCCTCCCACATCACTCAACAATCAAGAAAATGTCCCACAGACATGGCCACAGCCCAGTCCAATGGACACAGTTCCCCAAATGAGGCCCCCTCAACCCAGATGTGTCAAGTTGACACTAAAGCTATCCAGCCTAGCTGCCAACCCAGATAACTTTACTAGCCAAAATGTCTATTATAGTCAAAGGGGAAAGAAAAATCTTCCATGACATAAATAGGCTGAAAGAATTCATATCCATAAAACCAGGCTTTCAGAGAGTTCTTGAAGCAATACAAACAGCTGAAGAAAGGAATGACTATACTGAAGGGGTGAGAGAATGAAACTTAATGAAAGTATAACTGTGGAAATGCACAGCTATACCAAGAATGTGAACAGAAATAAAAATGACAGGATTCAATACACATCTTTCATGAATAATGTTAAATATCAAGGAACTGAACTCCCCAGTCAAAAGAAAGGATTAGTTGAAAGGATTAAGAAACAAAACCCATCTTTTTGTTGTCTGCAAGAAACCCATCGAGCTTTCAAGGACAGGCTCTACCTTGAGGTGAAACAATGGGAAAAAAATGTTCCAAGCAAATGGTACTAAGAAAAAAGCAGGAGTTGCAATTCTAATATCTGACAAAATAGACTTCAAACTAAAACTAATCAGAAGAGATAAAGAGGGCCACTTCACACTGATCAAAGGAACAGTTGGCCAAGAAGATATTGCAATCATGAACATATATTCAGCAAACTCTGGTGCACCCAATTTCATAAAACAGTACTATAGTACAGGACTTTAAGACACAGATTAATCCCAACTCATTAGTAGGGGACTTCAATATTTCATTGTCTCCATTAGATAGGTCAACAGGACAGTGAATTAACAGAGACATCAGAATTAAACAATACCATATGTCAAATGGACCTAACAGACATCTACTGAATATTCCACCCAAGCACCAAAGAATATACTTTCCAGTGCCCCATGGAACTTTCTCCAAAATCGACCATATACTGAGGCACAAAATAAGCCTCAATAAATACAGAAAGATTGAAGTAATTCCATGTATTCTATCAGACCACAATGCAGAAAAGCTTTAAAAAAAATCAACACTGGAAGAAACCCTAGTAACTACATGAACACATGGAAATTAAACACACTCCTGGATGATGAATAGGTCAAAGAAGAAATTAAGAAAGAAATAAAAGTATTCCTGGAACTAAATGAAAAGGACAATACAACACAACCAAACCTCTGGGATATGTTGAAAGCTGTCCTTAGAGGGAAATTTATAGCTCTAAGTCCCTACATTAAAAAATCAGAAAGAACACAAATAAATGACGTAACATTGCAATTCAAGACACTCGAAAACCAACAACAAATGAAACCCAAATCCGGCAGACAAGAAGAAATAACAAAAATCAGAGCAGAAATTAATGAAATAGAAACAAAGAAAACAATGCAAAGAATCAATGAATCCAAGAGCTGGTTCTTTGTAAAGATAAACGAGATTGACAGACCCTTAGCCCAGTTAACCAACAGAAGGAAAGAGCACCTCCAAGTCAACAAAACCACAGATGAAAGGGAAAACATCACAACAGACACCAAAAAGATCCAGAACATTATAACACTTAAAAACCTATATGCTACTAAATTTGAAAACTTAAAAGAAATGGATTGGTATCTAAAAGCATGGTAATCACCAAAACTAAACCATGAGATCGAGGGCTTAAACAATCTGATAACACATAAGGAAATTGAAACAGTAATACAAAACCTCCCAACTAAAAGTCCAGGACCAGATGGATTTACAGTAGAATTCTATCAAACATTTAAAGAAGATCTATATCCAATACTACTTAACTTATTCAAAAAGACAGAAATGGAGGGAGAACTTCCAAATTCCTTCTATGAAGCCAGCATCACTCTAATACCAAAGCCAGGTAAAGATACAACCAAAAAAGAAAACTGTAGACCCATATCCTTAATGAACAAAGATGCAAAAATTCTCAACAAAATACCTGCAAACCTCATACAGACACTCATAAAAAGGTCATCCACCATGATCAAGTTGGCTTTATTCCAGAGATGTAAGGATGGTTCAATATACGTATCAATAAACATCATAAATCACATAAATGGACTCAACGACAAGAACCACATGGTCATCTCAATAGATGCAGAGAAGGCCTTT
>NW_008340356.1:1005654-1017559 GCF_000622305.1 Nannospalax galili | reverse complement strand
GAACATACCTCAACATAATTAAAGCCATATATAACAAACCCACAGCCAACATCGTTCTAAATGGAGAAAAACTGGAAGCATTCCCATTGAAATCAGGAACCAGACAAGGCTGTCCACTATTCCCACTTCTCTTAAACACAGTGCTTGAAACTCTTGCAAAAGCAATAAGACAAAAGCAGGAATTTAAAGGAGTAATAATTGGAAAAGAAGATATCAAATTATCCCTTCTTGCAGATGATATGATATTATATCTAAGAGACACCAAAAACTCCACCAGAAAACACGTAGAAATTAACACATTCAGTAAAGTGGCAGCCTACAAAATTAATCTACAAAAGTCTGTAGCCTTTCTATATGCCAATAACAAGCAATCAGAGAGCATTACATGGAAACACTCCCTTTCACAAGAGCCTCAAAAAAATAAAATAAAATATCTCGGAATAAACCTGACCAAAGACACTAAAGACGTCTATAATGGAAAGTTTAAATCTTTAAAGAAAGAGATAAAAGAAAACACCAGAAGATGGAAGGACCTCCCATGCTCAAACCTTGGAGTAAACCTGACCAAAGATATTAAAGAGCTCTACAAGGAAAATTTTAACTCTTTAAAGAAAGAAATTTAGGAAGACATCAGAAGATGGAAAGACCTCCCATGCTCATGGATTGGAAGAATTAATATTGTGAAAATGACAATCCTACCAAAAGTCATTTATAGATTCAATGCAGTGCCAATCAAAATCCCCATGACATTTTTCACAGAATTGGAAAAAAACATACTAAGATTCATATGGAAGCATAAAAGACCTGGATAGCCAAAGCAACCCTGTCCACTAAGAGCAATGCTGGGGGGGATTACTATACCAGATTTTAAACTATATTACAGAGCATAAAAACAACATGGTAGTGGCACAAAAATAGACCTATAGATCAATGGAACAAAATTGAAGAACCAAATATGAGTACATGCAATTTCAGCCACCTGCTATTTGACAAAGGGGCCAAGAACATTCACTGGGGGAAAGACAGCATGTTCAGGAAATGGTGCTGGCAAAACTGCATCTCCACCTGTAGAAGCACGAAACTAGACCCCTATCTTTCACGTTGCACAAAAGTCAACTCCAAATGGATCAAAGATTTCAATGTGAAGCCTGAAACAATGAAACTGTTAGATGAAAATATTGGCAATAACCTAGAAGATATGGGTATAGGAAGGGATCTTCTACACCAGACATCAATTGCTCAGGAAATAAGGTCAAGAATCAACAAATGAGACCTCATTAAACTAAAAAGCTTCTGTATATCAAAAGAAGCAACCAAGGAAGTGAAGAGAAAATCCACAGAATGGGAGAAAATCTTCACCAGCGACACATCTGACAGAGGTTTAACACCCAGAATATATAAACAACTCAAAAAACAAAGAACGTAGAAAGGAAGTAACCCAGTTAAAAGACGGGCTAAGGAGCTGAACAGAGAGTTCTCAAAAGAAGAAATAAAGACGACTAAGAGGCATCTTAAAGGGTGTTCAACATCACTAGTAATTAGGGAAATGTAAATTAAAACCACTTAAGATTTCATCTTACCCCAGTCAGACTGGCTAAGATCAAGAGAACAAATGATACCAAATGTTGGAGAGGATGCAGGGAAAGAGGAACTCATCCACTGCTGGTGGGATTGCAAGCTTGTTCAACCCCAATGAAAGCTGTGTGGAAAAGCCTTTAAAAACTACAAATGAACCTAGCATTTGACCCAGTTATACCACTCCTCGACATATACCCAAAGAACTCATCCTATTGCAGAGACACTTGTACATCCATATTTGTTGCTGGTCTTTTCACAATAGCTAAGAGATGGAAGCAACCTAAATGTCCCTCAACTCATGAGTAGATAATGAAAATGTGGTTCATTTATATGATCACGTTTTACTCAGCAGTAAACAAAGATGAAATCATGAAATCTGCAGGTAAATGGATGGAACTAGAAACTTTATACTACGTGAAGCAACACAGGCTCAGAAAAAAAAAAAGACCTAAGTTTTCCCTCATATGGTGCATCCTAGCACTAAATCCTTATAAGTTAATATGTATCCAGACATAACTATAGGAACCAGGAAAATGAAAAGTAATGAGGGAGGTAAAGGAAAAGAAAGAACCTGAGAGAGAACAGTAGGAAAGAAGTGTTACTAAGGGAGATATGGATAAAAATGGGGTAATTTAAATGGGAGGGGAAATGGATGGACTGCTGAAGTCATGATGATGGTAGCTATTTCACACAGAAGAGACTGCTGTACAGCATCATCTTATATCGGACCTGGAATTTAAAAAGATTTGGTGCAAGGATCCACAAATGAGGGAGAATATACCTAAGCAAGTGATGAAGGTCTGTGTAGGTTTGTTATGATATCTAAAGGGTGAGACAAAAGTAATATATACATGTTCTTGAAATTTCTGAGGTCATAGTATATACAACTAGTTCAAGGAACAAAATATATGTCTAGTCAAGGTTTATCTGTTTGGTTTTTGCCTAAGCTTTATCTACATAGAGCATCGTAATTAAAAGTACCAGACTGGTGAACTAACCTTCTTGGATGTTTAACAGCCATACTTTGAGGCCTATACTAACCTGGTCAGAGGGACTTAAAGGACAGTTTTTGCTGCTTGCTTTCCAAGGTTGAGTAAGTTCCAGGGGACTATGGATCATCTCTCAAATTATTCTGTAACTGTGGTGAGTCACCTATCTTCTTGATCAGGGAGGCCATGGAGACCCCACCAAATGGACTTGAACCAGTGTCTAGTCTACAAAGAGGAGTGTCAACACAGAGGAAACATTTCCTCCATGCTTTTAAGTGAAGCCAGCATGGTCAAGCAGGACCTTTGACTTATCTTCACATAAATGGAACTGGTAAAAGAAAGGAGCCAGGGGCTCCTCCCAAGCCCATGTAACCCCCGAGGAACAGATCCTCAAACAACCTTAAGAGTAAAAATAAATTGGTTTATTTGGGCCAACTATATGGTCTTAGACACCCAAAAGGAAAGTATAACCAAAGATTAAGGGGATCAGTAAATTTCTCTAATTGAGAGTCCATGTGTATAGCTAAAGGTTACATAACAAGAAACAATGCCAGACAGGTGATACCTTTCTTTGAGTTGTTGGCTAGGGTGGCCCAAGAGACTCCCAGACAGTAACACAGCATAGAACTGGGAAAATGAACAGCAGACCTTAATCTTATCTAAAGTGATGTGGGAAACCTATTGCTGCTAGATGGTGAAGAGCTGATCTTCCTAAAACAAGAGACTCTAGATAGGCTGACTAGACTCAATGGATGGACTTACACTGGGGAACGGCTGGGGGCACTGACAACACAGTGGGCAGTAACAGGGATGACAAAGTATATGGGCTCCAGGGGTGGGGGTAGGCTATGGGAAGGTGCCATTTGGGATGCGGGTATAAAGATGAATAAGATTGTTTGGGATATTCTGTATGAAATACACAAAAAATCAATAAAAAATGTAACCCCTTGGAAGTACTTAAGACTTAAAATGTAAAATGTAACTTCCATTTACTCATTTTCATCATAATGGTGAAATGTAAACTGGCTTTGACTGGTGTGGAGCAGATTTGGGAATATGACAACAGTGTCTCTCTTCCTCTTTCTTTCATGGAGATTGCAAAGTTAAACTTGTACTAAAGAAAATAAATTGTCTTCCAAGTTAAAAAAATAAAATAAATTTTCAAAAGAGACACAATTCTATTATACTGACATAAACTCTGTATTTCCTTTCAGTGTAATTTTTTTTTCTTTGAGACAGGGTCTCCCTGTTCCCCCAGCTGGCCTGGAACTTGCTATGTAGATCAGGATGGCCTCAAACTCAAAGACATCCACCTTCCTCTGCCTCCCAAGTGCTAGGATTAAAGGCCTGTACCACCATGACCAGCCATCCTTTCAGTGTATTTTCTGAACTAAAGTTATTGCATTCATAAAGTTAATATCTTGATTTTTATCTATAATGTTATAAACACATTCCATATTGGTATGAACTATGACTGGGGATGGTGCTGAGGACTGAGACCAAAGCCTCAAACATGTAAGCACCCACTCACACCCCAAATCTATGGCAGGGCACACACTTAGCATGCATGAGACCCTGAAAACCCCTTAACCTCAGGAGGTATTTCTTAGCTTTTCTTGGTGAATAAATATAATTTACATTAGTATTCTCATTCTTTTTTCTATTTTTATTTTATGTGTATGAGTGCCTGCATGTAAATATGTGCACCATATGTGTGCAATGCCCATGGAGGCCAGAATGACACTGGAGATCCTGAAGCTGAAGTTACAGAGAGTTGTGAGCCATAGGTGGGTGCTGGGAACTTAGCACAGGTCCTCTGCAAGAGCAGTCCTCTTTACTACTGAAAGAAGTAAAATTTTCAGCCCTCTTCTCTTGTTTTTATTCAGATCATTTTACATTTTTATTATAAAGTAATAAAGGGGGCTGGGGAGATGGCTTGGTAAAGTGTTTGCTATGGAAGCATGAGGAACTGAATTAGATCTCAAGAATCCACGTATAAAAGCCACATGGTAGCACACACTTGTCATCCAGTATTGAGGTGGCAGAGACAAGCAGACCTGGGGTCAGCTGGCCAGGCAACTGACCTTGGATAGTTCCAAGACGGTGAAACATCATCTCAAAATAAGTGCTGGGTAGTGCTTGAAGATCACACCCAAGATTGCCCTTTGGCTTCCACATGCGTGTCTGCACAAATTAACACTCACATACATGTATGTGCACACACATATAATGCAGTACTGCATCTTGGTGTGTTTAGCTTTGTTGTTCATATTGAGATCATATGCCTGAGGATACATATCTCAAATCACTCATCTACTCTCGAAAAGAACTAGAATGAGGGTTAGGATAGGGAGAAACAGGTAGAGAACAAGTGCAGAAGGAACCATCTCATATGTAGACAGTAACAATGGGTGATCAACAAGATATTCCTTCAGTTTAGATGTTAAAATCACTAGCATCTCTCTCATCAAGGTTGTTCTCTCACTCTTCTTTGGCCACTGGGCATACTGTGCCCAAACTGACAAAAGTAGTTTACTTTTTGAAAATGCATTTCTCAAGTACCTAGACATTATGGTGGTCATCAAGAGAAATTTTAGCAGTTGGTCCTTCCAGGTTTGCAATTACCTAATCATGCTAAGCCATTTACATTTCAGTCAAGTTCAAGAAATTTAGGATCTACATTATCCCTATTCTCTGTACCGAAACTCTGACCAGGTAGTGCGATGATGTTTTCCTGATTTGTAAAAATTACTAAAAAGCTATTTTATTACAAATTTAATTACATACTTTGAAGCCTGGGCATATGAATTGGCAAAGCACTAAGAGTTAGGCCTAAACAAATCAGTACCTCTGCTTGAACAGTTTGCCATTTATTAGGAAATCAAGAACATAAGCCTGAGTTAACTTCCTAAGTAACATTTTCGTTCTTAAAAAGTATATGACAGATAAATGCAAATGCAAACAAGGCATGTGAAGACATAAAGGAATTAAATTTTAAATTTAATTCAATGAGGTTATTGTTTTAACACCCACACACTACAAATGAAGATATATTTGATTTTGTTTTTGTTTGGTTTTTTTTTTTTTTTGGTGTTTTTGAGACAGGGTCTCCCTGTAGTGGGGGCTGGCCTGGAACTCACTATGTAACCAGGCTGGCCTTGAATTCACAGAGATCCACCTGCTTCTGCCTCCCAAGTGCTGGGACTACAGGTGTGTGCCACCATGTCTGGCTCTTATATTATGATATCTGAAATCTGCAGTAAAATCCTACAGTCCATGAGAATGAGGGTGTCTAGGCAACTAGGTTGGTATGTGACTTGACAGTTGTAAGTTTGGTGCTGGCTACATGAGCAGAGGGCTATTTATGCCATTAGGTCTGCTTTTCATATGTTAAAAAACCTTTAACATAAAAAAAATTACTTTAGTCTATTTTCAATTGTGAAATCAAAACAAAGGCCATTACTGGAGTGTTACGATGCATTGCAGATTTGAAATTCTCACCACCATTGACCCCCCAGGCAGCCCCTCAGCCACTCTTATTGTTGGGCCTTCTTTTTTTTTAAATTTTGTATGTATGAGTGTATTTCTTTCATGTATGTAAGTGTACCTATGTTGTGCAATGCCCGAAGAGGTCAGAAGAAAGCACTGGATCCCCTGAACTGAAGTGAAGAACAGTTGTTGGCAGCCATGCAGGTGCTGGGAACCAAACCTAGGCCCTCTGCAGGAGCAGCCAGCACTCTTAATTACTGAGCTCTCTCCAGGCCCTGACCTGCTGGAAATAAGTTTTGGTTATTAGAACATCATGGTTTCCCCATTCAAACCTGAACTTGTTTAGGAATGAAGCAGAAATGGTTCACTTTGTGATTTTTCCTGACCTGGTGGACTTGTGACTACTTGGAAGAGTTCACTCTTAGCTGTGGCTGAAACCAGCTGCTTCTTGTCGTTCACATTCTAACTGCTCCAAGCACCAGTCACCTGCCAGCACCTAATTCCTGCCTTCATAGCTTTGGGTTGTGTTAGTCAATAGACCGTGTATCTATCAAAAGTGGAAAATTAAAAAAAAAAATCATTCAGTAAAACAATGAAAAAACTTTTAAATAATATTGTAAAAAGCTGAGCACTGCAACAGTTAATTTGTTAATCCTCTTGCAGAGGATCTGAGTTAGGCTCCAAGCACCCTCAGTGGGTGGTTAACAACTGCTTATAACTCCAGCTCTAGGGGAACCCACACTTCTGGCCTCCTGAGCACCTGCAGTCTCATGCACATACCCACACATGGACATACATCATACACATAACCTTAATCTTCTAAAAAACTGAATACTGAAGCAGATTATATAAATCTAGAATAGGTTGCAGATGTAGTTCAGTGGTCAGTGCTTGCCTAGCACTAGAGGTACTGGTTTTGCTCTCAGCAAAAACAAAAGCAAAGCATCAAGAAGCCTGGCTTCTTCCCATGCAGGACTTCTTTTGCTGTGTTCCCTTTATTGAAATTGTTCTCTTCAACTCACTGCATTACCATCTCTGCAATTGCTGGAGTCTTTGTCACCATCATGTGACTCCAGGTTCACACTATGATGAAAGAGAAACTTTAATATGCTAAAGCTCCATTTCTAACATTTAGTCTCACATTTATTAATATCATTAGAGCTTTCCAACCTCTTCACCCCATAGATTCTCTTAATTGTTTCCATCCACAGGGACTTTGGTGTTAATTTTTCCCCTGAATACACTGCATATACTTAAGATCTCTTCCTCCTCCTCTCTCTTTCTCCTCCCCTCCCTTACCCTCCCCTTCATTACCCTCCCCTCTCCTCTCCCCTTTCATCTCTCCTCTCCTCCCCCCAAACAGAAACCAGAAAATGAACTTGGAGTAATATCTATGACCACTTTGAGCTGAGATAATCTTACCTAAAAGAAAGTAATTTCAATCTGTTGGCAGTAGAAAGCTTTTTAAAACTCTCCAACTAATCATGCCTGTAGCCTTTTTACGTGTTTATAGCCCTACTCATATAATTCAGGGAACCTATAAAAGAGCCTTGATATACTTTTAACACAGATTCTCATTAATAGCAACTGCTACATATAGAACTGCATGGACTATTAGTCATTTTTCTTGGTTTTCATTTTCTGTAGATGGTTTGTTTTGATAGACCTGGTCTCCCTGCCAACCTTCCTTTTTTGGCATCAGTTTTGTTCAATCAATATTTTAGGTGAACCAAAATGTACAATGTACAGCCCTGCCCTTGGAGAACCTGCAGTCTCATACTTAATAATGGAAAAATGACACAGGGAGAAATAGCTAAGATGCAAGAAGGCATTGAGCAAAACAAACTAAATGCTCTAGGGATTTCAAGCATCTTGCTGGGCTGCACAGATGTCTATGTGGCTCACTTCAAGCTCTGGGAGCTGCAAAGCTTCATGGGGTGACCTGGGTGTTGCAAGATGAGGAAGCCTGTAGAAAGGCAGAGATGGAGAACAAAGATGTTCCTTTCAGCGAAGTTACAGAAAACCAAACTTTAGCAATCAGTTGTCACAGGTTGTTGTCTCCAGGTTGAGTGCTGGAGCTTGAGTGCAGTCAGGAAGCAGGGCCAGGTATGGTGGTACATGCCTATAATCCAGCACTCAGGAGGCAGTGGCAGGAGGAGCAGGAGTTCAAGGCCAGCCTGGGCTACACAAGATACTGTCTCAAAAAGTAACAAATGAAGTTAAATAAAAATAAAAGGAACAGACAATGAATGTAAAGATCAAAAGCAGATTGAAACCCCAGAAATATGGACTAAATATCATTTCAGTCTTACTGCTTCTGACCCTAGTGTCAAGACCATCTTGTAGCTAGCTAATAGGACCACTTGTCATGGGCTGACCCCATAAACCTGTTCTGGGTGCTAGAGAAGCTGAAGGAGGACAGAAAGGAAAGCACAGAAGTCTAAAGCATGCTGGGTCCCTAACACCAAGAAACTGGGTCAGCAGATGAGCCAAGATATAAATGAACTACAAACAGCCCCCACTTCCCTTTTACCTCCAGATTTCCCAAAATCTTCCTAGTGCCCACCCTAATAGGAAGCATACAAGAAAGGGTGTTTGGGGAGAAATAGTTCATATGCATTCCAAGCTATTGTATATTATGTCTAGAGAATGGAAATCCTAAAAATAAAGCCAGAGATCTGGATGATGCAGAGTGGCCATTGGAATTTTTGAGCCAGAAGTGGTTAAGTGATGCTAGCTCTAGAGACACCAAGTGATTAGCAGATAAGATCAAGGGCCTGACTCTGGAGCTTAGACCAGATGACTGATGATCTGGGAGTTTGGAGTAGAAGGAAGTAGGAGAGCCATGGATAGAAAATGAGGACACTAAGGACTCAGTTCTCAGTAATGAAGCTCCCTCACCAGCAGAGGGCCAGGAACACAAAAGGCCACAAATGGCCAAAGTGTAAAGATCAAGAGTTTGCTATAAATAATGGTCCTTGGACAGGACCCCTTTATTAAACTTCATCCACCCAAGGTTCAGGGACCATCTCAGAAGAGAGAGTGGAGAGACTGTAAGAGCCAGAGAGGCTGAGCATGACCATGTGCAAACAGAGTCCAACAAGCGCCTAGGAACCTGCTTATATGATTCTATGGCATAGGTGTCAGCATACAGAAGTCCTGTGCAAACTCAGGCAGACAGTAACCCAGCATAGAACTGGGAAAATGAATAGCAGAGCCCAATCTTATCTAAAGGAATGGTGGCAACTGATTGCTGCTAGATGAAGAACTGAGCTTCCTAAAGCATGTATATTAGTCACTTTTCTGTTGCTGCGATAGAAACACTGACCCAAGCAATTTATAGAAGAGTTTATTTGAGCTTATGGTTCCAGGGGAATTACAGTCCGTCATGGCAGGGAGGCATGGTGGCTGGAGGTGGCTGGAGTAGGAGCAGCAGAAGCTAAGCTCTCACATAATCACGCAGGCACAGGAAGCAAGAGAGCAACTGGAGATCCAGCTTAAGAACTCTCTAAGCCCACCCCCAGTGATGTGCTTCCTCCAGGATAGCCACACCTTCTAAAACCTCCCAATACAGCACCATCATCTAGGGAAAAAATGTCCAAATACTTGGAGCCTATGGGGGACATTTTCATTCAAAGCATCACCACAAGGTTGACTAGACTCGGCAGATGGACTTGCACTGGGGAAAGGCTGAAGGCACTGACAACACAGTGGGCAGTAACAGGGATGACAGAGTATATGGGCTCCAGTGGGGAGGGGGAGGCTATGGGAGGGTGTTGGTGGGGATGGGGGTATAAAGATGATTAAGATTGTTTGAGATGTTCTGTATGAAATACACACGCACACACACACACACACACACACACACACACACACACACAAATCATTAAAAAAAAAAAATTCTGTGGCTCTGGACCAGTGTCCAAAGCTTGCTTTAGGATGCTTGGGGGTGATGACAGGACTACACACTGGACTTTGGTATCTTTGTTCCATTTTACTGTTCGTGTTGGCTGGTTGCTTTTCATTGCTGTTTTGCTTTTTTGCAGGAGAGGGGAGTGCTGGGGATTAAGCCCAGGGCCTCATACATGCCAGGCAAGCACTCTACAACTGAGCTGAGACCCAACCCTTTTTCTTTCTTCCCTTCCTTCCTTTTTTTTTTTTTCCAGGTACTGGAAATTGAACCCAGGGCCTCACACATGCCAAGCAAATGCTCTGCCACTGTGATGGCTAATCCATCTCCTGGTACCTGGTATGCAGCTATTGATTTGGCAACTGCTTTCTTCTCGATACCAGTTCATAAGGACCACCAGAAGCAATCTGCTTTCAGCTGGCAAGGCCAACAGTATACCTTTACTGTCCTGCCTCAAGGGTATATTAACTCTCCAGCATTGTGCCATAACTTGGTTTGAAGGGATCTTGATTGCCTGACTCTTCCACAAAACATCACACTGGTCCACTATATTGATGATGTTATGCTGATTGGATCCAGTGAGCAGGAGGTAGCAGACAGTCTGGACTTGTTGGTTAAGCATATGTGCATGAGAGGATGGGAAATAAATCCAGCCAAAATTCAAGGGCCTTCTACCTCAGTGAAAGTTCTAGGAGTTCAGTGGTGTGGAGCATGCAGAGACATTCCTTCTAAGGTGAAGAATAACTTGTTGCATTTGGCCCCTCCCTCCATCAAGAAAGCAGCACAATGCTTGGTGGGTCTGTTTGGATTCTGGAGGCAGCACATTCCTCATTTGGGTGTGTTACTATGATGCATACATATATCAAGTGACTCGGAAGGCAGCTACCTTTGAGTGGGGCCTGGAATAGGAAAGAGTCCTTCAATAGGTCCAGGCTGCTGTCCAAGCTGCTCTGCCCCTTGGGCCATATGATCCAGCAGACCCGATGGTGCTTGAGGTATCAGTGGCAGATAGAGATGCTGTTTGGAGCCTCTGGCAGGCCCCCATAGGGGAATCACAGCGGAGGCCATTGGGATTTTGGAGTAAGGCTTTGCCTTCATCTGCACACAACTGTTCCCCCTTTGAGAGACAGCTCTTAGCCTGCTATTGGGCCTCGGTGGAAACTGAACGTTTGACAATGGGCCACCAAGTCACCATGCGACCAGATCTGCCCATCATGAGCTGGGTGTTATCTGCCCCCCCCCAAGCCATAAAGTAGGCCGTGCACAGCAACAATCTATTATCAAATGGAAGTAGTATATACACGTGATTGGGCTCGAGCAGGCCCAGAGGGCACAAGCAAGTTACATGAAGAAGTTGCCCAAATGCCTATTGTTCCTACTCCTGTTACGATGCCTCCTGTTCTCAAGCATGCACCTATGGCTTCAGGGGGTGTGCTCCATGATCAGTTGACTGAGGAAGAGAAGACTAGGGCTTGGTTTACAGATGGTTCTGCATGCTATGCAGGCACTACTCAGAAGTGGACAGCTGCGGCATTACAGCCAATTTCTGGAACAACCTTGAAGGACACTGGGGAAGGAAAGTCTTCACAGTGGGCAGAACTTTGGGCAGTGCACATGGTTGTGCATTTTGCTTGGAAGGAGAAATGACCAGAAGTGCGATTATATACTGATTCATGGGCTGTAGCCAATGGTTTTGCTGGATGGTCAGGGACTTGGAAGGAGCATGATTGGAAAATTGGTGAGAAAGACATTTAGGGAAGAAGTATGTGGATAGACCTCTCCAAATGGCAAAGGATGTGAACATACTTGTGTCTCATGTAAATGCTCATCAAAAAGTGACTTCAGCAGATGAGTTCAATAATCAAGTAGATCGGATGACCCACGCTGTGGACTGTCAGCCTCTTTCTTCAGCTATCCCTGTCATTGCTCAATGGGCCCA
>NW_008340356.1:989856-1004485 GCF_000622305.1 Nannospalax galili | reverse complement strand
AGTTATTCTTTTTTGAATGTGTAATTGAGATATGTTAAGTGGTTGTTGTGAACCTATATGGTTATATTGGGTTATGAGACACTAAAGGACTAAGGATTCCTCGAAGACCTTATCACCTACTCTAAGATATATAATGCATTGGTCATTGTATGATGAGATAGTTATATCATGTTAGGTGAAATTATGACCTCAACATTGTTTTCACTTGAAAATTAAGCATGGCATAGAGAGGATGCTATTGTGTGTCAAGTTGACAAGGGGTGGACTTGTGATGGCTTATCCTGGGTGTCAACTTGACTGGATCTGGGATTACCAAATGAAAGAGATCTTCTTGATTGGATCATCTGAAGCTGGAAGACACACCCTGAATGTGGGTGTTACCTTCTGATGGTAGCCCCATAAAAGGCCAAGGCAGAGGAGACCACCAGGCTTCTTGCTACTTGCCTTCTCTCTTGCTGGTGAGTTCATCTTGCTGCTGTAGACTGAACAGTAGCTGACCTTTTGGAATTCATCAGACCTTCAGCGCCAGATTGGAACTACTGAGACATCCAGCCTTGTGGACTGAGCAACTACAGATTCTCAGCCTCTCCAGTGTGGTGCAGCCACTGTTGGACTACTCGGACTCTATCCTGTGAGCTAAGCTGATCAATCTCTCTCTATATATATATTCATTCTACCGGTTCTATTTCTTTGGAGAACCCTGACTAATATAGCCACTAAACTATATCCTTGGTCTTCTTTTTACTTTTTGAGGCAGAATCTTGCTAATTGGCCCAGGCTGGCCTTGAACTTATGATTTTCCTGCTTAGGCCTCCCCACTAGCTGCAATTATAGGTCTGTACCAACAGGCCTGGCTCCAGCCCATCCATCCTTTAAACCTAGAAAATCTAAACTGGATCAAAGAATCCTGCAGAAGGGACTACCAGTGGATATTTGTCATGTTTTCTCACACCCAATAATAGCAATTGAAAATGCTGTGTGGGGAGAATTTGTGCTGGGTGTGGTGGCACATGCCTTTGATCATATCTTGGAGGGTTCAAGGTCAGCCTGATCTACATAATGAGTTCCAGGCCAGCTGGGGCTACAGGGAGACCCTATCTCAAAAAGACCAAAGAAAGAGAGAAAGAAACCTGCCATGCCAGGTCTAAACCAGTTGTTGTCAGCCTGGGGAGACTCCAGTTTGTCAGCAAAAGAGAAGCAGGAGCCACACAGAATCACCTTTATTCCTGAACAATATTTCACTGTAGAATGAGGTATATTCTATCTACTCACTGACAGTTTCCAGTTTTTGTTTACTACACACATTACTATGAACATTCTTGTGCATAGCTTCCATTTCTCTTTAATAAATAAACTAGAAGTGAAATTATTGTAACTGCTGAACTTTTCTGAGTTTCTCTTGTAAGATCCCACCACCAAAGAATGAGGACTCTGTTTTCTCTACATCCTCGTCAAAACTTGGGAAGGCCCATCTTTTTAAATGCAACCGTTCTAGAGGGTGTGTAGTGGAGTCACAGTGGGGTTTTACTCTGCATTTCCCTAGTAATTAATGGTAAGCACTTTTTCAAATGACTATTAGTCATTTAGATATCTTTCCTGGTGAAATGTCTATTCGAACTTTTTTGGTCATTTTAAGGTTGAGTCTTTTGCCTTTAGCCTGTTGGAGTTCTTCACACATTTTAAATGTCATTTATCTGACAGGATTTGCAGATTTCCTGTGGTCTGACTTCTCTTTTCATTTTGTTAATACTATCTTTGGAAGTACACTTTTTTATTTCAGTAAGTCTACCTTATCAGCCTTTTTCTTTGATATATTGTGCTTTGGGGTCATGCTAAGAACTCAAAGTAATGCCAGATTATGAACATGTTCTGTGTTTCCTACTAAAGTTTTTACAAATTTAGCTCTTACCTTTAATCTGCGATCCATATTTCAGTTAATTATTTTAGCACAGTACAAAGAAAAGTACAAATACATTTTATCTAATTGTTCCAGCAGCATTTAGTATCATTTCCCCACTGAGTTGACAGTATAATTTTGTTGAAAATCAATTAAACATGAACATATCAGTTTATTTGGGGTTCTCAGTTATGGGTAATTCATTCATATTTGTTCTTATGCTATGACTATAGTGCTTGATTACTACAGCTTTACAGTGAGTTTGAAATCAGGAAATCTAAGTCATCTAACTTTGTTATAGTTTTTCAAAATTGTGTTGCTATTCTTGGTCCTTTGAATTTCCACATATAATCTCCATAGAACCATTTTGTCAACTTCTACAAAGTGTATTGAGATCTTAATAGGGATTGCATTGAATCTTAACATTAATTTGGGAGAACTGTCATGCTAACAGCATTGAACCTTGCAGTCCAGGCACACAGGAGAGCATTTGCTTAAGATTACCCTTAACTTTTCTTAGCCATGTTTTGTAATAGTCAATGTATAAATCTTGCACTTCTTTTGTTACATTTATTCCTAAGTATTTTATTATGTTTGATAATCTTGTGAATTAAATTGTTTTCTTAAATTCAGGTTATTTGTTGCATGTATTTGTAAATACAATAGATTTTTTAAAAATATTGGTATTATATCATTTTAGTACAGTACAAGGTAAAGTATAAAGTACATGTTCATTCTTTGAAGATTGTCCAGTTGTTCCAGCACCATTTGTTGAATATTTTTTCATCCTTTATCCCCCATTAATTAATTTTAGCTCCAGCAACCTTATAGTTTTCAGTGGTGGCAGTGGGATGGAGGGATTTTCAGAGAACAATGTCATTTGAGAATATGTCTCTATTTCTTCCTTCCTCTGGATGCCTTAAAACTTTATAACCTGGCTAGAACCTCAGAATAATGCTGACCACAGGAGGTACGTATGGATGTGGCTTATGCTTCATGGTTCATGTGTTTAGAAGCTGGTTCCCCACTGTGGTAATGTTGAGATGTGGTGGCACTTTACAAGGTGGAGCTGTTGGAAGAAACTGGTGGGTTTCCTGTGGGCTCCTGATCAGTATCTTAGAGAGGGTTGTTGCATTTCAGCAAGCCCTATTCCTCCTGTCTTTCCGGCCTCCTATTTTGCCCTGTGATCTTTCCCTTTCTAATGTGTTCTGGCCATGGTGTTCTCTGCCTTGTGGTGATGTAGCTGAGGGGCTCTCTCCAGATCTCAGGCCATGCTGCTTGGACCTGCAGACTCTAAAACTGCAAGCTAAACAAGATTTTATTTTTATTTTATGTGTACAAGTGTATTGCCTGCATGTATGTGAGTGTATCCCTGTCATGCAATGCTGTGGAGGTCAGAAGAGGGAGTCAGATCCATTGGAACTGGAATTGGAATTATGGACAGTTGTTAGCTGGCAGGTGGGTACTGGGAACTGAACTGCAAGAGCAGTCAGTACCCTTAACCACTGAGCCATTCTCCAGCCCCACAAGCTTCTTCTCGTTATATATTGCCTAGCCTTAAGTATATTGTTACAGCAATGGTGATACCAGACATTTGCCTTCTTTCCATTTTTGGGAGAAGCATTCAGTCTTTTTTTTTTTTTTTTAAAGTATGGTGTTGATGCTAGTTTTCTTTTTGTCCATGTCCTTTGTGCAGTAGGGAACATCCCTTTATTCTATTTTATTCTATTTATTCTATTTTATTGAGAATAGATACTATGAATGGTTGTTGAATTTTGTTAAGTGCTATTTTTGTATGATTGTGAGGTTTTGTGTGTTATTCTATTAAAATGATATGTGATTTTGACTTTCAATGACAAAATCAATCTTGAATTTTTGGGCACTTGGACATACACAGAACCATTATTTTTGCACAGCATTTTCTTCAATATGCTGAAGTTTGTGTGCTGGGCATTGGATTCGATGTCTAAAATAGGACAGATGTGCAGTCCATCACTGGCTATATTCCAAGCTGTTTTCCTAGTATTTTTGAGATGGGATTTTACCATACAGCCTAGGCTGGTCTGGAACTTGTGATCCTCTTGTCTCAGCCTTCCAAGTGCTGAGATTTCAGGCATATGTCATCATGCCCAGCCTGCTAATATATTTTGAAGTATTTATGCATCAATATTCAAGATGGATATTGGTTTGTAGTTTTATTTCCTGTCTTGTCTTTTAGTTTTGGAGTCAGGCTCCTGACTTCAGGAATCTTCTACAAACGTGTTGGTGGAATTTTCATTATTATAAGTTCTCCACTGAAATGTTTCTCTTTCCTTTTGTGAATTTTCCAATTTTTACCATAAGCATCATCATCATCATCATTTAGTGCCAGGATTAAGCCCAGCATAAGACAGTGACCTCTAGCACTGAATCATAGTGCCAGCTAACTCCAAAAGTTTTTTCTAATTTATTTTTGTTTTATGTGTGTGAGTGTTATGCCTGCATGTATATAAGTACACCCGTGTCATGCAATGCCCGTGGATGCCAGAAGAAGGTATCAGATACCCTGGAACTGGAGTTACACAAGACTGTCAGCCACCATGTGGGTGCTGGGAATTGAACCCATGTCCTCTGCAAGAGCAGCCATTTCTCTTAACTGCTGAGCCATCTCTCCAGTCCCTCTGCCCCTGCAAGCTATTTTAAAGAGATAAACCAGATCTTATTCACCAGTTTGCCCACCATCTGATCAGTACATCATCTGAGAATGGGTCTACAGGCCTATACTGACAGCCATCTGTCTCTCACTGCAGTCAAGAACAGAGGCAGAGGCATGCAGAACTACATGCTTCAGCATCAGCTTCATGACTAGAGGCAGGAGAGGAGCATATGGTCCCTTTCTGCTTGTCTTCTGTATCCCGGAGTGGTTAAAAACTGTTTCCTGGGGGCTGGAGAGATGGCTCAGCAGTTAAGAGCACTGACTGCTCTTGCAGAGGACCTGGGTTTGATGCCCAGCACCCACATGATGGCTACAAATTGTCAACTCCAGTTACAGGGGAATTCGAAGCCCTCTTCTGACCTCCGTGGCATTGCATGACACAGGTACACTCACATACATGCAGGCAATACACTCATACACATAAAATAAAAATAATAAAATATAAAAAAAAAGTTTCCTGCTGCTGGGTGTGGTGGCGCATGCCTTTAATCCTAGTACTTGGGAGGCAGAGGCAGGCAGATCTCTGTGAGTTCAAGGCCAGCCTAGTCTACATAGCAAGTTCCAGGCCAGCTGGCGCTACAGGGAGACCCTGTCTCAAAAAGACCCCCCCAAAATTTTTTTTTTCCTGCTGCTGGGAGTGGTGGCACAGGCCTGTAGTCCCAGCATTCAGGAGGCAGAGGCAGGTGGATCTTTCAGATCTGGGGAAGAAAGTGATAATGGTGTACAGACACTTATGGCCAATCAAGTTGTCTGTGCTATTCAGTGTCTCCAGACCCCAAGAGCCATATTCACTGTCAGAAGAATCCCAGTGTCAAACCTGGTGTTTCAAGGCATGGCATTGTCCAGTCAATGCTGCCGTCATCATGTTAGCTTACACTTGTTATGATTGTGGTTGATTTTGGGTCATTCTTTAGTTATGAAGTACAGCGTTCTACTTGAAAGTAATGTATAAATGAAACTGAAAAGAATTGTTTCCAAATTGTTTAGTGATCTTGGTATATAATTCCTTAAGTTACTTTCCTTTTCTGAAACAAAACCAAACCATCTCAACTTGAGACTCATTGCTGTGTACTTTTCAGAACCTCGTTCACTGCTACATCTTGTCGAATGAGAAACCACTACTTGAAAGTTGGCATTACATGTGCTGTCTCTTACTCTTTGCACAAGGCTGAGGAGGTGAAGACCCTGAGGCTCAGAGAGATTAGGAAGATTTTTAAAAAGCCAGGCATGGTGGCACACACATTTGATCCGAGCACTGGAGAGGCAGAGGCAGATGGATCTCTGTGAGTTCCAGGCCGGCCAGGGCTACATAGTAAGATACTGTCTCAAACACACACACACACACACACACACACACACACACACACACACGCACAAACTACCACCACCACCACAACAAACATCAGAGAGGTTAGAGAATAGACCATTATCACTGCCAATGGAAAGTGAACAGTTTGGTTCAAGCAGATTCAGGTAATTCAAGCCAGGTTCTCCTGGTAACAAGCTAGTCCTGTTTGCAGTCTCCTTGAACCCCAAGCTTATGTAGTCTTCTCACAGGCCTTCCCACCTCTCAGTTTCTATATGGCTTCCCCAAGAGTTCCCGGGTCAAGGAGGTTGGGCAGAGCAGCCAGAACTTTTTCTTTTTTATATTTCTACCATTCCACACAGGTGACACATCATAGGTGACACACAGGTGTTCAATGAATACTGAAACAGATGATTTAGTGAAAACAGCTATACTTCCTGGAACTTTGAGGAAGGCTCATATCTGAAGTGGGAAGGAAACTACGGGTTTATTTAATACAAACTTCTTTTGCCACCAGTCATCAGGGGAACTGAGCTTCAAAGAAGACAGGTAAGATTTACCCAGTCAAATGTTGCTAGCCAATGTTTTCCATCTATGACTGTTTCATGAAACCCTGAGACTTCTTTCAGAAGTTGCAAAGCTGATGTCACACCTCAGTCTGTAAATTATAAAGAAATGTAAAAGAAAATACAAAGGGGGCAGGAGAGATGGCTCAGCAGTCAAGAGCACTGGCTGCTCTTCCAGAGGACCCAGGGTTTGATCCCCAGCATCCACATACAGCAGCTAACAACTGTCTGAAACTCCAGTTCCAGGGGAATTTGGCGCTCTCTTTTGACCTCTGTGGGCATTGTATGACACTACATGGTTCACTTACATACATGCAGGCGATACACTCATACACATAAAATAAAAATAAGTATTTTTTAAAAAAGGGATCTGAGCTTCAAATATTGGAGGTGACACTGAAAATTCCAACTGAAGTGAATTCTTAACTATCAAAGCTGTTTTCTAGGTCTCTTGAAGACCTCTCCTCCCCTCCACATCTGAAAGACTGAAATAGGTCCTTAGGCCCCTCTCAGGCCCCAAATCACCCAACTTGACACCTAGCTCAGTGGTGGTGAACTAAGAGGCTGGCTGTGAGCCAGTCTTCACCCAAGGTATGCATCTGGCATATTGTACAGACTAAGTGTGGTATTCTCTTACACAGTTCACAGCTACGCTGTTACTCTGTAGGGCTGAGTCTTATTGATCAAGAATCAAAGTAATCCCTTCCTTTCTCTTGACCCCTCCTACTGGCTGCTCTTTCCAGCCAGGCCTGACCTGCCAGTTGTACCACCCCTCCCACACCCCAGAGCTCCCTTAGCCTGTCCAGCCATGGGCCCCAGCCCTCCTTCCTCTCAATAGCCACCCTCACACATCCCATCTGTGAATATGATTATCAAGAAAACATGGGACCCCTTCCACTGCACCCCAGAAAACAGAAACCCCCAAATGTCAAATTCTCTAGAATTCATGCTTTGGGTCATCCTGGCAATCTGCGGCCGGCCACAGCCTTCCCTTTCTTTCACCATTGGTCAATTAAACACTGCTGCGTCACATTTTATCCATGAGAAACGTACCCAGGCATTTCCTTGCTCAGTTGTCCCAAATAGTTCTCCCTAGTCTCCCAAAATATACTACACCAGCTGGGCTTTGCCTTTTATGTCATTGATATTTCCTCTTTCTGTACAGATAAGTCTTCAAAATGAGCATCTCCTAATTTCAGCATTTTGTTATTTTTATTATTCTCAATCCTTTAGGCTAACCTGACTCTGCTATCTTTATTTTTTAAATTTTCATGTATTTGCAAAGAAAATTTATCCTTTTTTAAACTTTTCTCATTCATCCTAGATAATTTCTTTGAAAAAGTTCTCTATTTCCCAAAGGAAATTAAGTGCTTCATATATCTTGTTTCAATTGAAAAATCCTTGTGCGCAAATCAAATTTAGTAGGATCAAGATTAGGAAAATATTGGAAAACATTTATAAATCTGTACAGGTGGCCCAGGCCTGGTGTCACAGGCCTATAACCCCAGCTATTTTGAGGCTGAAGACGGGGATTCCAAGTTCAAGGCTGGTCAGGGATACAGGGTGAGTTCAAGGTCAGCCTAGGCAACTTAGGGGGAACAAGTCTCAGAATTAAAAGTAAAAATGGGGCTTAGGATGCAGTTCACTGGGAGAGAGCTTGCTTGTCTAGCATGCACAAAGCCCTAGGTTCAGTCCCCAGGACCTCAAAATAAATTTGTACAGGTAGTTTTCCTAGATTTCTATATATACTAAAAACATTAATGAAAGAGAGAGACAGAGACAGACAGACAGACAGACAGACACACACACACACACACACACACACACACACACACACACACACACACGAGTCAGGACCTCATAAAGCCCAGGCTGGCCTTGAATTCAAAATATAGCCAAAGGTGCTAAATTTCTGATCCTACTGCCTCCACCCTCAGTGTTGGTATTATAGACGTGCACTACCAAACCCAGTGCTGGGGAATGAAGTCAGGACTTCCTGCACGCTAGGCAAGTACTCTGCCAATTGGGCTACATCTCCAGCCCTGAGAAGTTTATTTTCTTTTCATATATGTGTGTGTGTGTATAATACACATATATGTATATATACAATGCATATATTTATTTTTATGTGTATGAGTATATTGCCTGCATGTATGTAAGTGCAGCAATGTGGTGCAATGCCTGTGGAGGTCTGAAGAGGGCGTCAGATCCTCTGGAACTGGAGTTATAGATGGTTGTTAGGCACCATGTGGGTGCCGGGAATCCAACTCTGGTCCACAGCCAGTGCTTCTTTACCACTGAGCCATCTCTCCAGCCTGAGAAGTTTATTTTCTAAGTATATTTCTTATTTCTTTCTTGTCAAAAACATTTTGCTTCGGAATGGAGAGATGGCTCAGCAGTTAAGAACACTTGCTGTCTTCCAGAGGACCCAGGTTTGATTCCCAGAACCCACATGGTGGCTAACAACTGTTCCAGGGTGTTTGATACCACACCCTCTTCTGGCCTCTGTGGGTATTGCATACATAGGGTGCACTTACATACGTATATGCAAACACTCATTGAACACATAAAAAAAATCTTTTTAAACTATTTTGCTCAAATTGAACTATGTTAACTTCCCAAATGCTGAATATTTTTCTTTTTAAAATTCTTTTGTCTTTTTGAGACAGGGTCTCCCTGTAGCCCCAGCTGGACTGGAACTCAGTTATGTAGACCACATGGCTGACCTTGAACTCACAGAGAACTTCCTGCCTCTGCCTCCCAAGTGCTGGGATTAAAGGTGTGTGCCACAGCCTTTTATTTTAAAATAAAATTAAGGCATGTTCCACCAACCCTGGCTAGAATATTTTATTATTTTTTTATTTTAAGTGTATGAGTGTATTGCCCGCATAGATGAAGTTACACCTGTGTCATGCAATGCCCATGACGGTCAGAAGATGACACTGAATGCCCTAGAACCGGAATTACAGATGGCTGATTAGCTACCACGTGGGTGCTGGGAATAAAACCTAGGTCTCTGCAAGAGCAGTGCTTTTAACCGCTTAGCCATCACTCCAGGCTCCCAAGTGCTAAATATTTCTATGCTTACTATTGGTTATACATGGATATTTCAGGTTTACTTTGCTTCTGTTTATCTTCTGAAAGAACACTTACTTCTCATTGTTATCTGTTGTAGCAGATACCAGCCCAGCACTGGCCAAAGTAAGGGCTGACCCCACAACCAGCACCTAAGCTGAAAATGAGGTAATCCGAAATTAGGTTGCACTGTAGGTGTAAGTACTCATCCAACACAAATACTGTCTCAACAATCAGTGAAATTTCTCAGTAATACTTTACATTGAGTATATGTCTGGCTTAAATTAAGTGTTGAAAGAAAATCAGGTGAAGCCTTTTTTAAAATTTCAATGCCTCTAGGAAGAAGTTTTATATTTTCCATCTGCCCACACTTTGGGCATTTGTCAGTTGGAGTTGGCCTATGAACTTCTTACGCTCAGAGTGAGCCACTACGGCTCAATTTCTCTGAATTGTTTTGTTTTGTTTTGTGGGTCTCCCTCTGTGGCTCAGGCTGGCCTGGAACTCAAGATTCTTCTGTTTCAGCCTCCCCCCTGGGATTACAGATGTGTGCCACCAAGTCTGGCTATTTTCCTGATTTCTGAGGGCAGCTAACAGTAGTTCACTAGGAATGAATCAAACAAACAGGGTTTTGATGGAAATTTATTAAAAATTAACACAATATTTTCATTCTGTACTTGAGAATACCAAGTCCTAGAGAAAGTTTTATAGCCTGTATTATTACCTATAATAAAGACAGAAAAGCAAGGATATTCATACCAGCATTCCTCTGTCCTCATGCTGGGAAATGGCTTGGGAAGGTATCAAAAGGACCCAAACATCTGGCATTCTGTGACGATCATCAACCTTGTTCTGTGGGCTTTATGTTCTCTATGAACTCACTCTTTACAATTGAAAAAGAAAACCACCCTGGGCAGAGCAGGGAATCTCATCTAGAAGACACCAAGCCTAGTGGGCAGGAAGTCCACTCTGGAACAGTAGGATATTGTGACATCAGCAGTGATGTTTCCCTTCGCTGACCCTCCACTCCCAGCTGTTAGTTACTACCAGCCCATTCCTCTACCATGAGCATGGAACAGCTAAAATCAACAGGTCTGCATGGACCTTGAGGTGACAGACTGGCTCTGGTGAATATTCTTATTTTTCTATTTACAAGTGTTGTGATTTTGTTATGAAGTAGATGATGATGCCTAATTTCCTGGGGACAGTCCCTGAGGTGTTTCCCTTTGTCCTGATTAAGGCTCCATCTTTAAATGGTTCAGAATGTGGAAGATAGAGTCCCAGGCAGTCATCTTTTGGCTTCATTGGTAATGTTACTGGGAGGATAGCAAAGGCTTTTATTTCTAAGACCACTCTGGTGAGTTTGGTGTGATTTTGGCCCTGTGGTTCCCACAGTAGATTTTCTATGGGTCATGAAGCCCAGTCCTGTCTGCTTTTCCTTTGAAAAGAAGCTATAATTTTTGAGGCTAAGAGTGAAGCACTGTGGTATTAAGTGTGCTCAGCATGTGTGACGGCCAGAGTTCAAGTCCTAGAACACACATACACAAAATTATTGTAATTTTGCATTACAAAGCTCTAAATGTCACTTTATTCAAACCAAATGTGTTTGAATAGTCAATGTCATTTACATATTTACAAACAGGCAAGCCTGGACCCAATAAACACATTTTATGTAAACAGTGGGCTAAGCTGCATCCACCCAAGCTACAGGTGAGAGGCTGGTGGCTATACATTTTCATGCTTTTAAGCTGTAACTGGGGATACAGAGCTAGCCTGTATGCGTAATCTTAACTAAATGAACTACCAGAAATGCTAGTAACCTGTCCTTCAGATTTCTTCTCTTTCTGCTAAAGACAGATTCTAGAATTCTAGAATTATAGAATTCTATAATTGTTCTTTAAACTTATGTACTTGAGGGCCTGGAGAAATAGCTCAGTAGATAAGAGAGCTTGCTGCTTAAACATGAAGACCTGAGTTCAGATCCCAGTACCACATACAAAGCTAGGCATGTAACCCCAGTGGGACAGAGACAGGAGGATCCTTGGAGGTTCCCAGCAGCAACCCTAGCTCCAGGTTCAGTGAGAGATCGTCTCAAAGGAATGAGCCTCAAAGTGATACAGCACTCATTTACCTGCCCTCCTTTGTTGGCTTCCACATATGTGCACAGCTGTGTATATGTGCATACATACATGCACACACATACAACACACACAATTTTGTACTTGAAAAAACACTAAAATATTTGAAATCTCATGTTAATGAATACCTTTTGTAATATTGTAATTTAGGCTTTATCTTCAGGACTCCTTCATTTAAAATATAGCCAGGATGATTTTAACAACTATGTTTCTTTCACACAATAATGATGAGTGTGTAATAGTCTCTATTTCACACTCAGTTTTGTAGCTAGAAAATACAGCACTAGGTACAGTTGCTACTGTCTTTATCATATGACTTTTGGCACAATATGCATGTGCCAAGAAGTACGACTATCCCATCACAGTAACAACCAGTATGGGCAGTTTTTACTGTTACTTTGGTAGTGCAGGGTGAGCATTCTACCACGGAGCTCACAGCCCCATGCAGTCTGAAGACCAATGGAGAGGTATCCGATTATTTTCTTTCTTTCTTTCTTGTAATTTATTCAGCTACTAGCATAGAGTACATATAACTGCCATATAGGTCAGCCTCTCACCTTGACATTAAAAACTCAAAGATAGCCAGGCCTGGTGGTACACACCTTTAATCCCAGAACTTGGGAGGCAGATAGATCTCTGTGAGTTTGAGGCCAGCCTGGTCTATATAGTGAGTTCCTGGCCAGCTGGAGCTACAGGGAGACCCTGCCTCAAAAAGATAAAAAATAAAATAAAAACTCAAAGATAGGCTGGGAGTTCTGTGTAATGGAAAGTGAAGAGGATCCCCAGAAGCCCATGAGCCAGAGAGTCTAAAATAAGAGACCTTGCCTTAAATAAGGGAGCCGGTGAGGACTGACACCTAAGGTTGTCCTCTAACCTCCACACATGTACCATGGTGCCCTCCCCATACAAATGATGCATACCCAAAATACCTCAAAGATGTCTTTGCTTTGGCCATGGAGGCAAATGATCATCAGTTTTATATCATAAATGTAACAAGATAGACAAGGGGTCACAGAAGTGTGAAAGCAGAAGGTGCCCCTGCTGCTGAAATCCAGGGAAGGAAATAAGCTGTGGTGGTTAAGAGAATACATTGTAATCAGATTCTCTGCGTTTAAGTCTGTTCTGTTACTTGCTGTGGATCCTTGGGCATTTACCCACTCTGTGCTTCAGTGTTCTTAACAAAATGGGCCTAGTTCAGAGTTGCAGTGAGTATTGCATGAGAGTGTCATGGGCTTCCACATGGGAATCCTTCACTCATGTTAGCTGGTATGCCAGGGACAGCAGAATGAGTACAAGCAAAGACGCATGAAGTTTGTCAGGCTTAAAACACCTGAAACATGAGCTCTGTGTGGAGGGACACAGAGAATGGCAAAGGGGGTGGGCATATAAGGAGAGAGAAGCCTCTGTGACTTAAAGAGGCTCCTGCTAGGGTAGACCTTGGTAAGGAAGAGACTCAGATCTCCTCTGCAGAAAGACAACTCTGGGGTAGTAAGAGAGGAGGCCAGAAAGGCAGGGGTCGGGGGCTGTTATGACATGCCTGTAATCCCAGTGCTCAGAAGGCTGCCATCTTGTGCTATGGAGGACACACACACACCCCATTTCAAAAGGGGGAGAAAGAGGCCACTAATGAGGTATTATGAAGTTTTGGCTAGGGACAGAGGAGCAGGTTTTTCAGAAGATGAAACTGGTGGGCTTAGTCTAAGGGAGATGAGGCAGAAAAAAACTGTGGATGATTCTGATAGTTAGCCCATGGGATCTGGTAAAAAGCTTAAGGAAAATCAGGTTTAGGAATAAAAAAACTGGATTTGTAGAACCTGTTGAGTGACCAGAATTAGTGTTCAGAGTTGCTACTTCAGAGCTTATCAAGAGTTTAGACTCCTGTAGGATAGGGCAGGAGCCCAGGTAGTACAGAGATTTGACGTTGGTTCTGGAAAGCCCAACAATGAAGAGCCAAAGTATAGCTAGAGAAGAGTGGTCAGAGAAAAGTGGAGACTAAAAGGAAACTGAGTCATTAAAAATGAAGAGGGAAGTGGGTAGATCTTGAAGAGTGGTTAAGTGGATTGAGCACAAACTGTCCCTTGAAGTTGGCAATCGGGGGAAAAAAGAGCTGAAGAAAAGCACAAGGAGTGGGGCAGAGACAGTCCTTCCTCCTCCTCAGTATTTTAGGTTGCTAAGTGAGTTCCTAGAGAACATCCGTGAGTGTGATCCAGTTCCAGGCTTGCTAGGTGCTGTTTTCTCAGGACTTAGCAAGGGATAGCCACATCAGCATGCACACATTAAATGATGCTGGAAAGAATGAATGTCTGCAGTGGCTAAAAACCTGCCTCTATAGACCCCGGGGTGCAGCCCCTCCAACACTCTTGATAGTTCTAGAAGTTTAGGGAGGCCTTGAGGAGTTACAAAAAGCAGTTCTATAAAAACTTGGAAAATGCTAAGTTCTAGGGCTGATCTGGTAGTATATGTCTGTGTTGGGGGGGGAGATTCATGTTGGTGATGACGTTGAGGAAGGTTCTGTAGGGCAACGTACACAAACTTGTCAGTCTTCGATGACGTTTTCTAAATAGGTTTGCCAAACTTTCCGGGTTTTTTCCTTCCTTTGCACATGATGACGCCTTGTCTCTGCTACTGAAGTAAACTTCAGGGCAAGGAGCCCTGCAGATGTCTATTTCTTGCTCCCTGCAGCACAAAAAAACACTTCACAGCTCAGAACCCTGGTCCTAGCAGCCTTAGAACCCAGGCCAGCTCAGGCGTGGACGTTAACCCTGGGCGCAGTAGTCTCCCAGATGCTTCCCAGAACTTACCCGGGAACTCCTGCGCGAAGCTACCTGGAGTGCCCCGCGGGCAGGGGCTGCAGCAGCAAGGCGGGGGAGGCCCGCACCGCGGTACCCCGCAGTCGCCGCTCCGCAAGGGCCCGGGGCCGGGACGCGTCCTCCCGGAGCCGGCGGGGGACGCCGG
>NW_008340356.1:987780-989473 GCF_000622305.1 Nannospalax galili | reverse complement strand
GCGGCGCGGAGGCGTTGGGGGAACGGCCCCACGCCCCATTGTGCAGCCGGGAGGCGCCGGCCGGCGAGTGCTGGACGGGCTTCGGGCCCCGGCGCTGCCGTCCTCCCGGCCCGGCCTGGCGGCCCCGCGGCCCCGCAGAGCCGGCATCGGCCTGCCCTGTCCCGCGCGGTGCCGGGCGCCGGGAGTTGGGGCGGCTCGGCGGAGGACCGAGTTGGGCGCGGAAGTGCAGCCTGTTCCCGTTTCCAAGCCGGGGACCTGCTGCCTTTCGAGCGCCGGCTTTATGTGCCGGGGCTGGGAGGAGTAATTGCTTTATTATAGCAGTTAAGGGCCATTTGTGATTCTTAAAAAACAGTTTGTCAAGTTGCTCCCTTGGTTTTGTTTGGGGGGAGGCGGCAGAAGTCACCCATGCCTGAAGACCCTGTAGTGAGTTGGCTCCTTTGTCAACCTGGCGCTGCCGGACACTGTTTTCAGTTTGGAAGTATCCAGCCAGACCTTGGAGTTGCAGGCAGGCTGCTGTGTGTGGAAAAGGTGGTGTCGTCCCTTGCCTGGGAGCACAAGGGCCTCTTTGGGGAGGGTGTGCGCCCCGGGCCTCAGTTCAGAGCGGTCGTTTACGCTGAGTGACACTTATGTGGCCCCAACCTCCGACTGTTTTGGTGGATGGATTATGTGGTTTGGTTCCACAGGTTCAAGATTTCTCTTTTGTGGTGAGTTCATAAAACTTTAGTTTTTATTTGTAAGAAAATGTTCGTGTAAAGTACAGGTTTGTGTTAGGGTTGAGAGTACAGTGTAAGTTCAGAGATCCAGCAGGGAGTCTGCAGTTTCTCGTTTCTCTAGTATTTGAGACATTACTCCTGAAACTCCCAAGTTTGAGTTCTCTTACTGAGGTGCTTGTAGCAGGCTGAAGGAATGCAGTGCGGTTCTCTGATAAACACTCAGACCATTGCGGTGTACAGTCTACACCAGCAGCCTTCTCTTGAATCCAGAGCCTGAGGATGCTGGTCACTTGTTCAGGAATTCAGGATCAATGCAGTTTAGATCAGAGCTCACCTAAGTTGGGATTTATCAACTTCTGTCCCATTAGTTAATATTAAATTAGCTCGTTTTGAAAGTTAACTATAAGTCATTTAGTCGTACTGGTGATGACAAGATACCCTTACTTTAAACAGTTTCTGTTCATCAACTCGGGTCGTGTCACTAGGATTGTCTTCGTATATTCTTGTTAGTTTAGAAATGCAGCATGGGCCCATAACAGTCTTACAGTTAAGATATTTCATTATAAGCTTATAGTTGTTTCTCAGTACAGTTTCAGGCTGATGTTAGTTTTTTTGGTGTGTGCACCACAGCCAGTTTCTACAGCATGTATTATTGTTAGTTTTAGGACACAGTTAGATGATGGAGTATCTGAAATATTTCTATAAGGAAAAAACATTCAGTTACCTGTCTTTCACACTTACACAGCGAACAAAAATAACCCATTGCTGGGGATCAAAACTAGGCAGGGCTTTATGCACGATAGGAAAGCATATTTTTAAGTCTTTTAAGACTTGTTCAAGTTGTCTGGGTTGTTAACTTATTTATAAGAAGACAGGACTGGATTTGATGATTTGTGAAGTTCTACCTAGCTTAACAATTTTATGATTCCAGTGATTTTTATTAAATATGTTAGACATGTAGATTGTGTGTAGCCTATTAG
>NW_008340356.1:979425-987693 GCF_000622305.1 Nannospalax galili | reverse complement strand
TTTTTATAAATCATCAGAAGTTTTTAGACATACATTGTTCCCAGATCTTCTAATTCACCTCCTCCCCTTTTATAGAAGTAGAAATTGAGGTTTAAGAAGGTTTTGAGATTCAAGTTTGTAGGATTGTTAAAAAACTGTTACTATTTTCTTCTGGTCTATCATTTTCCCAGAATTTGGGATGTCTTATGTCTTTCTGGGTGGTTAATGATGTTAATTGCTAATTGCTCTTTTTAGTGACTTTAAAATGTATGGACCTTGACATTTATGATTATATTTTCTGCAGATATCAGACCCTAAAAATTCAGCATGTAAGTCTGTCCCTGGTTCTTTAGAACTTGTTGCACATCTTTTATATATCCGCAGGAAAAGTTGAGTAGGGCCTGATTCATGTTGATGTTCATTAAACTGCAATGTACCTGACTTTGTTCTAAGCACTGAGGGTGTGTATGTAACTGAACAGGCAGAAATGTTGTCTGATGAGGGTTATATGGAAGGACAAATAATAAATGTAGTATATCATTTTCACCCTTAAGTGTTAGAAGTTAAGGAAAAGACAGTGTTGAGGGAAGGGAAATTAGGAGTGCTGGAGCTTGGTGGAAGTAAAAGTGAGAAGTAACAAAATAGTGTCTGTACTGTGGATGAAATAAGTTCTGAGCAAGCTGGGAGTGGAGGGAATAAGCCTTTCAGAAATGTGCTGGAAGGAGAGTTTGAAGAACAGTGAGACTGGGAGCTGCAGACTGTGTGAGTGTATGGAGAGGGGCCATTGGGTCAAATGACATGAGCGGTTAGGCTGTGCCTTGGTGAGCATTGTAAAATGCCAGATTTTTATTTCCAAGAGAGCTGAGAAGCCATCAATAGATTTCTGAATAGTATGGTATTATGTGTCTCTTCTGTCACATAGAACCCTATTACAACATAGATAATCATTTTTTAATTTTGTATTGTTTTCTTTTGTTTGTGAGTCTCGGTATGTATGCAGCCCCAGCTAGCCAGGAATTCAAAAAGATGCACCTGCCTCTGCCTCCTGAGTGCTGGGATTAAAGGCATGTGCCAGGATGCCCAGTTTAAGACATGTAGCTCTGGCTGACTTGGAACTTGCTATATAGACTCAAAGTCACAGAGATCTACCTGCCTCCCAAGTGCTGTTAAGACAGTTTTTTAAAAGACAAGACCTTTATTAAAGTTTCTTTTCCATGTAACTTATGCATACAGAGTTTTGAATTCTGGATTAGGTAATATTTAATATAACATTTTCCCCTAGCCATTCTAAGGTTAGTAAAACACACAGCCTTTTCTTAGATTGGTGAATGCCCTTGTGCTGGTGGTTTGTGTGTAGTTTAATGACTATATGCAGAAAACTGAACATTTAAAGAGAAAAGAAATTAAGATTTATTGAGAGCATAGTGCATGCTGGTCTTGACAGCTTTTAACTATGTACTCCTGCTTGTGAAGTAGGAGATATTGCTACCTCTTTTCAGCATGTCTGGCAATGTTGACTTGGTAGTTCTCAGTGATTTGAGCAAAGGAAAGAGCTAGTGCACAGCAGAGCAGGGATTACACATTCTGTCACTGGCTCTGTACTTGATTCCTCTGCCAGTTCTTTCTTTCCCCCTAAAAACCCAGCAAGGACCATTCCACTACTGGTGTAGAATCTGATTAGTTTCACTCCAGCTTCTTATATTGAATGCAACCAAGTTATTTCCATGTTAAATATAAAGTGGTCTCTTGTAAACATTAAGTACGCAATTGAAAAACTTAACTTGTTGTATATTAAGAAAAACATTGGCAGTAAAATCACCTGGGTATTTTTTTTTCTTAAGTTGTAAAAGAACAGGACTCATTTTAAGTGACTCTTTGATTCGGGCCTCTTAGTTGGGCCGTACATAAAGAAAATCTCTGAGGAAGCCCCTTCTACACATACCTTTTGTGGTGCTGGGAATCAGCTCGAGATCTTGCACCTGATAGACAAGCCCCCTACCACAGAGCTACATCCCTAGCCCAAAAAAGCCTCTTTTTAAATTACAGTATGTGGAGCTTTGGGGTTTTTTGCCTGTAATCCCAGCAAGCTAGTGGCTGAGGCAAGAGGACCACAAGTGGGAGTTTGAAGCTACCCTGGGCAATGTAATGATTTCAAGGACAGCTTGGGTTATACAGTAAGATCCTGCCTCAAAACAAACAACAACAAAACAATAATATAAATTTCACTATGTGGTGCCCAGACTGTGGTGGTATTTGCCATGGCATTTGATGATGAGTAGTTCCAAATGGGACTCAATTGCTTTGTGGACAGACTCAAGTTATTGAATAGTTAGGTGACTGGTTTACCTCACTGCTTAGAAGTGTGCCTGTTAGCCAAGCAAAAGTAAGGGAAAAGCACCTCTAAAATAATCTTTCATTGCTTTTTGTGAAATTTTAAATATATAATTGATATTTAATCACTGAAGGTGATTAGGCTGCTGGTTGGCATTGTAAAATTTTAAGAGCTTTACTCTTGAATAGTAATTTTATAAAGAATTATATCGAATTAAACTTTTTTACTCCTCACCAACCCTGCTAAGTTCATATACTTAATTTTATTAAATGCTTAAGGGCTTAGTGATGTAGCTCAGTTGGTAGAGTGCTTGCTTGACATGAACAAAGCCCTGGGTTCTGCCCCAGGACCCCACAAACAGACCATGGTAGCGGGAGGATCAGAAGGTTAAGGTCATCCTTAACTAAGAGTTCAAGAGCAGCCTGAGATACATGAGACCCTGAGTCAAAAAGAAAAAATAAGGAAACACTTAAGAGTGTTTATTTATACTTCTGTTAGGGTTTGAGTTGGTAAGGAATCTTAAAATCAAATTTTATTTTTCAAGGATCATTTTGTTCTCTGTATGAAATTATAGTTTAATTGATTGTTGAATGCTAACCATCATAAGTTACCTATGAAACTTAAAAAATATCATTTAATTCTTTGGGTTTTTTTTTTTTAATTTCTACTACTTGTAACTATTATTATTTATTTTTAATTTTAATTTTTAATTTTTTTGTCTTTTTGAAGCAGGGTCTCCCTGTAACCCCAGCTGTCCTGGAATTCATGATGTAGACCAGGCTGGCCTTGAACTCACAGAGATCCGCCTGCCTCTGCCTCCCATGTGCTGGGACCACAGGCGTTCACCACCACGGCTGACTTATTTTTAAAATAATTTTTTAATGTGTATGAGTGTATTGCTTGCATGTATATAAGCATACCCATGCCATGCAGTGCCTGTGGAGGTCAGAAGAGGGCATCAGATTCCCTGGAACTGAACTGGAATTACATTCTGGATAGCCACCACGTGGGTGCTGGGGATCAAACCTAGGTTCTTTGCAAGAGCAGCGGTGCTCTTAACTGCTGAGTCATCGCTCCAGCCCTGGTCTCTAACTCTTAGGCCCAAGTGATCCTCCTGTGTTAGCTTCCAAAGTGGCTAGGGTTATACACCACCACACCCAGCTTAGAGAGTAAAGTTAGCTATTTTAATTGTTTGTTATTATTTAGTTATTGGTCAAGCAATAAGTTTGGGACAATCAATTGAAATATGACCAACAAAAGTAAATTTTTAAGGAAGTTGCTTCTATGCTGTTACCATAGGTAATCAGAAATTAGCAAAAATATCTTTTCAGTAGTCAATTTTTGTTCTAGAATCAAGACATTGCACTTACAGTGGCAGCCATCCTTTGAATAATCTAACAATTCTGATTGACAAGAAGAAAATTCTTTAAATTTCTATGAATGGAACACTTAAAAACCTGTGAGGAAGGGCTGGAGAGATGGCTCAGTGGTTAAGAGCACTGACTGCTCTTGCAGAGGACCCAGGTTCCATTCCCAGCACCCACATGGTGGCTAACACCGATCTGTAACTCCAGTTCCAGGGGATCTGAAGCTTTCTTCTGACCTCCATGGAGACTGCACACATGGGTGCACTTATACACATGCAGGCAATACACTCATACACATAAAAATAATAAAATATTTTTAAAACCCCTAAAACCCTGTGAGGATTGAGTGTGGTGGTGCCTGCCTGTAATGTGAGCACTTGGAAGCCGAGACTAGAGGATTGCTGTGAGTTCCAAGCTAGCCTGGCCTAAAATGTGAGAGCCCGTCTTAAAAAAATAAACCTGTGAGGAAAACTTATGCAAAATGATTTGGAATCTTACAGATGCACGTTCTGATTTATCGTCTGACTTACGGTTGTACTTCTGTTTTCTCGGCAATACCTCGTCACTATACAGTGTCCGCATTCAGAGATCCCCCCTCAGCAGTGTTCTCACGGTCAGCAGTTGTAGGATGTACCCAGCTTTCAGATGATTGTAGCTGTCGTTCATTATGCAGGAAACTAAACGATGAATAGTAATTATTCTAAACTGCAGATTATAATTTAAAAAAATACACTGAAGGTTTTGTTTTAGCCTAGTACTTGAAATTGCACATAGTTCCGTATATTTTCTGGCCCATAAACTATGTGTGTTCATATTTTTTATGTCAAGACTTTCCATTGGAAAAGGAGACCATGACTTTCAGCACCCCTAGATCTTCTACCTCTTTATTCAAACCTGTAGATTGCTATCTATCTGTTTGAAAAACCGACTATGGCAGGACTGTAACTATACTTTCCTTCTTGTTTTACTACTTGTCTTAAAATCAACTATCCCCTCCCTCCCCCAGCAAGGCCCTAACTAGATGTTCCTTCCCTGTCCCCGTGTTAGTCTTGGAATTATATTGGGAGCTAGTGTTTAATAGAATAGGTTCATAGGTAGAATGCCCATGGTCTACTTTAGAGAAGGGAAGGTCATTCCCTACCTTTTCCATCAGAATAGGTGAGACAGTGGTACTCTCCAGTGCCCTTTGTCTTTTTGAGACAGGGTCTCCTTGCAGCCCAGCTGTCCTGGAACTCACTATGTAGACCAGGCTGGCCTTGAACTCACAGAGATACGCCTGCCTCTGCCTCCTGAGTGCTGGGCTCAATACACATTCATAAGCTTTGTTTGCACTTTCACATGAAGATTGTGTATACGTAGAAAGACTATAGGCCTTGAAACCGAGCCCCGTGCCTTCAGTCCTGGCTCTGCACTTTTTGGTGAGTGCAGACTCTACTCTGAGGCTTGGTTTCCTCTTCTGTAAGATAGACCCAATGAGACCACTTTGCAGGGTTATTAATACATAAATGGAGCTATCAAGGTGTTGCTCTGCCTGTGGATCCAGTACTTAGCAGCTGAAATAGGAGAATCTCAGGGCTGGAAGAATCTCAGTAGTGAAGAGCACTGGCTGCCCTTCCAGAGGACCCAGGTTCAGATCCCAGCACCCACATGGTGGCTAACAACTGTCCTTAATTCCAGTTCCAGGGGATTCAGTGCCCTCTTTTAACCCCCCAGGGCATTGTACAGTACAGGTGCACTTACATACATGCAGGCAACACACTTGTACACATACACCTGTAGTCCCAGCACTTGGGAGGCAGAGGTAGGCGGATCTTTGTGAGTTCAAGGTCAGCCTGGTCTACATAGTAAGTTCCAGGCCAGCTGGGACTACAGGGAAACCCTGTTTCAAAAAGAACAAAATAATAATAATAATAATAAATAATAGTAATAGTAAATAATAATAATAGATTACAACAACAACAAAAAGAAATAGAATCTCAAAAGTTCCAGGCCAGCCTGGGGCCACATAGGGAGATCCTACCTCAACAGCAATAACAACAAAAAATAAGAAGAAAAAGTAAAAGGTTAGCACAGGGTCTAGCACACAGTAGGAGCTCAAACAAATATTAGCTGCTGGTTTTCCTATTATAGTTACTTTTTTTTCCTTTTTTTAAATTTTATTATTTTTATTTTATGTGTATGCATGTATTGCCTCCATGTAGGTAAGTACACTCGTGTCCTGCAGTGCCCACAGAGAATAGAAGAGGCCCTCAGATCCCCTGGAACTGGAGTTACAGATAGTCGTTAGCTGCCGTGTGGGTGCTGGGATTCGAACCTGGGTCTTCTACAAGAACAACCAGTGTTCTTAACCACTGAGCCATCTCTCCAGACCTGTTTTTCCTTTTAAATACCTTTTAAAAACTCCTCCCCACTCTGATTATTCTTCCTTAATTTGTGAAGTTAAAAGAATTCTTACTGTGTACTATATAAGGTTGTATGAATTCCAGTTAAATGCTTACAGATGTAACACCTTTGTGCACAGATGAAGAAACTGAAGCAAAAATTAATTTTTCCCAAATCACAGAGCAATTGAGAGTCATGGGTAGAATCGAAATCCTACCAGTTAGACTTGAGAGTGAGAGTCTGCACTGTTTGCCAACTATACTATGGTGCTCTCTATGCAGGTGGTAGAAGATGTAGCTGACCTGCGCTTACCTTAGCCTGACACTCCCCTGGAGTAGAACTTTGTCCGTAGGTGAAAATGTTCTCTTGGAGCAGGTAGTATCATTGGATTGATTTTTCTTGCACTTTTGACGTCAAACCAGTGATCTATGAGAAGACCTTATGTAATTGAGTGGTTTCGGTATGGGTAACGTGACTGTGTCTGTCGAATACTCCATTTTACATAACAAAACATGATTTGTAGATTAAAGCTAGCTCTTCTAAATTTCATATCAGTTTAAAGCTGTTAAGCACGTGCTAATCACATAGGAAACAACCTAGAGCTATTAATGAGGATAATTCGGGGTTTTGTTGTTTTTGTTTGATCTTTTTTTGAGACAGGGTCTCCGTGTAGCTACAGCTGGCCTGGAATGCACTCTGTAGACCAGGCTGGTCTTAAACTCACAGAGATTTGCTGGCCACTGGCTCCCAAGTGCTGGGACTGAAGGCATGTACCACCACACCTGGCTTTTTTTTTTTTTTTAATATTTTAAGACATTGGTTTCTGTGAACTAGATTCATCAACTAATGAGAATTGTACTTGAAAAAGTAAGTCCTTTGAAACTTGGACCTGAATGCCTTCTTGGAGTTGAACTTGAAATTGAAGCTTAAGGGTTAGAGAATGAAAAATCTGGCTAATGGAAGAAGTCCAATTAATTTTAATTTTTTTCTTTTACAAATATCACTTCCTCATTAAAGTTATTTCTATTTTGAAATTTGGGGGAATTAGTTGACCAGCAAACTGTTTACCATGTTCATTGTTTTCCCATAAGAATCATAGTAGGAAAGACTTTCTTAACTTTACTGTCATTATTATTATTGCTGTAGAGTCATTCTGGGCCTTTGCTTTCCTAGTCATGGTATTTTGTGGGTTTGATGGCAGAATATGCTTGAATATATACTTTGATAGATTCAAAATACTGTATTTGAATTTTTTTCAGGTAAACTACTTATTTTGATGCCAGGGATTAAACCTTGAGCATGTACTTTACCACTGAGCCACACCCCCTTGTCCTAAAAGATTATTTCAAATGTGAGTCTTAAATTTCTTGAGTTAAAAAAAAGGGGCGGGGGGAACATATGTTAGATTTAAAGACAAAGCAGTATGTGTTGTTAGTCTAGGCATTTTTTTATTTTGTAAGATGAACAAACAGATGCCTTTTACTATTCAGAGTATGGCAACTTTCCAAGTTTTCTCTTTCCCCTTCCTTCCCATCTTCCCTTTCTCTCTCCTCTCATTCCTCCTCCCCTTTTTTTTTTGTCTTGAATTAAAAAAAAAAAAGTATGAGTATCATCTATTTTTGTGTACTTAGCACAATTGAATTTTCTTGAAACTTGGCAATAATCTAGATGACTTTGACACATGAATACTAAAGATTGTATTGCTTAATCATATTTAGTGATTACGCTTGTCCCTTTTAAATACATATTAAATACATACACTTTTGATTGCTGACTCATAGAGCCTGTCTCATGTTTCTGCTCTTGGGAAAAAAAATCTCCACTGGGTTTGTAGTAGAAATGGAGAAATCTATCTGCTTTACTATTTTGTTTTTTTAGTCTATCTTATCTCCCATTCTATAATAATTCTTCTCTAGTTAGTCTCATCATCCTTTTTCCATTCCTTGGGTGGGCATATTTTTGATTTATGTTTTCAGAATAGGAATACCTTGCCCAGTACCACTTGTGTGGCCTGGGAAAGGGTGCTGGGAGTGTTAGGGTTCTAAACAGCCTGAGCAGAAGGCAGATAGTTGTAATCTACTCTAGGACAACCTTTTACCCTAGAGAATTAGTCATTTGCAGTGGAGGAAAGTAAGCGTTAAACTTGCTGTAGATACAGAAAGCTGGTGAGAGCCCAGCACAAGAGGAGGGTTTTAAGAAATATTTGAA
>NW_008340356.1:957476-979117 GCF_000622305.1 Nannospalax galili | reverse complement strand
ACCCACACATGTTATTTATTTATTTATTATTATTATTATTATTTGGTCTTTTTGAGACAGGGTCTCCCTATGGCCCCAGCTGTCCTGGAACTCACTATGTAGACCAGGGTGGCCTTGAACTCACAGAGATCCGCTGGGATTAAAGGCATGCGCCACCATGCCCGACTTGATTATTTTTGTGTGTGTGTGTATGAGTATATTGCCTGCATGTAAGTGCACCCATGTGGTGTAGTCATTTCAGAGTTCAGAGGGGGTGTCAGATCCCCTCAAACTGGAGTTATTGTTGTTAGCAGCCATATGGGTACTAAGAATTGAACCTGGGTCTTCTGTAGAAGCAGACAGTGCTCTTAACTGCTGAGCCATCTCTCCAACTCAAGAGGAGGGTTCTTATCAGACCTGGCAGGAAGGGTCATCTCATAACCTCTTGGTCTTGTTAGAGTCTGTGCTGTCAGGTCTCAATTCTTGTCCACACTGGAGCCCATACTATGAGTTCTTTGCCAGTTGTCACCCATTTGTTTTTATGGGGTTGGAAATAGGTAACTCACCCTTTTTCTTGACTATATTGATAGTGTTTGTTCTACATCCCAGAAATTTATACATAAACCAGTCAAAATATGTACATATGTGCTGTTTTTTGCTTTTTTTTTCAAAGAAGTTTTATGACATATGGAACTAAATAGTTGATTTGTGTAATGCTATTTGGGTAATACAGTCTTTATCTTTATACCATTCTCTAAGATCTTGCTTTCTGGCAGGAAGACATTAATACAGTGAACAGTTCTTTTTGGCTTGTAGGAGTGATTTAAGCTATGTTTTTTTTAAGTTCTTGTCTTTAATAAAGATGATTAAAACTTCAGGGAACAGTGCACTGGATTCACTATTGTGTGATTAAAGCCTCATATAAGCCAGATTCTTTTGCTGCCTCCAGTTTTTAGGAGAATAGTGGGATAGGTATGCTTGAAGTTCTATCAGGTTTAATTAAAAAGAGTTTACAGAGTGTGGCCTGTGGTTTATACACTTCCAGCTTCACTTCCTACATTGTACAGTGGGCTCTGGTGATCATAATGACCCTCAGGTACTGTAAAGAAATATAAACACATCAGATACCCTGTGGTTCAAAGGAGAAATGTATGCTATGTTTCAGAATAATTTTTAAGTTTGAAATCAAAATGAGCTTCTTGTTTACTTTCAGTTAATTAACTTTCAGGAATTCAAATTACTTTCTTGGTTGATTTCATTGTTAGATAATACATTTCAAGGAGAAAAAAAATCGTGGGTCTTTGAGAGGTATGTCATATAATGGAATATGACTTACATGGTATGCAGAAGTGGTAGTGGGATAGTTAGTGAAGTACAGGTTACTGTATTTTTTATAGTCTCTGTTTTAGTGGTTGAGGCCGTAACCTGTAACTTCATACAGTAACATTTGCAGATAGACAGGAGAGTATGATAGACCAGACCCTGGGCATAAATGTATTTCATACTCTAAGAGATGGGGTTAATTTTCATACTTGATTTTTGCAACCTTTTCATTCTGTGATTGTGGTAATATTTGCATCTTTGATGGTCTTTTTTCTGAGACTCTCAGAAATTTTATAAATATGTCCCAGGAGGCAGTGAGGCTCGTGGAAAATTGCTAGCACTCAGATTTTGAGGCTACTTTTGTTCTTCTCTCAATCCTGTTAAACAGGCTGGTGTTATTTTTGTGAACAAAATGGCTTAGACTCCTGGGTTTGGTTTCTCATGTGTTTAGTCACTCAGAGGTTTGTGATCTGTCAGTTTGGGCCAGATCAGAGATTTAGAGATTCTTAGATGTGTTGCTTAAACTACAGAATACTGTTTCTATTAATATGTTCCCAGTTCAAGTGACCCTCCCCCCACACACCCCCTTCATTTTCATTGTAGCATTAGAAGAACCTGAGTATTTTGCTGAGAAGACAGTATTGGGACTTTGAGGGGAAAGAATACAGTGGGGTTTGTATTAGAGGCCAACTTGGTGAGAGGGGAGAATCCAGTCTTTGACACCAGGAGAATTTTTTTTTTTTAATTTTAAAGTATCCAAGTAGGAAAGATGCTTCTTATTTGAATGAAAATGTGAGGAACTTCTAATTAATGAAGTTCCTGAATACCACCCAGAATGGTCATATCCCATGCAGGGCGTTCCTAGCTTATCACCTTCTTCCATTTGGTAGAAATGGCAGGAACCCAGGCATGTAGTACTAAACTGGTACTAGGACTGTTGCCAACACCTGTTCATCACACCTTCCCTAGGACTGTTTGACTTGTTGGCTGAAAGGCTCTGTGTGTGTGTGTGTGTGTGTGTGTGTGTGTGTGTGTCTGTGGGTGTGTGTGTGGGGGGTCTGGGTGTGTGTGTGTGTGTGTGTGTGTGTGTGTGTGTGTGTGTGCACCCCTTGCTTGGTCACAAGGTCACCTGAGAGTGGCCACGCTCTTCCCCCAGAGCCTGTCTCTACCCTCCACTCCTGATGATGCAGAGAGGCTGAGCGTCTCTTCTCTCCATACTGGTTGCTTTTTCAAAACTATACCAAACTTTGTGTTTCAGATCTTTTAAATTGTCTTCTAATTAATGATAGATCTCAAATAAGTCTTAATCAAAAAAATTTTGTATTTTATGAGGAAAACTATTACTAATGCCAGTCACTTAGCTATATTAGAAATATGTAGTTATGTGTGATTTTACACATATTTTCTGGTTTTCATAGAACAAGTTGAAATCATCGCAGAAGGATAAAGTTCGTCAGTTTATGATCTTCACACAATCTAGTGAAAAAACTGCAGTAAGTTGTCTTTCTCAAAATGACTGGAAGTTAGATGTTGCAACAGATAATTTTTTTCAAAATCCTGAACTTTATATACGAGAGAGTGTAAAAGGATCGTTGGATAGAAAGAAGTTAGAACAACTATACAGTAGATACAAAGGTGAGTGTTTTATGATTTAAGGGTTTTCCAAAGTTATGGGCTTGTTAAGAAATCAACTTCATGGATTATGGAGTTGGGTGTGTCCAGCAGAGTTACTGTAGATCTTAGAAGTTAGAGCCTGGAAATCATTCTCCCTGTTCACTGAATTTCTTCTTGGCCTGTGTAGTGTCTTTTTTCCCCTTCCATTATCTAGTTTGAGAATTGGGAGATTAGAGACAGTTTTTCTCCCTTCATGTTTATAAAACTCAGCTGAACGAGATTTTAAGAAATAACTTGCATAACATCTTTTTAAATGAATTATAAAGTAGCACTTGCTTTAGAAATGTTAAAGAGGAGGGGGTTTAAGAGCCAGAGGTGGTGGATGACCACAAGGAAACAGAGCTTTCCAGACAACTGGACAGTACTCATATGAACTCACAGCAATGGTGACAGCTTATGCAAGTCCCAAGTAAGCTCAAGCCAGACAAAATCCCAGCATAGACATGGGGATGTGGATAAGAAGCCCCAACCCAATGTAAGGAACTATTGGCAACCAACAGCTGCTGGGAATGGGAAGAGTCAGTCTTGCTTAAGGGTGAAACTCTTGGTAACACAAACCTGGCACTGTGGGCCTTTATCTTATAGTACAGGAAATTTGGGGCATGGAATAAGGGGTTGCATATAGAGGCACCTAAATGTGATCAAAATATATTGCATGAAATGTGCAAAAATTAAAAATCCAAATAAAAAATGAAAAAAATGTGCAATAAAAAATTTAAGTGTGTGTGTGTGTGTGTGTGTGTGTGTGTGTGTGTGTGTGTTAAACAGCTGGGCAGGTTGTGCAAACCTGTAATCCAAAGGCTAAGGAGGTAACAGTTAAAGGTTAGTTTATATTGTAAGACCATCTCAAAAAAGGGAAGAAAACAAAGGAAAGATACAATAAATAAGTAAATGGATAGTTTCTTTACCCTTATTCTCTGAAGTAACTAGTATTTAATAGCCTGGTATGGACACTTTCATGTCTTTTATGTTTTTGTTTTTGTTTTGTTTCTTTTTTGATGATGGTGGGGAGTGAACACAGAGTTTAAGGCATCATGCGTGCTAGGCAGGCGTTCTACCACTGAACTGCCCCTCCCAGCCTGGTATGCATTTTCCTATTGCTAGTGTTGTTGCCAAATTGCTTTTAGATTTGTTAGCAAATCATATTTGGTAGCAGTAGAGGAGTGCCTCTTTTTCTTTGTATTTGTTATTATTTCAGTTTTTTTCCTGCTTTACACAACAGACATATTGTTGAGATAAAATATTTAATCATTACTCAAAAAGTGATTGTTTTTGCAAAATGAACTTTGTTTTAAGAAAAAAATAATTTCTGTATTTAATACTGTTAATTTTCAATGCCTATTTAAATACAGTTTGAGTATGTTGACAAACTCCCTTGTCCCTGTATAGGCATGTCTGGTTTTCGAATGTATATAAGTATGGAACATTTTGCACGTGAATAGGTGATACTTAAAAAAAATAAAGGCCCATCTACTTATCTGTATACTTTAATAGTGCTATTTAGAGGGCAAAGTGGCTTAAGCTATTTGTGGAAACACTTGTTAAAGTAATACTGCTTCAGCGGTTAAGAGCACCAACTGCTCTTACAGAGGACCCAGGTTCAAATCCCAGCACCACATGCTGGCTAACAACCATCCCTAATTCCAGTTCCAGGGGATCCTACACCCTATTCTGACCTCCATAGGCATTACATGACACGGGTGCCCTTATACACATGCAGGCAATACACTCACACATATAAGAATAAAATTTTAAAAGACTAATACTGCTTCATGTCTTTGACATACTGTGATCTGTTTTAAAATGAAAAAGAAAGCATTTCCTTTTTTAGTTCTATGAATGTAGTATAATAAAGTATGGCATTAATTTCGTATCATATTACTATTTTCAAAGATCCTCAAGATGAAAATAAAATTGGAATAGATGGTATCCAGCAGTTCTGTGATGACCTGGCCCTCGATCCAGCCAGCATTAGTGTGTTGATCATTGCATGGAAGTTCAGAGCAGCAACGCAGTGCGAGTTCTCCAAACAGGAGTTTATGGATGGCATGACAGAATTAGGGTGAGTATAACCTCCATAGGAGATGAGACATTATGCTCTGAGAGTTTCATGGCTCAATTATGCCATCTGTTCTTCAATGGAAATTTAAATTTGTACTAGCCCACGAACAGTATAAATACAAGTGAGTTAGTGTGTTAGTTCCCAGGTTAGACAGGTTCTGGCCTTACCAAGTATCTGTATAATTATTGTAGCCTACTCTGTTTGCATTATTCTTTTATCATTTGTTCCTAGGAAAGGGTCACTAGTATTAAAATTATTGACCATTAATATTTAACATAGAAAAGTGAAATGAACAAGTAAAGTATGTACTGTAAATTTATGAAATGCTAGAATTTAAAGATTGGAAGGTATCTTAGAAGTTACTAAATGCTTTTCATTCTGCTTAAAGCCTTAACAGATGGTTTAGCTGAATGTGTTTGGATAAGTAGATTGCAAAGTCATGGGGAGAGGTTTTGCTTACTAAATCAAGTTGTTCGTGTTTGATGGGACTACAGACATAGTTTGAAGGCGGGGCAAGGTAAGCACTCCTGGAATCCTAGCACTCAAGATGCAGAGGCAAGAGGATCAGGAGTTAAGGCCATCCTCAACTGTATAGAGTTCAAGGCTAGCCTGGGCTACAGAGTGAGACCCTGTCTCAAAAATAAAAAAAAATAAACTGATGTCATTCAAGCATTGCTTCATTCCAATAACCATTCTCCAAGCCTCGCCTACCTCTTTATAACCCCTTTTGTGAGGGAAGTAGTCTTCTGACACACAAGGAATTATGAAACCAGGTGATATTTTGGGTCAGGACTGAAACCAGGATTCTGCTTACTGAGTCTGAGGAACATCCTAAAGCAGGGTCCAGTCAAGACACAAGCCATAGCAGTAATTTGACCAGGGAAAATTTAAAGAAGTATTTTACTACAGAAAAGAAAACCCTAAGGTGTAAAAGTTGTAGCAATAGCTTGTTGCCACCCCTGAATGAAGTGAACCAGCCAAGACAAAATTCAGTTTCTGAGGAAGGGAGCAGGCTGTAGGAACAGGATGCACACTCCAGAAATCTGGTTGGATGCCACTGAGTGGGCTGCCTTAAGAGTTACTACTGGTTGACACTGCTGGGACCTTGCCACACTCTCAGACCATTTTTGACAACAACCTGGGTAACACTTCTTCCTACCCTGGCCTTTTCTAGCTTTGTCAGTAGACCCTGACGTTGAGTGAGCTGGCAAGAGAAATGACGTCTCATGATTTGTGGCTGACCCTGCAGAGTAGGGCAGAGAAGAGTGGGCTTAACACCATAAGTAAATAAATTAATAGCTTGCCCAGACCCTGGCTGATAGTGAAGCCAGCCCCATCATGAACTTGCAGGGATTTTCTGTCAAGGTACAAGTTTCACTAGAATTTATGGAGAAAAATTGTAGTTTTCATTTGCGATGAAACTCATTGAAAAATGTGACAAACTTGCAAATGAAATTTTTAGTTTACAAACTGTTCTATAAAGTGTTATAAAGAATATAGAGAGAATTAAAGCAAAAATGTTTAAAAGACAGTGGGTTGATTTGATTATGGAATCTTTAAGAAATGGGACATTTCTGTCCTACGGCCATTATTAAAAGGAAAGTAATGTTTGACACATGGAACTTTTCAGCTCTTTGCAAGTTGAACGTTTTGTAAATGTAGAAAAAAACTAATATTAACTTGAGATAATTTGGTTGGAGGGTAGAGGTGTAGCTGGTATTTATTAAAAAGCAAGTTTTCAGGAAGAATACTCCCTCATTTAAACAAAAGACCTTGCTTTCTAGTTAGTTTGGGAGTGAGACATGATTAATTACCATGCTGACAGTGCCTCGCACAGTCCATACTGATGGTTGTAATGATGATGGTACATTCTTATCTATTCACTACAGCAGAAATGGACTCTGCAAGTCAATGTCCTGATAGTTCAATGAATTATGTATTTAAAAGGAATAGCCAGTTTCTTTTAAAAGTCAAAATTTTAACAATTTTGTATCTCTAGACCTCATCTTCTCTAAACTAACTCTTGACAAAAGTCATAGTTTTGCTTTTTGAGGTTTTAGTGACGAATGAGCAACTGTGTTCCCAAATTATTAGTTGAAAATTTTTTTGTAAAATTCATAAGCTTTAAGTTGTGCATCATTCTGAGTAGAGTGGTGAGATTTCATACTGTCCTTTTCTGCCCTGCTGGGGATGTGAGTCTTCCCTTTGTCCAGCTCATAACTCTTTATATACTGCCTGCCTAATAGTTGCTTAGTGCCGTTCTCAGTTATCCAGTAGATGTTGTTATCCTAGTGCTTGTGTTCAAGTGGCCTTATTTTATAATGGCCCAAACATGCAAGAGTAGTGATGTGCCAAAGAAGTGTCCATTTAAGTGAAGAGAAACCACATACACATAATTATGTACAAAGTTATTCCCATGTCATTGTCTTAGTATTAGTTACTGTGAACCTCTTGCTGTGTGTCATTCATATTTTAAACTTTGTATCACAGATATCTATGTATAGGGAAAAGCATATATCTTGGGCTTGGTGCTCTTTAGAGTTTCAGGCATCACCTGGGGTCTTGTATCCCCTGTGGCTAAGGGGAGACTACCATCTTCATAGAATGTAAAAAATGAAATCCCAACTATTTGATTTTTTAAAAATGAGTTCTAGGAAAAAAATATAAACCCTCATAAGAATAATTAAGTTAAGCTTTTAAATTTATAGTGAAAAGTTAACCATTTATAAACTTAATTTTATAATGTAGATGTGACAGCATAGAAAAACTAAAGGCCCAAATACCCAAGATGGAGCAAGAATTGAAAGAACCAGGACGATTTAAGGATTTTTACCAGTTTACTTTTAATTTTGCAAAGAATCCAGGACAAAAAGGATTAGGTAAGAATATTTCAAAATTATATTTGGTGTTTTACATATATTTAAATAAATTAATAGTGTCACTTTTACAATAGAAAGTTATGTGTTTTAACTATAAAGTTATGAAAATGGCGGCCATTGGAGAACACTGAGTAGTAAACTTAGAAAACACTGGACACATTGAATAATAGGGTTAATTTGAGTATCGTATGTGAACCACTGAATTTTAAAAAAACAAAAACTATAAATGCAGAAAATAAATAGTCCTTAATATTTCACTGACATTTATTTATGTATTCTTTTATTCATCTATAATCTAGAAGGTATTTTAGGACCTTAGGATCTATAAAAATTCTATTATAAGATTTCTGAGTCATAGAATACCAGATAACTTTATTTAAAATTTGAAAACTATAAGAAATAATGAAAAAGAAAGTATCACTTATAATCTTATCTAGAAAAAACCAGTTGGTGCAGAGCACCTAGCCACTTGTGTTAGCTTGTTTTGTTATCTTTTAGATCAGCCAGTTTGTACTGGCTTTGAGGATAGCTAGGGAAATGAAAGTGAGAGTGTCGTGTAAGTTACTGATCCCTAAAAAGCCTAGGTGGCCATAGATACTATGAGGTAAATGAAGATGGGGCTCTAAAGAAAGGGAGGAGCAGATAAAAGCTGGAGTGATTAGAAAGTGTTTCCTGGGCTCTGTGAGATATAGGAGCTGAGGGCTGTGTTATCTAGCTGGACAAAGAAAGATAAAAGATGTTCCAGTGAGAGGGTAGTTAGGAAGCAGGAGTCCCAAACCTTAGAGCTAGGCTGGGCCTCTGTGGAAGAGAGAAGGCATTGGTTTCATTTTAGAGGGAGATGAAATTGGTGTGAAAAAGTAAGACCAAATCAATAACCACAGGCTTCTTCGGAAAATGAGATAAAAATGTTTTTAGTTGGACTCTGTGGGAAATGGAGGCACACTTAAGGTTTTGGTGAGGACAGTAATCCCATTTAATATGAGCTTTAGTGCACCTAACCTAGGGTTAGGGTTAGCTTTTTAGTGTGCTAAGTCCTTCACATACACACTTAGGTAATGCTGAACAATTTTATGAGTTATTCTTTCATTCATTTTATCATCTGCTAAGTGCTAGATACATGATTGTATCGTCTGGTCTTTTTTTTTTTAATTCTTAGTTTGCAAATGAGTAAACTTAGGCACAGGAAGGTTAAATAATGAGAGTGAGGTTGTGTTATGTTTTACTTTGTTTTTATGATACCGAGGATTGAACCTAGAGCCTCACACAAGCGAGGTAAGTGCTTTACTGTTGAGCGGTGCCCCTGACCCTTTCTGCTCTTCATTCTGAGGTCTCTCCAAGCTGCCCAGACTGAAACACACTCTGTAGCCCAGGTAGACCTTGAACTTTCAGTGAGGAACTGGGATCACAGGCCTGCAATGCCACCCCCAGTTTTGTTGTTTCTTTGGTTTTGCTGTCTTTGCATTTGTGGGAATTGAACCCAGGCCTCTGCTAGGTAAGTGCTCTGCCACTGAGTCAGTTTTTCTTTTTTGAAGCTATAGTAGCTGGAGAGGCTGATGGGGCTTCTTATACTAATCCTTTGTATTTTAGATTGAACATTGAGAGAGATTGTATGAGTAGGGGTTAGACCAGGGAAGTGACTGAAACTTAGAAAAGAAGGGATAAGTGTATTTTGTAATGGAGAATTAGCCTAAAGAGAGAGAAACCCGGGACTGGGGTGATTAAAGATTTCAAAAATATTTGTAAAACAAAATTCTAATGAAGGCTTTTAACTAATTGTTCAGTATGAGCTGGATTTTATTCTTTTTTTTAACTTTTAAAAAAATTTACTTATTTTTTTAATTTTATGTGTATGCGTGTATTGCCTGTATGTAGGCAAGTGCACCCATGTCATGCAATGCCCCTGGAGATCAGAAGAGGCTGTCGGATCCCCTGGGCCTGGAAGAACAACCAGTGTTCTTAACCACTGAGCCATCTCTCCAGCCCCAGATTTTATTCTTTTATTTAATTTTTTTTTTTTTTTGTCTTTTTGAGACAGGGTCTTCCTGTAGCCCCAGCTGTCCTGGAACTCACTTTGTAGACCAGGCTGGCCTTGAACTCACAGAGATCTGCCTGCCTCTGCCTCCCGAGTGCTGGGATTAAAAGCGTGTGCCACCACACCTGGCCCTTAAATGTATTTTTATTTCTAATCAACACATAGCAGTTGTACATATTTGTGAGGTGCAGTGTGTACAGTGTATGATGATCAGATTGGGTGGATTTCATTCTCACAGGAAAAGCCCTCACTTTCAGGATGATACAGAATAAACTGTGGCACCTGCAGGTAGTTTCTGTATTTGCTGTCAACAGCTCACTAGACCTTTACTAGACCTTTTTTTTTTTTTCCAGTTTCCTCTTTCCTTCCCACAAATAAAAATTTGGTAAAGCCTTTCATTTTGAATATTCTTTTGTGGTATTTAGAAATGTAACACAATGTTTTGATAAAGTTAAACATAGTATTGTGAATGTCAAATTGATTTAAAAGAATTGAACCAGTTTCTTAGTTATATTCCATTCCCTTATGGGAGCACAAAATAAATGGTGTTTTGGGTGAATATGTACTTTTGATATTAAAACTAAAATTTTTATGATGATTTGATATATTATGATAAAGTAGAATTTTAGATTATAGGGAAAATTGAGAAAGAGATTATGTGAAAACATTAGAGTTTAAAAATATTTGTAGTATGAACTGGAGAGGTAGCTCAACAGTTAAGAGCACTGGCTGCTCCTGCAGAGGACCCTGGTTAGGTTCTCAAACCCACAAGGCAACTAACACTGTCTGTAACTCCAGTTCCAGGGGATCTGACAACCTCTTTTGACCTCTGTGGGCATTGCACAACATGAGTGCACTTCCATCATGCAGGCAATACACTTTTATGCATAAAAAATAAAAATAAAAATAATTTAACAATATTTGTGGTGGTTGTCTAGTAGTATGTTAAAAATTATTACGTTTAATGGTTACAGAGTTTGTTTTGTAACATGAAGATAATTCAGAAGATTGCTTAACAATGAATACATTTTGTATTTTAAAAGGTGAAGGTGGCAAATGCCATGTCATGTGTGTTCAACCACAATTTTTTTTAAATTCTCCACTGTAACATCTACAATATAATGAACCCTATGTCAAATGTGGGCTTACTTAATAATAGTTTGTCTGAATTGATTCATCAATTAAAAATTTTATCACAGTACAACAAAATGTTAAAGATAGTGGGAGCTGATGGGTGAAGAAAGAAATCTGCAGGAGGAGAGAAGGGAGGAGAAAGCAGGCTTTTGTTTGCTTTGCGTTGGTGTTAGGGATTAGGAACATTGACTTGCGAGGTAGGAATTGACTAGGCAGTCAGGGTAAAAAGACCCCAAAGAAAAGTAGCCAGTTTCTTAGCTAAAACTCACAATGTCCTTGGGCCTCTTAGCAACATACTCTGTTCCAAAGGCCAAAAATGTCAAAAATATTTGGGAGTTTTTATCTAATCCTTAAAAGATTTTAGGGTTACCTCTTCAGAGAGGGCACTGTTAGAGTAACCAAAAGCCCCATAAAAAAAAATAAATCAATAAATCAAAGAAGAAGAAAGAGTACATGAAGTTATCAGAAAAAAGTGATGGGGAGATATGGGAGGAATTGGAGGGGAGGGAGTGGGCGTGGATTTGATCAAAACACCTTATATGCATCTGTGATCACAGCTGTGTTTTTCATAGTTTTTCACTTTCTTTCCTTTTCTTTCTCTGCTGTCTGCTTCAGCCACGTATGATTTCTGATTACTCCGTGTACATCTTAAATTTGAAAGAGCTTTCTTAAGTTCTACATGAAGTTTAACCTACCTCAAGTACTGCTTAGTAACATATTTTACCTTCTACTTTTGAGCTTACAGGACTTACAGAACAGGTACTGCTTTAGCAGTTCTGTCACACAGTTCTTTATTAAGGTAGCATTTTTGTCTTGGTATCTCCTACCTTGCTCTCTAGTGTAAATCTCCTACCTTGCTCTCTAGTGTAAAGCAGTGGCCATCTAACCGTTTAACGATCACTTAACTCACCCCTTGTCCTCTTTCCAAGCCAGCATTCCAACTCATTTTATCCTTCAAGATATTTGTTATTCCTGTTGCTGTCCAAACATTTCCAATTTGTTAGTTTCTCTCAAAATTGAGCACTAAAGCTGAATATGATCTTTTAGAAGAAGGCTATTAAAATGTAAAACACTGTGTGTCTGCTCGTGTATCTGTTCGTTCTAATAATTTGGTCAGAGATTATATATGTCCTATTGCAGCCATTTCACTTAAGGACCTTGTTGAACCTTTGTTAGAATAAAGTCTGGGGCCGGTGAGGTGGCTCACTGGGTACAAGCACTAGCACACAGACCTGACATCTGGAATTCAATTCTGGGATCCCACAAGGTGGCAGGAGATAATTGATTTTTGAAAGCTGTTCTCTGACCACATGTGTGTCATGGCAAGCACATCCAAGCACACACTAAAATAAATAAATTTTTTTAAAGATTGTTAGAATAAGCTGTAGATCATTTTTTTTTGTGAATTGTAGTTCATCTAGAATCTATAGTTATGTGGCTGATTCGAAAAGTTTAACGTTATTGTTTAAATATTTACTCTAAAGCCAGATATAGTGGTACCCATCTATAATGTCTAGCACTCAAGGCTTAGATTGAAGGACTCTAAGTTCAAGGTCAACCTGGGCTATACAGATGGTTCTAGGCCAACCTGAACTGTGTAATGAAACCTTAGCTAAAAAGAAAAAAAAAATTGTTTAGAAATAATTGTATACTATTTTTTAAATTGGTTTGGGGTTTGGGGGTTTGAGACAGAGCTTCCCTATGTGGATCAAACTATTCTCAAATTTATAATGATTCTCTTCCTCTGCGTCCCAAGTGCTGAGGTTATAGGTATAACCCACCATGCCTGGATTAATTCGTAGTATTTTTCATTATTATTTTATGTGTATGAGTGTATTGCCTACATGTATGTAAGTGCACCCATGTCATACAGTGCCCATGGAGGTCAGAAGAGGGTGTCAGATTCCCCTAGAACTGGAGTTATGGACAGTTGTTAGCCACCATGTAAATGCTGGCAACCAAACCTGGGTCCTCTGCAAGAAGAGTCAATGCTCTTACCTGCCGAGCCATCTCTTCACCCCAGTTTATAGTATGTTAAAGAGCATTTTGGGGGCTGGGGAGATGGCTCTGTGATTAAGAGCACTGACTGTTCTTGCAGAGGACCTGTGTTTGATTCCAGCACCCACATGGCAGCTACACACCATCCTTAACTCCAGTTCCAGGGGAATCCAAAGCCCTCTTCTGACCTCCATGTCAATGCACAATATGGGTGCACTCACATATATGCAGGCAATACAGTCATACACATAAAATAGAAATAGTAAAATATCTTTTTAAAAAGCATTTTCATGTGCATAATCTCACATGGTTCTCATAACAATCCTCTGTGCTAAGTAAAAAAAAAAAAAAAGGCCATTGTATAGATAAATTCATAGCTAGAGAGGCCACCTTAAACTTCCATGGCTTCAATAGTGAAGTGAGACTGGACCTTAGCCTGTAATGATGCTCTGTGCTTTCTGTTGGAGTGCGCTGTACTGACTAAAGTTCTAGGTAAAAGAAGAAGTGATGAATAGATTCCCCATCACCACTCTATCCACCCTAGTGAGTTAACATTTTGTCTCCTTTTGGACCATTAGTTCATTTCTGTGTTTATCCTGCATTCACATGATTTTTTTTTATTCATTTTTTGTGATTTTCATACAATATAGGTTGATGGCATTTAGATCTGCTTCCCTCACTGCCCCCCCACCTAATCGATGAACTCTCTTACATACATAACATGGCCTATAGAGTATGATCTGTGTCCCCCAATGTCCTGTGGTGTCTTCATGTATCCCAGGCTGACCTTGTACTCATTGTGTAGAGGATGACCTTGAACTTCTTGCCTACATCTCCCAAGTGCTGGAATTATAAGCATGTGTCACAACATCCAGTTTTATGCATTGTTGAGGATTGAACCCAGGGCTTTGTGCATGTTAGGCAAGCATCTACCAACTGAGCTACATCCCCAGCCCTTACATGACAATTTTTCAGATTTAATCAGCATTGCTATTGATTTGGTTTGAAGAATAATATTGCAAAAAAATAAAATAACAAAAATAAATAAAACAAGACAAATATAATGATACTGGGAATATCTGTTTTTAAGTAATATTTTTATTGATTCTTTGAGAATTTCATACAGTGTATTTTGATCATATTCAGACCCCTACCCATATCCTCTCATATCCACCCCCACTTCCCTACCCCTCCTCACTTATTTGTGTTCCCCAAATACTCTTAGCTGTGGGTCCATCCCATGTAGCCTGGCCATCAGACTGTTAGAGAAAACTGACTCTCTGGGCAGCTATCAACTGCAAATAGTTCTCTGCTAGGGTGGAGCTTCTTGCCCACCTCCCATGCTGGATTTTTGTCAGGCTTGTGCAGGTCTTGTGCCTGCTCTCACAAGTTCTGTGGGTTCATATGTGTAATTACCTTTTGTCTGGAAAACTTGGTTTCTTGTATTTATCACCTCTGGCTCTTATAATTTTTCTGCCCCCTCTTCTGCAATGATCTCTGAGCCTTGGGGAGAGAGGGTGTGATATAGGAATCTCATTTAGAGTTGAGCACTCTGTAGTCTCTTATTTTCTGCATACTGACCATTGTGATTCTCTGTGCTAATTGCCATCCATTGCATGAAGTTTCTCTGGTGAGAGTTGAGAGATTCATTAATCTATGGGTATGACAAAAACTCATTAGGAGTCAGTTTAATACTGTGTCCAGTTAGCAGGATAATAGTAGTTGGATCTTCCCTACAGCCTGTGACCTGTCTGACCACAGGTTCTTGGTGCCAGGTATGAGCTTCATCTTGTGAAGCAGGCCTAAAATCCAGCCAGAATACTAACCCCTTAGCATTCCTGCCTCTTTTGTACCAGTGGGCATCTCTTCTCAGGCCAGTCATTACTGTAGCTTACAGGGTTCACAGCTAGGTAAAGTAGATTATGACTTTTCTGGTAGCATGCATAGCACCTTTCAGTACTATGAAATCTAGGCAGTAAAGATGAAACTTCAAGGTCAGTGCCAGCTTGTTTTCTCCATGTTTGTTCAATGACTCACATATGGTAGGATCTTCAGGAATAGCATTTCACTGTCATGTTCTGAAGGGCAGCCATGAGCAATGGCAATAGCCAGTGTATTTGAGAGTCTGTGGGACCATTTTAGCCAACATTATTATTAGAACTTACTGCTGAATTTGCTCTTTTTCCAACACTAATTCAGAATCTCTAATAGTGGTTTTAAAAAATTATTTAAAATAATTAAATACAAGCCAGGCATGGTGGCACACACCTTTAGTCCCAGCATTCAGGAGGCAGAGGCAGGCAGATCTCTGTGAGTTCAGAGCCAGCCTGGTCTACATAGTGAGTTCCAGGACAGCTGGTGCTACAGAGAGACCCTGTCTCAAAAAGACCAAAAAAAATTTTTTAAATACTAAGGACCCATTATTTAGCAGGCACTGTTATAAGTACTTTATGTCTATTAACTCAATCCTTACCATATCCCAAGAAAGGTCAGTATTATTTTTGTTCATTTAAACTGAATCACAGCGCAGTTAACTCAGTTGCCCAGGCTCACATAGCTAGGGGAGAGCAGAAGCTGACTGAAATTCATGCTCTAAACTACTGTATTAAATACCTCTCTGCAGAGGCTGTTCTCTGCTACTCAGACATTACTGACAATTATTCTTATAGTTATAAAATTGACATTTTTATCTCTGTACAATTTATCTTATATATGTCTGTTCTCAAAAACCTTTATTGGTTGTGGGACTGGGGAGATAACTGGTTAAAGTGCTTGCCACACAAGTATGAGTACTAGAGTTCAGGTTGTCAGAACCCTTATAAATGCCTGGTGAATATGGTAGCTATGCTAATCAATGAGCTCTGTGTTTGATTGAGAGACCCTGCCTCAACAATTAAGGTGGAAGAGTAATTAAGGATGATTATCAACTCCAGCCTCCACATGCACATACACCCAACATCCGCTTGTGCCCATACACATGCAGATGTGCGTATATACACACATGCACAGCACACAAACACATGAAAATGGAAGAGGACAACTTCATTAGTTGCTCACTGTTGAAAAAGGAATTGGGAACATCTTAAGACTAGGGGAGTTTGTGATGTCTTCAAAAAAGATAACTTTTGAGCCTTGAAAGATGCACATTTTCGTGTCCAATAGCAAAAATCCACTCCACATGACAGAATTAGTATGTTCAGTTGCTCAGCAGTGAAAGAATATCACACCTTTGAGGAACTCTTTAAAGTGTCAGTGTGATGTGATGACAATAGGGAGCTAACACTAGCTCATGTTTGAAGTGCCCATCTCAATGTACTGTGGCCCTTTAAGAGGACTGGAAGCAGGGTTAGAAGAGATGCTGCCTGTAGAGGTATCAGGGGATGTGCTAGAAATGAAGACTGCCCTGACATAGGCCCTGCCTTGGGCTCGAGAACACACAGCTTTTAAAGGTACTTGGCCAGTGAGAGCTGTGCTTAGATGTGTGCTGAGGACTTGAAGGACTGTCCTTGGCATCACATTACTCTTTGAAGGACACTGGGAATCCACGGGAGTGTTTCTTGGCAGTCATAACGATCAAGGGTTTGTACTGGTATTTATGGTGCTCTTTCTTGGAGAAACTGTATAGGTAGATGGCGATGTGTTCTGAGTGAGGAAGAAAGAAATGGGAGTTTATGGAAGTAGGATGGTGAGTTCATTTTGAGTCCTGAGGCATTCTGTTTGAATGCCCAGTTGAGGATGACCTTAGGTAGTAAACTGTGTGAGTCTAGAGTGCAGCTTCTTAGCTGTAGGCGCCAACCCTGTATGGGGTCACATAATTGAATGTGGGACCGTGAAAACTTTGGAGGTAGTAAAAGGCTTCTGAATGCGCAGTGATGAAAGATTAGTTCAAAATCAAACATGAAGTGACTCCGAAGTGTCCCTGGCGGCTCTTACCCTTGCTGCTTCACTGCTGCATTGGTTCTGAGCACACTGTGTACTCTGCACTGGGTATGCTGTCACGCCACATGGCGCTAATGAACACTGCCTGAAAGCACTCAGATTCAAGACGGTCACATATTACAAATCCCCAGGGCTTTTACTGTACATTAAAGGTTTCTGCTTTCATAGAAATACATAAAGGGTTAGTTATGGAAAACAAAGACATTTGTTATATTCCTGCCCTCAATCCTCAGCACTATCAAAGTAGTGTATCTTTTGGTTATATTGTGTTAGAATGTTTAATTTTAAAAATTGCTGAGATGGGGGACTGGAAAGATGTTCCAGTGGTTAAGAGCATTGGCTGCTCTTGCAGAGAACCCGGGTTCAATTCCTAGCACCCACATCTGTAACTAGCACAGCCATCGGTAACTCCAGTACCAGGGGATTTGACACTCTCTTCTGACCTCCAAGGGCATTCCACTTACACACATGCAGGCAAAACACTCATACACATAAAATAAAAATAATAAAATATTTTTTAAAAACTACTGAAAAAAATATAATTAGGAATTTGTACTTTTTAGGTCTCTTCTATCATGAAGCTCAGATTTTGACCTACAACTTGTTTTCAAAACAAATGATAAAAGTAGAGGAGCACACACACCATTTCAGAGTTATCTGGGAAGGGAAGGGAAGAAGGCGCACAGCTGATAAAGGGAGAGGAGATCCAGCCACAGTTTGAAAAGACAGCTGATAACCTATCCTTTCAAGAATAAGCAGGTTGAGTATATACAGAGAGGAAAGCTAATCCAAAGACAAGACCCCTTTAACAGGATGATGATGGATCCTGAGGAGACTTGTGAGGGGCCTCTTGACTAGAAACAAAAAAAGGACACCTTTCCCCACTGTGATGGAGTAATGTTATATGCTAGTTATGGATTTGAAAGTTAAAAGTGTACTTTTTAGCTGGGTGTGCTAGTGCATGCCTTTAATCCCAGCACTTGGGAGGCAGAGGCAGATGGATATGGCCAGCCTGGTCTACATAGTGAGTTCCAGGTCAGCTGGGGCTACTAAGGAAACCCCTTCTCAAAGAAAAAAAGTATGTGAAACTTTGAGATGTTCATTGAGCAGTGCCCATTGTGTTTTTAGTCTGGTTTGGGAAGATGTAGTTCCTGTTTCTGAATAGGTTAATAAGCTCCAATGAAGAGAGGGCCTTTTTGACTCTAGACTATATATTTTTATTTGAAGTAGATAAGTTTATTGCTTAGAGAAGAAAGAGAGTTAAGGGCATTTAAAAATCTGTTGGGAGACTTTGAAGATGCCTCTCCCCCTTTCAGTTTGGAGTAGTATAAAGGTTCAGGACACAGAGGGGGTTTTTTTGTTGTTTTTTAAAAACTATTTTAGCCGGGCATGGTGGCACACGCCTTTAATCCCAGCACTCGGGAGGCAGAGGCAGGCGGATCTCTGTGAGTTCAAAGCCAGCCTGGTCTACATAGTGAGTTCCAGGACAGCTGGGGCTACAGGGACACCCTGTCTCAAAAAGACCCCCCCAAAATTTATTATTTATTTTATGAATATGAGTGTATTTCCTGCATGTATGTAAGTGCACCTATGTCATGCAATGCCCATAGAGGTCAAAAAGAGGGCTTTGGATCCCCTGGAACTGGACTCTTCTGTAGCTGCCATGTGGGTGCTAGGATCCCAACTCAGGTCCTCTGCAAGAGCAGCTAGTGCACTTAATTGCTGAGCCATCTCCCCAGCCCCCAGGATGTGGTTTTTTAAAATTCAGTTTAATTAAAATGAAATTGGTATATATGGCACTTCAACACATGCATGTGTGCACTTATCAAGCTTTTTAAAATATTTATTATTTTTATTTCATGTGTATGAATGTATCGCCTGCATGTGTGTGAGTGCACCCATGCCGTGCAGTGCCGCAGAGTTGAGAAGAGGGCTTTGGATTCCCCTGGAACTGGAGTTAAGGATGGTTCGTAGCTGCCATGTGGGTGCTGGGAATCGAACCCAGGTCCTCTGCAAGAGCAATCAGTGCTCTTAACTGCTGAGCCATCCTCCAGCCCCGCACTTGTCAAGCGTAATAGGTTAATTAGCATTTGCGTATTCTTATTTCTTTGTTTAGATGTTTCTAGATCTTCATGTGGTACATAATGGGTCAAGGTGAACTGTAGTTATGCTGATGTACTGTGGACCACTAGAATAGAGCTTATCCTGTCTTAGTGCCCATTGTTCAACTTCTACCCCATTCTATTAGCCTCTACTAATCACTGTTCTACATCCACATTTCCACACACTTCTCTGTTTGCCTCATTTCATTTAGCATCTGCCAATTCCATTTTGCTGTGACAGAATTTTAGTCTTTATGTCTGAGTGATCTTCCATTATGTCCATGTGCCATGTTTTCTTCTATTGCTGTATATTCAGTACATAGGACTGAGTTTCGTATAAGTATATAGTGCACTTTGACCTTGCTCTTCTGTTTCCCTAGCCCTCTCTTTCTCTCTTTCCCCTCCCATCAGTCCCCTTTGTTCCTCTACACAGTTCCACTACTTTCCTATCTGATACGTACGTGAAATCCACAAATCCGAGAAAAGGTCCATTTGCTTTTCTAAGACTAACTTAATATAACAATCTGCAGGTGCATCCATTTTCCTGCAAATGACACAACTTCATTCTTTGTAACTGAATGACATTCCATTGTGTACATACCACATTTTGTTTATCCATTCCTCTGTTGGTGGGCATCTAGGTTGATTCATAACTTGGCTATTGTGAATAGTGCGTCCATAAACACTGACGTGCAAGTACTTCTGTGTTACGTTCACTTAGAGTCCTTTGGGAAAATACCCACGTGTGGCATAACTGGGTTGTGTGGTTGATCTCTTTTCAGCTTTTTCAGGAACCTCCATACAGCTTTCCGTAGTGGCTGGACTAATTTACATTTACATCCTCACTAGCATTTGTGATGATTTGTTGTTTGTGGGGGGGGGCGAGTTTTTTGAGACAGGGTCTTCTATAGCTCCAACTAACCTGGAACTCACTATGTAGACCAGGCTGGCCTTGATCTCACAGAGATCTACCTGCCTCTGCCTTTGCCTCTCAAGCGCTAGGATTAAAGGTGTGTGCCACCACACCCAGCTTGTAACTTGTTTTCTTAGTGATTACCATTCTGACAGAGGTAGGATAAAATATCAGTATAGTTTTACTTTGCATTTCCTTGGTAGCTAGTGATATTGAATTTTTTTTTCTTACATATATTGGCTATTTGGAGTTCATCTTTTGAGACTGTTCATTTCATTAACCTATTTATTAATTGGGAAATTTGATTTCTTAATATTTAGTTTTTTAAGGTTCCTTGTGTTTTCTAGAGATTAATCTGTCACATGTATATTTAGCAAAAATTTTCTCATTCTATAAGCCATCTTTTCATTCAATTACTTTCTTTGCTGTACAGAAGTTTTTAAACTTTATGCATCCCCACTTGTCAATTAGCAGCATTATGTTTCCTGAACAATTAAAGTTCTTTTCAGAAAGTACTTGTCTATGCCTATATTTTATTTATATTTATTTTGTGTGTATGAATGTTTTGCCTGCATGTATGTAAGTGTACCCACATACCTGCAGTGCCCATAGAGGCCAGAAGAGGGTGTCAGAACCCCTGGAACTGGAGTACAGATGGTTGTTAACTGCCATGTAGTTGCTGGAACCTGAACCCCATCCTCTACAAGAGCAGCCTTAACCACTGAGCCATCTTTCCAGCTCCTGCTTTCCCTATTTTAAGCTCTGCTTCAGGTCTTATAGTAAGGTCTTCAGTCTCTTTGGAATTGATTTTTAAACAGAGTGAGAAGGGGGCAGGAGAGTTGATTCAGGAGGTAAGAGCACTACACTGGCTGCTCTTGCAGAGGACCCAGGTTCAGTTCCTAGCATCCACATGGCACCCCGAATCACCTATAACTCCAGTTCCAGGGAATCCAATGCCCTCTTCTGACCTCTGTGGGCATTGCACACATGGGTACACTTCCATACATGTAGCGAAAACATACACATCAAATAAAAATACTTTTTTAAGTGAACAGAGAGAAATAGGGGTCTGCTTTCATCCTCAGCTCCCCGCACCACCGTTGGAAAGACCGCCTTTTCTTTAATGTGTGTTTTGGTCATCTTTATGAAAAGTGAGTGACCTGTGCCTGTGTGCTTTCCATCCTGATTCTGGTGGACTGCTTGTCTGTTTTTGTGCTAGGACCATGGCTGTGTAGTGTAATTTGAATCAACATTGTTCTACTTTCTCAGAATTATTTTGTTTATCTGGGATCTTTTATGCTTCTATCTGAATTTTAGATTTTTTTTCCTACTCCTTTGCAGAATGGCATTGGAATTTGATCCATGATGTGTTGGATCTGTAGATTGCTTTTGATAGTATAGCCACTTTTACAGTATTCTTCAACTCTACTGGCATGGGATATCTTTCCTTTTTCTGGTATCTTATTCAATTTCTTTCTTCATTTTTTTAGGGGGGGTTCCTTTTTGAGACAGGGTCTTCCTGTAGCCCCAGCTGGCCTTGTACTCACAGAGACCCACCTGCCTCTGCCGTGCAAGTGCTGGGCCTAAGGTGTGGGCCACCATGACC